>NW_016107592.1:2010965-2020318 GCF_001604975.1 Cebus imitator
AAAAAAAAAAAGAATGAGATAAGAGCCAGGCGCGGTGGCTCACACCTGTAATCCCAGCACTTTGGGAGGCCAAGGCGGGCAGATCATGAGGTCAAGGGATCAAGACCATGCTGGCCAACATGGTGAAACCCCGACTCTATTTAAAAAAAAAAATTAAAAATTAAAAAAAAAAAGGAATGAGATAAGAGACAAATAGTTTGTGTTTATTTCTTGGCACTAAGAGCATTAGCAGGGCAAAGGTGCAGTGGTGGGTTGCATTGTGGGGTCAGAAACTCCTGTCTTTCTAAGAGCCTCAAAAGGGGCTCTGCCTGGGTTTTGCAGAAAGATCAGGGTCAAGTCCCTCAGAGAGACTGTCACATGTCTCAGAATGCTAACACCTCAACTCCACCCTCCAGGAGCTGGCAGTCCTTTCCTTTTGTCTCTCCCTCCTCTTACCCTGACAACTCTTGCTGGGTCAAATATTCCTCTTACAACACTGATAACTCGGTCTAGCTTTTCTGTTTTCCCCTGCCCCCGTCAGTGTGAGAGCTTATCAAGAGAAGAAACTCAGTCTTAGTCCTTTTTGCAGGCCCAGAGTCTTATACAGGACCTGTCTGACACAGAGCGGGAGTTCTGTGTCTGTTTAATGAATGTCCAATGGTGGGTGGGTAGCTGGGTATGTAGATGTGTGTGTGTCCGGGGGGGTACTGTAGAAAGCTACCTAGCTAGTGTGTATTTAGACACTCAGGCTGCTCCAAAGCCTGGTCTGTCTAAACTCTAAATGTCATATTCATCTCAGAGCCTGCATGTCCCCAGCCAGTTCCCAGGCCCAAACTAATTTACTGAAGTCCTAACAAAAACCAAGCACTTTCCCTTATGTCATTTGATTCTGATGACAATCCTAAAGTTCTGCGATGGCCCCCATTTCACAGGTGACAGAACTTAGATTAAGTGGACTGTTCATGTCAGTGTCAGAGGTAGGATTTGAACCCCAAGTTGTCTGATGACAAAACCCTTAAAACCCTTATGTCATGCTATTTCTGGTAGGCGGTCACATTACCCCGCCCTGAAGTTCCTGCATGTCCTCTGAAGAAGGAAGTGATTCCGTGGTTCCCCCAGGGAGACTTCCCCACAAAAGTGAAGGGTGCAGGTGGGGCAGCAGGCACTGAGCTCAGAGCGCAGGAATGTAGGGAAGGCAGGCTCCTGCCCAGGCTGGCCCCCAGGAGGCAGGAAGTGAGGTGGGGAAGAACAGCCCACCTCCAGGAGCAGCGCTAGGGAGTGCCCAGGTGAGGGCTGGTTGTGGAGCCAAAGGGGCGGGGTGCAGACAGGAAGCATGGGAGAGGCAGAGGCATGAGGCAGAGAGAAGATAGAATAGAGATCAGCATCCCTAGCAAGAGTCCTCCTGGCTCTCATTGAAGATTCCTAGGTGACAATACTAGAGCAGAGAAAGACAGAGAGGCAGGCAGAGGGTGGAGACACATGGAGAGACAGACATGCACACAATGCAGACAGACACCAGACAATGTAGACAGGACCTGCACAATGGTGAGAGACAAAACACATTCTTTTCTCTCCCTGTCTCTCTGTCTCTGTCTCTGTCTCTGTCTCTCTCTTTCTCTCTCTCTCTCTCTCTCTCACACACACACACACACACACACACACACACACGCACAGCAGACTTACTGGAATTCAAAACTCTACACATATCTGAGACACATAGCCGTACCCACAGAAGTACAGGGCCAGGTACCTCCTCTGAGGCACAGACGAAGCCTCAGAGACACACACAGCACACAGAGACACAACGTCCCCGGAATATTTATGCAGCCTCATCCAGGTCACTTCTGCCCCTTCTGGGCAAATTATTTCCCTAGGCCCAGAGAAAGTCCGATTAACAAGAGCAGCAGCTAATGCTTTTGTCAGGCACAGCTAAACACATTAAACTCATTAGTTCATTTAATCTTTGCCACAATCCTATGAGGTAGATATTACTACCCCATTTTACAAACGAGGAAGCAGATTCAGAGATTAAGACACTTGCTTAAACTCCACAGCTGCCGAGTAGCAAAGACGTGGTTTGGACCCGATCAGTGTGACAGTCTACCAAGCCTGCATCCCCGTGGGGGCAGCATCCTGGGTTTCCTCTCCTGGAGAGATCTGGGCTGGAAGCATACGAGTTTGGTAGAAAGGACAAACTCTGGGGAATGCGTAATTGTGGGGCTGGGACAGGAGGGACCCTTAGGGGGCAGCATTACTCCTGGCCTGGTCCGAGCTCAGCCAGCTCTGAGGAGTGCCCTAGGAGGGAGGCAGCCTGCTCCAGCGGTTGGGCAGCTGGGCACTGGGGCCAGGGCATCGACCTCTGTGGGTGATAAAGCTGGGAACCCAACTGAGACTGCAGATCTGAAGGAGCTCTCTGGCCCAGCCGGCAGCCATTGTTCCCAGCCTCCAATCAGGAGCACCCACTTCCTGTTATTTTAGGCGGCAGGAAATGACCCCATCCCGCAGCCTGGGCCCCACCACGTCCCTCCCTCAGCCTCAGCAGGGCTGCCCAGGCTGTTGCCCAGATGCTGAAGGCAGAGGCTCACTCTCAGGCCAAGGCCTGGAGATGGCCCCCGAGCTGGACTATTACCACCCCCTGGGTCCAGGGCCACCTCCTGGTTCAACTGCTTAGGCTCCAAGCTGGCAGGCTTCCCACAAGACCCCAGGCTCTGCTGGGGCTACCTCTGCCTGCCAGAAAAAAGATTATGGGGTCCCCAAGACCAAGACGCCCACATAAAGCCAGTCACGGGAGGGAAGTGGTCCAGACCTTGTCACTGGCTGGCTTAGCCATGATAATTCAGCTTAGAGGTTTAGGGCACAGACTTAAGAGTCAGACAGATTTGAGTTCAAATCCTGCCTCTGCCGGTTGCTGGCTGTGTGACTTTAGGCAAGTAACTTCATCTCTCTGAGCCAAATCTGTAAAATGGGAATAATGCTAGTTCCTACTCACAGGACTGTGGCGAGGGGACAAATGAGACAATGCCCATGACATGCTGAGCATTGTGCCTGGCACAGAGAAGGCCCTTGATGAATAGGAGATAATAAGTGGGAGATAATTAATGGGCAACAACTCAGTTCACAGGGGAGTCTCTACCTGGCCCACATCTTCTCTTACAACTGGTGAGAAGAGCTAATAAGGGCAGCAATACCGTGTTCCCTACTCCCTCCCAGGCTCTCTGCTCCTCTCAGGGCAGAGCTGCAGCTGAGAGGTGGTGGAGGAAACACTGAAGGCTGTGCCCCTGGGTGCCAGGCAGAGCTACCACCAGCCAACAAAGCTGCATTATCTGGGCCTGGCTGCTTTGCTCCCTCACTAGCCACAAGGCCCAGCAGGGACCAAGGACATGGGTCCCAGTTGCCTGTGGCCTAATTTCCAGCCTGGGTCAGACCTGAGACCTGTCCTGATGGCCCTCAAGTATGGCCATTCTAGTCTGGGCCCAGCTTTCAGCCCCTTCCCTCAACTCTTCCCCATTATCCTGTCGGGAAGGGGGAACCTAGCTGGCCTGGTGCCCCTTCCACCTCATTTGCATATGCGTGACTGCACATTAGGGGCTCATTAGAGGCCTCATTATTGGGCCTACCAGCCCAAGAAGAGACTGGGAAGCTGTCAGGGGGAGGTGCCAGCCAGCCGGCTGCTGTATATATGGCCACAGCCCACTGCGCCATCCTCACCAAGTTCTACTCATCCCTTCAGATCCACCTCAAATGCTGCCTCCTCCATGAAGCCTTCCACAAGCAAACTCTACTGCCCACTATCACCATTATACCTGGTTTCCCTGCAGTGAACACATCTGCCTCCCTGGCCAGGTTAAGAGTTCTCCAAGGGTCAAGACCCTGATGCACTTCTCTGCCATCCACGTAGCCTGGGCCGAGCTGGCACACAGTGGGGCATCAACATAGGTGTGCTGGATAGCCGGTTGCACCCGTTTCTTGGGTCTTCTCTCCTATTCCCACTGTCCCACTTAAGGTATGGGGCCCCTCTGTTCCCTGGATACACCCTAGCTCATGTCTGCCTAGAACTCCTCTCTCCCCCGCCCTCTGCCTTATATTTACCTCCCACAATTCTAATCAATCACATCTCAGGCTTCTGAGGGAACTAAAAATAACAACAAAAACAAACTGCTGGCACTTATTTAGCATTAACTATGTGCCAGGGCCTAGTCTAAGTATTTTCTGTGTTCATCCTAATTAAATGATGCCAATGTCCCTGTAAGATAATTTCTAGCATGATTCTCATTTTACAGATGGGCAAACTTAAGACTTACGTTAAGCAACTTACTGAGGTCACACAGAGGTAAGTTACGAAGTGGAGACCTAAACGGTTTGATCCCAGAATCTACATACTGACTTCCAATTCCTGCTCCCACCCTCCCCTGTATTTCGTGACTCCCTGTTGGCACTGGTTGCAGGTGCATAACCACAATAATGATAATAACACTTTATTGCAGGTGTCTGGTGTCTGCGTGCCAGAATCCCTGAGTTACATCATCTCTTACCCTCACATTAACCCCACGAGGTTGATAACACTGCCCCCATTTTCCAGGGGCAGAAACTGTGACTCCAGGAGGTAAGTCACTTGCTCCAGTCCAGTAGCTGGCACATGGCTAACTGGGATTTCCATCCAGGTTTTCTGACCTGAGAGTGGACCCCACACTTGTCCTCTACTCCATGACACCCCCTGTTACTGCTCAGTGTGCGCGTGCACAAAGGAACTCAAAGGGAGCAGGGATCATGCCACATCCTCACAGAGACTCAGACCCATGCCTCAGACTCTCACAGGGCACATGCTGTGAGCATGCCATTTACTCCCAGAAAGCCTCATAGAGGACTCCTGACACCTTTGACTTTTCTGTGTGGGGAACAGCCACCATCCTGATCCAGGTTCTTGTGTGACTCCATCTAGATCCCTGTGTATAGAAGAGTCCTCCCAATGCAGGAGGGCTATATGCATTTCCCCCCCAACCCTCCCCCCACCACCCAGCCTCCACCTGCCCCCAGGATGGCCAAGCATCTCACCCATGCTCTCATATTCAGTCTAGGCATCCTACCCAAGTGCCCTAATTATAAACTAGCCACCAGCTCAGGCTCTTTATACCCCAGTCACCACCCCCACTCAGGCCCCCAACTATACACCAGTGCCAGAGGCCCTGAGGTGCAGAGGGCCAGTAAGCTGAGGATGGACTCAGGCTGGGCCTGGATGTCCCCTCTCAGGTTCAGCCGAACCAAGACAGACCCAGCCACTCATTTCTAGCCCAGCCTAAAAGCCTCCTGAAGCCCACCAGTCTGATGGTAGCCTCACCTCCCTGTTCTCCCAGCTCCCACACCCGAACAGTCCCCTAGAAGCATCCTCGTTGGCATGGGGAGGAACCCACCCACAGACCATCAGCCCCACCTTATCCTGGGCTCTCCGCACCCACGCACAAACTGTTTCATCCTGGGCCCACACCCTAAGGGGCAGGGAGGTGACAAGATTAGGCTCAGGACTCTATGGGGGTGTGGGGCCACCTCCCCCTTGAGTCAATAGGAACAGAACTTGGGTCCTCAGTAATCATGTTCTTCCCTCCCCTTCCAGGAAGAAAGAGAAATTGCCTCCCTCCAAAACCAAGCCCAACCAGAAACCTTTCCCCACCCCCTCATCAGCTGCTCCCAGATCCGAATGGGATTTGCAGAAGTCCTGGGCACTGGTGGTTGGTGGGGCGAGGGAGGGGAGGGGAGCTTTGGTGGTCTGGGGTGTGGGGAGAGAGAGGGAGAAAAGAGAGTAAGGAGGGAGGTATCAAAGCCTCAGGCTGGGGAATGATGTGGCAGGTCCGGAGAGTGCCGGCTTGCAGCCTTTACCTCATTCTCCAGTGAGAGACTCGGGCCCCGAGAGGCCGGGAAGGAGGGCAAGCAGGAGAAGCAGATTTACTTCTGTCCCCGAATCGGGCTGGGTGGGCTCCAGAGCAGGCCTGGCTGCAGGGGAGACGGCCCACTCCCCAGCTCCCGCCCTCGCCCCAAACAATGCCGCCTCCCCCTCCCCCTCGCCTTTATCCGGCGGGTTACTTGGCAGCAGCGGCTAGAGACCTCCCTCTCCCCTGCCCTCCCTCCCTTCTCCTCCCCGTCAGCCCGCAGCAGCAACAGGCCCTTTGCGCGGCAGCTGGACGGATGGGGTGGGGGCGAGGTCTGGGCCAGGGCCTGAGGGTAGGGATACTAAGTCCGAGGCCCCGGTATGCAGGGCCCAGGCCTGAGAATCCGGACCCTTAACACACTCAGGCTGGGGTCACATGTGCCACGGGGGATGGGGAAAGGGACGGAAGCCCTAGCTCTGTGGAAGAGGATCTTCAGGGCCTGGGGTGGATCGGGAAGGGACGTGGGGGCGGGGAAGCCGAGATGGCACTAAGCTGGGGCAGAAGGGTCACCCCAACAACTCCCGCGCGGGGTCCCCGCGGCTCCCGACGCCCGCTGCGTCCGGCACCGGGGTGGGGGAGGGGGCAGCTGTCAGAGGGTGCACGGGGATCCGGGAGCCGCAGCCGCCGCAGCCTTTATTTTTAAACTTCCAAGTGGTCAGAGGGCGCGGCGGCGGAGGGGTCCCCGCCCAGCCGGCCCGCCTCATCCTCGGCAGCCCCGCGGCCCATCCATCTCCCCCCATCTCGCCTCCCCGTGGCTCCCAGCATACCTAGGGGTGCGCCCGCCCCCAGCTCCGCATGCGGGCAGCTCTCCATGGCTGCGGCGTCACTGGGGGTCTCGGGGTCTCAGCGGCGACGGCGGCGGCGGCCGGTGGCCAGGACAGGGGTCCCGCGGCGCATCACGCCCGGCCCGGCCCGGCGGGCAGCTACTCAGAGGCAGGGGCGCTCCGGGGAAGGTCGAGGCAGGTGGCCTGCCAGGCTCGGAGGTGCCAGTTGCCCAGGGTCCCTTGGCTGCGGCCGCGATCCCGCTCCCTGACCGGCGCCGGCCCAGTCCCGGCCTCGGCCCAACCCTATTGTACCGCCCGGGCTGGGCCTGGCCTCCCGCTGGCGCGTACCAAATCCGACGAGGGGAGGATCCGCCCCAGCAGCGCCCCGGGACCCAGATCCATGTGTCCGCACCGCCCGCGCCACCCCCGCCCCGCAGCTCCGCATCCTCAGCCTCCCGGCGCCTCTCCCATGGCCACGGCCGAGCGGGCGCCACGACTCTGGGACTTAGCAGCGCCAGCTCCTT
This sequence comes from Cebus imitator, assembly GCF_001604975.1. Taxonomy (NCBI): domain Eukaryota; kingdom Metazoa; phylum Chordata; class Mammalia; order Primates; family Cebidae; genus Cebus; species Cebus imitator. The sequence goes on from NW_016107592.1 coordinate 2,018,154, forward strand.
CCCCCTACGTTCGCGCGTTGGTACGCGCCACAGCGCCAGAGGACTATGTAGGGAGCGCTCGGGTGACTCACCCGCCGCGGGGACTGGGGGAGAGGGGGAGCGGGGCTGGGACTCCCTGATCCCACCCTGGAGCTTGGGGGTTCTGGCGCTGGGGCTGAGAGGGCAGCTTCGAGTCCAGATTCTCGCTCAAAACCACCTAAATCAAAACAGCCCGGGGGACGTCGGGAGGCATGAAGGAGAATCACAAGGAGACGCCTGAAAGGGCTTCGCTTTCTCTTCCCTGCTGATGGCCGGGCTGGGGAGAGGTCTGAGAGCCTTGCTGCCGCCCTTCCTCGGGCATCCTGGGCTGGTGTCTTCCCTGCTCCTCTGGGGTAATTACAGCCCTGCGCAGCTGCCTTACCCAGGTCTCTAATCTGCTGGGTCCCTCCCAGCTCCAAACTGGGTGGTCTTGGCCCCGAACCTCCCCCACCCCCGGCAGACGACCCCGCCAATCTCCCCAGAAGGATTTTTCTCCCCGCGGTCTGTCGATGAGGGGGTGGTGAGCCCCTCCAGAATCCACTCCCCAAAGTAGCCCTGCTTGCTTCCCAGCCCTCCAGAGTGGACTCCCAGCCCCCTTGTTGGTGCCAGCTGAGATGAGTCTTCAAGCCAAGTCAGGCCCAGCCCAGGGCAGAGTGGGGAGCTTGCTGGGAAGATGGATGGATGATGGTGTTGCTGCAGGGAACTTGAGGGGAGAGAGGGGCAGCTGGGCCCTGCCCACCCTGGCCCTCCCCTTTGTCCTGACTTCTAGAAGGTCAGTTCTTTAGTTCTTCATTGTCCAGTGATTAGGCCCAGTGAGATGCTGTCCCCCTTGCCCCCTTTCACGCCAGTGCCTCCTTCATTTTCGCAGCTCCAGAAAGCAGCCATTTGGAGGGAGAGAGTGGGAAACAAAAGGGTCAGGGGCTCAGGCAACCTGGGAGCAGCCTGTCCTGGGATGTGTGAGTACCTGGGGGCTTGGACACTCTTGGGAAGGCCTGGGAAGAGAATAGTGTCCCCTCCCACCTAAAAACATTAGAAAAGGATGATGTTAGAAGGCCAGCAACTGGAGCCCGTAACCTTGAGCTAGTGCCTTAACTTGTCTAAAATCGAATTTGGTCTCCTATAAAAATCAGAAAAATAATAATGTCATGAGGTATCTTGGGGTCTTTGTAAAGATTAAATAAGGCGGGGCCAGGCACGGTGGCTCACACCTATAATCCCAGCACTTTGGGTGGCCAACGCAGGTGGATCACGAGGGCAAGGGATCAAGACCATCCTGGGCAACATGGTGAAACCCCGTCTTTACTAAAAATACAAAAAATTGACTGGGCGTGGTGGTGTGTGCCTGTAGACCCAGCTGCTCAGGAGGCTGAGGTGGGAGAATTACTTGCACCTGGGGAAGCAGAGATTGCAGTGTGCCAAGATTGAGCCACTGCACTCCAGCCTGGCGACAGAGGGAGAATCCGTCTCAAAAAAAAAAAAAAAAAAAAAGGATTAAATAAGACAATGCAAATGAAGTGCTGAGCACAGAACCTGGCATTTAGGAAATGCTCAGTAAATAAGCATAATGGTGATGAAAGTGTTGATGAGTGAAAGTGGATTAGGACGAGGAGCAGATCCCCCATCTTTGTGTCAGTCATTTTATCTGCAGGGTGGGGACTTCGGGGATGATGGAGCTCATGACAATCCTTTGTGAAGTCAGACGCCTCACAGCCTGCCTCTTCCAGAGCTGGACAGGCCAAACCTGAGCCAGGCAGTGACTAGACTCAGAAGAATTCAGGAACACCGACGGGGAGAGCCCTCTGGGATGGTTCTTCTCCCACCTCCCACCCCTTGTTTTGAGATTACTGCAGGGATGAAGATGGATGGAAGGATGGATGGACGGATGAATGGATGGGTGGATGGGTGGATGGGTGGATGGATAAGAATAGCAAGATACCAAGGCCGGGCGCGGTGGCTCACGCCTGTAAGCCCAGCACTTTGGGAGACCGAGGCGGGTGGATCACAAGGTCAAGAGATCAAGACCATCCTGGTCAACAAAGTGAAACCCCGTCTCTACTAAAAATACAAAAATCAGCTGGGCATGGTGGCGCATGCCTGTAGTCCCAGCTACTTGGGAGGCTGAGGCAGGAGAATTACTTGAACCCAGG
>NW_016107592.1:2020428-2022377 GCF_001604975.1 Cebus imitator
AAAAAAAGCAAGATACCCACATCAGCTAGGGCTCAAGAATAGCGGCCGGGTGCAGTGGCTCACACCTGTAATCCCAGTACTTTGGGAGGCCAAGATGGGAGAATTGCTTGAAGTCAGAAGCTCGAGATCAGCCTGGCCAACCTGGTGAAACACCAGCTCTACCAAAATACAAAAATTAGCGAGTCATGGTGGCATGTGCCTGTAATCCCAGCTACTCTGAAGGCTGAGGCAGGAGAATCGCTTGAACCCAGGAGGCAGAGGTTGCTGTGAGCACTTCAGCCTGGTGACAGAGTGAGACCCTGCTACAACAAAACAAAACAGCCAAACAAACAAAAAGAATGGTGGAGGTGGAAATGGCAGCTAAAAATGAACAGATAGGCCAGGGACAGCCCACGTACAAGGACTTAAATGCCAAATGACTTGGAAACGAACATGGGGAGCTGTTGAAGATCATGGAGTTTTCCAGTAGAGAAAGGGTGAGCAGACTTTAGAACTGAAAATCTACTGTCTTTGGGATTGACTATGGGGAGCTCACTCAAAATAGACAGTGCATGGTATTAGCCCACATCGGGGGCTCACAACCAAGGGCAATTTTGTCCCCCAGGGAACATTTCGCCATGTTTAGAGACACACTGGGGGTTCTCTAAACATGGCAGCTACTGCATAGAAGCCAGGGATGCTGCCTACCATCCTACATTGCACAGGACCATCCCCACCATAAGGAATTCTCAGGTGCAAAATGTCAGTAGCGCTAAGGTTGAGGAACCCTTCCCTAGCTTGAGGGTGAGGCACTCACAGGATGCTGGTGCTGGAGACCAGCAGAGTGTCTGCAAGTTAGGCAACTTAAAGGACAATTCTCCCGGCCAGACCTGAAGGCTTCCTGCACAGCTGATGGATGCATCCACGGGAGTGTGGGGAGGATGGCTGAGGGGGAGCTGGAGAGCACCCGTGTTCTGTGATTCAGGCAGTCGGTGGACAGAAGTGGGCTCCTCTCCATTCTCCTCCTCACTGGCCAGGATCACTGGCAGATCCCAGGCCCTGGTCACCAAGAGGGTTGATAGTGGGCGTCTCTCTGAGTTTGGGGCTAGGTGACCCTGCATGGAGCACCACAAATATTAGACATCCCAGAGAAGGGGCAAGTAGGGTACTTGCTGAAATCCTAACATAAGAGGCAGTAGTCCCAACAGCATTCCCAGCAGTCTTTGGTGAGGGACAGGGACCTCTGGCCCAGGGCAGTCTCCTTGAGGCAGGAGGAGATTGTGGCCCAAGGCAGTTTCCTTCTTCTTCTCCTGCATGGAAACAGGCATGAGTGAGTTGTTCCTCTCACCATGAGTCTGGGCTGGGGCTGGGGACAGGTCACAGAATGGGGATCAGAAATAATGTTTCTGTCCTGGCCAGGCACAGTGGCTCACGCCTGTAATCCCAGCACTTTGGGAGGCCGAGGCAGGCGGATCGCTTGAGCTCAGGAGTTCGAGACCAGCCTGGGCAACATGGCGAAACCCTGTCTTCACCAAAAATACAAAAAATTAGCCAGGCATGGTAGTCCCTGCCTGTAGTCCCAGCTACTCAGGAGGCTGAGGTGGGAGGATTGCTTGAGCCCAAGAAATCAAGGCTGCAGTGAGCCATATTTGTGCCACTGCACTCCAGCCTGGGTGACAGAGACCCTGTCGAAGGTAGAAAAAAATCTTTTGGCCAGGCACAGTGGCTCACCTGTAATCCTAGCACTTTGGGAGGCTGAGGTGGGCAGATCACCTGAGGTCAGGAGTTCGTGACCAACCTGGCCAACGTGGCAAAATTCAGTCTCTACTAAAAATACAAAAAATTAGCTGGTGCATGCCTGTAGTCCCAGCTACTCAGGAGGCTGAGGCAGGAGAGTTGCCTGAACCCAGGGGGTGGAGGTTGTGGTGAGCTGAGACCGCGCCATTGCACTCCAGCCTGGGTAACAAGAG
>NW_016107592.1:2023397-2038955 GCF_001604975.1 Cebus imitator
TGAGCCACTGCGCCCGGCTGTTGTTGTTTTTTTTTTGAGACAAGGTTTCAGTTCTGTCACCCAGGCAGGAGGGCAGTATCACAAACACGGCTCACAGCAGCCTCCACCTCCTGGGCTCAAGCAATCTTTCCACCTTAGCCTTCCTAGTAGCTGGGACCGCAGGTGCACACCGCAATGCTCAGCTAGTTTCTTTTTATTTTTAAATATTTATTTATTTGTTTTTGTTAAAGTAAATAAACAAGAGAGTAGCTATTTCATGACAGAACAACCTTTCTAAAAATTATCTTTTGTGGAAATAGGGATCTCACTATGTTGCCCAGGCTGGTCTCAAACTCCTGGGCTAAAGTGTTCCTCCTGCCCTGGCCTTCCAATGTGCTGGGGTTAAGAGCCCGTCTGAGTGAGGAGGGGATCATCTAGATCAACCTGAGATGGCCCTCACCCCCACTCTTAATTCAGGACTAATGACACTGCAAATCCCAAAGAGAAAGAGATACCAAGAGGAGGAATCCCAGGCAGAGAGGCAAAATCTCAGAGGCTGTTGGACAGGCAGGGAAGGGCTCCCCCTCCAGTCTCTCTAGAACCGCCCTGCTTGACAGCAGGCAGGGTGGGGTCGGGTGGCTGGCCGTGACTGTGACTCAGGTTTCTGTGGGCAGCCAAGGGCAGCCGGCAGGGAGGAGCCCAGACCGACAGACAGGCTGGCCAACTGCGGCTTTCACCTCAGCTGTCCTCTCTCCCGGGAATGCAGGAGGCGCTTCTCTAGCTGAGCTGGCCCTTGGGGGCTAGTTTGGCCCTTGCCCTCCCCCACCCCAACCAACCCTCAAGTTCCTTCCCGGAGCCCTCAGCCCTTGGCTCCCTCCCCAGTGGCATTACACAGGACAGAGAGTCAGGGGTCACTGCCTCGAGGGAGGCCCCAGAATGTCTGGGGAGAAGGATTATAATAATGATTGGTCCTACACCCTAAGGGAGGGACTGGGGGAACCCTGGGCACCAGTTTGCAGCCTGAGAAACCCCCAGCCCTCCCTAACCTGGCTGGCTCATGTCTGGACAGGCTGGTTGTCATGGTAAAGGCTAGGGGCTAGAATACAGCTGCTACAGTCAGGCTACCAGGCATAAGAGAATAGAGGGTGCTCAGGGACCGCACCCCAGCCCAGCTCCCTCAGAGTTGACCAGCTGAGAGGCTACTGAAGCTGAAACCAAAAAGCTGTGGCCAGGGACTATAGACTTCCCCTTGGTGATGGGTGAGGGTTCAGCCAGCACATTCCCTTCGTGTTTCTGAGTCCTGTTTGTTGGCTTGTTTTTGGAGGGTGGCTGGAAGGGAATACACGTTTACTTTTATGCCTTTTATGTGCCCAAGTTCAGGGCTCACCAATCTTTACAACAACTGAGAGAGATTCAGCAACTTGCCTAAAATGGCAAAGCTGGGATTAGAACTCAGAACTGACTGCCACGACAGTTTTCTGGGAACCAGGCAGTGTCGCTGTTCCAGGGGGAGGGAGCAGGAGAAAGTGACTTGAACTTTATCTAAAAGATTGGATATTCCATCACGAGGCCACAGGTGGTAGAATGCAGGTGCTGGCAGCATTTGGGGTTTGGGAACAGATGGCAGTCTGAAGACAACGACACTAGTGAAATGCTTGGCACATAGTAGGTCATTAAATATTTTTCTAATGAAGCCAATTCTGTGTGAGTCATTGCTAGTTTTCTGGGACATCCTGGGAGCTTCTGGAGCTGAATCGCAACAGCGGAAGAAGCTAGCTCCAAAGAAGGACTTTCCAAGACCAACCCTAGCGAGAGCTGAATTTGCGGAGCATCATCTCAGAGCCGGGTGCGGGGGGAGAGGGACAAGGGGTAGCGTGTGGATGACCCAGGATTACCGAAGGCTGCGGACGCCACCCAGCGGCCAGGATGCTGCCCAGGGCGAGCTGGGCTCTACCAGCCAGGCGCGCGCGGAGCACTCCGGGAATTGTATTTGACTGCGTTAAGAGGCGGTGCTGCCAAAGGAGCTGTTGGGTGTTGTAGTCCGACGTTTGTTGGGCGGGAGTTACTCCCGTCGGCCGGACCACGAGTCCCGTGGTGCCCCGCGGCAGGCCGCGCAGGCGCAGGGAGTCAGTGCCGGTCAGTCTGTGGGCTGAGGGGCAGTGGCTTGGCAAGAGGCGTCTGCAGGGGTCGCCGAGCAAGCCCGTGGCTAGGCGAGTGGGGCGGGGCGGCCGGCACCATGTCGAGGCAGGCGAACCGTGGCACCGAGAGCAAGAAAATGGTAACTTGGAGCGCGTGACCTCGGTGGGCGGGGCGAAATTGAGATGTACGGGTAAGGGGCCCGGCGCCCAGCGCGAGGCGCGATTGGAAAAGGGCCCTCCTGTGAGGTCCGGCTAGGGGAAGCCTCTTGCTGGGTTACTCCGGGGGCGTCCCAGGCAGGTTAGGGGACCGCCGGATTAGTTCCCCGGAGGAGACCCCGCCCCCAAGGCCTGAGTGCAGATTTGTCCTAAGCCAACGACAACGACGGTAATAAATACCAGTAACTGCCACTTACTGCCCTCTTACTGTGTATTGGGCACCGGGCCACGCACTTTACATGCATTACATTATCTCAGTTAATCTGCAGAGTAGCTCCTATTAGATGGATAACATGATTGCCATTTTACAGCCTGGAGAGCTTTGCCCACATTGACACCTGGGAAGTTAGGATTTGGACCCGTGTCTAACTCCAAAGGTAATGTGTCAGACTGTTAGGCTATACTCTTAGGCTATAGTGTCTTGCACTGTGGCATGGGTATTGTGAGAGATGCTCAGATAGTGATCGTGCCAGAAAGGAACGTTCTATTCAGTGGAATAAGAGGTGGCCCAGAGTAAGCAGTGAGTGGTGCCCCTCTAATGGAGTGGATGGCTCCCTTTCTCTGGGAATAGTGGGACACCGTATGGTCCTATAAAGTTGGAGTAGGTGCTGGGGCTGAAGACTAAGGTCATTTTTCTCCCGGATCAACCCTCGAGTGAAGTCTTGCTCTGTCTCCCAGGCTGGAGTGCAGTGGCACGATCTCGGCTCACTGCAACCTCCACCTTCCGGGTTCAAGCGATTTTCCTGCCTCAGCCTCCCGAATAGCTAGGATTACAGGTGCCTACCACCACGCCCGGCTAATTTTTGTATTTTTAGTAGAGATGGAGCTTCACCATATTGGCCAAGATGGTCTCGAACTCTTGACTTCGTGATCTGCTTACCTTGGCCTCCCAAAGTGCTGGGATTACAGTGGCCTCTAAGGTCATTTTTCTTTAAGCTAAGAGACCTTCCTATCAGGCCTTCCTTTTCTTTGCTTTTTTTTCCTTTTTTTTTTTTTTTGAGACAGGGCCTTACTCTGTTGGCCAGATGCTTGCAGTGGCCTGATCTCTGCTCACTGCAACCGTAACCTCCCGGGCTTAAGCAATCCTCACCTCAGCACCCAAACAACTGGGACCACAGGCGCACACCACCAAGCCAGGCTAATTTTTGTATTTATTATAAAGACTGTTTTTCCATGTTGCCCAGGCTGGTCTCGAACTCCTAGGCTCAAGCTGTCCTCCCACCACAGCCTCCCAAAGTGTTAAGATTACAGGTCCGAGCCACCATGCCCAGCTTTGTTTTGAATTTAAAAACAATATCAAGGCTGGACATGGTGGCTCGTGACTGTAATTCTAGCACTTTGGGAGCCTGAGGCAGGAGGATGGCTTGTACTCAGGACTTTGAGACCAGTGTGGCCAACATAGTGAGACTTCATCTCTAAATAACATAAAATATAAATAAATAAATACATAAATAAATTAAAACAATTTATTTTATTTGAGGTTGCATGTGGGCCAGATCGAGGTCCTTTTTTGGACACTCCTCTCTTGATGGGATGATCAGACTTCCCTCTCACCTTGACATCTTAAACCAGGAGCAGCCACCAGAATAGGCTGCAGGAAGCCTTGTTCTCCAGATTGGTATTTAACCCCTTTCAGACCCCTTTTGAGAAACTGATGAAAGCTATGGATCTTCTCCCCTAATATTACATAGAAATAGGGAGACAGAAATGGAGACAACGCAGGGGTATAGTACTGCCTGGGACTGAGCCCTGGTTTTACCACTTAACTCGCTGTGCGAACTTGGGTAAGTTTCGGCACTGTTCTGAGCATCAGCTTCATCTTTTCTTTTTTTTTTTTTTTTTTTTTTTTAAGAGGTAATAATAGTACCTACATCATAGCATTGTTCTGAGGATTGAGTGAATGCATGGAAAACTAGCAGTATAACCATGCATCTAAAAACACAGTTGACACTGTCAGCTAGCATCCTCATTAGTAAATATTTAGTAGACAAACGTGTACATAAACATTTACTTACATTTTCTGGGTCTTTGCGGGCCTCTAAAAATACTTCATGAAACGTGTACATAAACATTTACTTACATTTTCTGGGTCTTTGCGGGCCTCTAAAAATACTTCATGGATTACAGGTTAAGAATTCCTGTTTTGGCCGGGTGCCGTGGCTCACACCTGTAATCCCAGCACTTTGGGAGGCCGAGGAGGGCGTATCACAAGGTCAAGAGATCAAGACCATCCTGGCCAACATGGTGAAACCCCATCTGTACTAAAAATACAAAAATTAGCTGGACATGGTGGCATGCACCTGTAGTCCCAGCTGCTCAGGAGGCTGAGGTAGGAGAATCGCTTTAACCCAGGAGGCAGAGGTTGCGGTGAGCTGAGATTGCACCACTGTACTGAAGCCTGGCAACAGAGTATGACTCTGTTTCAAAAAAAAAAGAAAAAGAAAAAACCCTGTTTTTGGGCCGGGCGTGGTGGCTCATGCCTGTAATCCCAGCACTTTGGGAGGCTGAGGCAGATGGATCATGTGATCAGGAGTTCGAGACCAGCCTGGCCAATATGGTGAAACTCTGTCTCTACTGAAATACACACACACACACACACACACACACACACACACACACACACCGTATTTTGAGGAAATACCAACAGTTTATTATAAAATAATATTTTTTTTTTTGAGACGGAGTATAGTGGTACAGTCTTCGCTCAGTACAACCTCTGCCTCCCAGGTTCGAGCAATTCGCCTGCCTCAGCCTCCCAAGCAGCTGGGATTACAGCATGCACCACCATGCTTGGCTAATTTTTTAACTTTTAGTAGAGACGGGGTTTCACCACGTTGGCCAGGCTGCTCTCGAACTCCTGACCTCAAGTGATCTGCCCGCCTCAGCCTCGGAAAGTGCTGGGATTACAAGCATGAGGCACTGCACCCAGCCTTTGTTTTTTGTTTTTTGTGGCAACTATAGCACAGATTTGTTGAAAGTACACTCCACAGAGCAGGAGCAGGCTTGATCAAATAGCTCAAGAGCCACCTAAATTGTTAATATGCCCGAGTAACTAGATTTTAGTCTGTGTAAACAGAAACAGCCCTTTTGTCCAATAAACTTTTCCTGAGCCCCAACTATATGCAGAGCTCTGTGCTAGGTGCTGTGGGAGATGCAACGATGAAGTCCTAGTTTTTAACTTCGAGAAGCACATACTCTGTGAGGGAGACAGAAATGTATACCATATATACCGTGTCTTCTAGCAGGGGAAAAATAAAAAGAAATACATGCCATACAGAGGTATAGTACTGCCTACAACTGAGTCCTGGCTTCACCACTTACTTGTTGTGTTACCTTGGGCAAGTTTATTCATTATTCTAGCATCAGCTTCGTCACCTTTTTTTTTTTTTTAATGAAGTAATAATAGTACCTATATTATAGGGTTGCTCTGAGGATTAATCGAGAGAACGCATGTAAAGCTAGCAGTGTAGCCATGCACCCAGAACCATTACAGAACACAGTTGACACTCAGTAAGTGTCCTCTAGATGTGTTATTAATAAAGCTAGTAGCCTTCATGTGCCTGTACAGTGGTTGACTGTGGAATCCTATGGACATGAGACCTACCCTTCTCTTGTGTCAGATTACTGTGACCCAACCCAGTGTCTATTCCCCTGAGCTGAGGTGAGCTGTCAGTTAAGTAGAAGCATTTAGAGTCTCCATGACAGAAGGCTGAAGGGTAAGAGAGATGGCTGGATTTAGTCTTGCTACTGATCCTCCTTCTCCAGCTGCTGGGGAGGATCCACACTGGATTACCTATTTTGACAAAAATAGTACGAGTCTTGGAGCATTGGCTCTAGAGATCAGCCCCCTTAAGGAGATCTGACATTTTGTTTGGGGCACTAACTGGAAGAAAGGCCTTCTGAAAACTGTCAAGTGGTATCTCACCCGAGTGTAGGGCTGGTTTAATTTACTTTCTTCAGGTTGTGCCTAAAGTCCTTGGAGATCATGTTAGTATAGCTGCTATAAATCCTGTGGTTTCTTGTCTGCAAGGCACAGTCAAGTCCATTATCTCACTAGGTCCTACCAACAACCTTGCGAATGGCAAGACAGATTTTACTGTTACTTTTTTTGAATTAGAAGATTGAGGCTTAGCCCAGTGCATTGATTTACCTAACTACTCACAGCTGTTAAGCAGCAAGTCCAGACTCAGAATCAGGTCTTCAGGATCTTGCTGTGTCGTCCAGGCTGGAGTGCAATAGTGTAATCACAACTCATGCGGCCTTGATTTCTCAGGCTTGAGCCATCCTCTTGCCTCAGCCTCCCTGGTAGCTGGGACTACAGGGATGCATCACCATGCCCAGCTAATTTTTTCTATTTTTTGTAAAGATGGGGTCTCACTGTGTTTCTTATGCTAGTCTTAAACTACTGGGCTCAGGTGACCAACTCTGAACCCCACCTCGGCCTCCCAAAGTGCTGGGATTATAGGCATGAGCCACCATGCCCAGCCAGAAAGTTGTTTATATTGATTCAAAATCTCCTTCCTTATTACTTGTCCTCCTTTTTTTTTTTTTTTTTTTTTTTTTTTGAGATGGAGTCTCACTCTTGTTTCATAGGCTGGAATGCAATAGCTCTATCTTGGTTAACTGCACCCTTTGCCTCCTGGATTCAAGGGATTCTCTTGGTTCAGCCTCCCAAGTAGCTAGATTATAGGCACCTACCACCACGCCCAGCTAATTTTTGTATTTTTAGCAGAGACAGGGCTTCCGCCACATTGACCAGGCTGGTCTCTTAACTCCTGACTTCAGGTGATCTGCCTGCCTCAGCCTCCCAAAGTGCTGTACTTGACCTCCTTGAACCTAGTTCAGGGTGCTTTCTAACACTACACCACATGGAACCAGTTTAAGAATAAAAATAAGTATGTATTTCTTGGATACTACTGTGCAACAGGTGCTCCACAAACGTTATCTGATTGGAATTTCATTGGAATTGCACAGTAACTCTGAAAGGCAAGTAGCAGTGTCACCATTTCACAGATGGGAAAACTAATGCTCAGGAAGATTAAGCATTAGCTTAGCATAACAGATTTTTCCAGGATAATGCTCAACTATAAGAAGGCTGTTGAGTCTCAGTTACTTAACTTCTCACCTGTAAAATGGGAATGAATAATATTTGTTCTGCTAACCTCTCATGGTTGTTATGACAAACTGTTATGAAAATAGATTTATTGCAGAAGAGATTCATGTTTCTGGTGGTTGCAGAGACGTGGTGCTTATCGTGAAGAAAGTGGGCTGGTTGGACTAGCTGACCTTTATGATCCTATGAGAACTTTTGTTTTAAAGGTCAAAAGAGCTGAAACCCATGTCTTCAGACTCTGCAACCTCCTGTCAACTTCACTTCTCTGATTTCCTCTTCAGTTCTCTCTTGCTTACTGTTCTCTAATGCCAAGGGTCTCCTGCTGTTTCGTAGGCACATCAGGCATGCTTCTGCCTCAGGATCTTTACTATTAGTACCTAGGATTTTTTCATCCAGGCTTACCAAATATCACTTTAGTGAGGCCTTCCCTGACTACTGTATTAAAATTAACCCCCCCAGCCCACATATACATATTTAAAAGCCCCTAATCTGGTTTTGTGCTTTATTTTTCTCCGTAGCATCTATCACCATCTGACAAATCATGTATTTTATTTGGCTGTATTCTCTCTCTCCCTCCTGTTAGATAGCCTGGTACGCAGTAAATGTTGAATAAATGATTTGTTTTTCCTATACTATAGCCCCACTCCTATTTTATTTGTTTATATTTATATTTATTTTTATTATTTGAAACAGGATCTCACTTTTTTACAGAGGTGCAATCACAGCTCACTGCAGGCTTGATGTCCCAGGCTTAAGCCATCCTCCCACCTCAGCCTCCCAGGTAGCTGGAATTAATAGGCATGTGCCGCCATGCCTGGCTAATTTTTTAAATTTTTTTAAAAGTTGGGGTCTCAATATGTTGCTCAGGCTGGTCTCAAATTCCTGGGCTCAAGTGATGCTCTTGCCTCAGCCTCCCAAAGTTCTGGAATTACCAGCGTGAACCACTGCACCTGGCCCTTCTATTTTTAAAGCATAAAGGCCTTTAAGTTAATACATTTATGTCACTCACAGTTCTACAACAGCTTAGCTCGTAATTGAGGATGAAGACAGACTTGCAAATCAAGAGAGGGTATGGCGAGCCTAACTCAGGGATCCCATTCCCAGGTATATTGATTTTGTGACCACCAACAGATCTGTCCAGGACCTTGATTTTTCTTATTGGAAGATAGGGGGTAGCTGCATATATAGGTGCTTGATACCATCATTATTTGTTTGTTACTTGGCATCATGGTGGGCTGAGGCTCTTGGAGTCTCCATCCAAGGGCTCATTAATAATGAAATGAAAGCTCTCCTGATTTAATGCAGTGGTGCCAATTCCCTGGACTGGTAACTGCTGGATTGTTTCCATCCATTCATACCCAAACCATTCTAGTGCCAAGCCCTTGACTTTACTAAAAAAAATCCTTCCCCGCCTTAACAGCTTCCCCTTAATTCCCGTATTTGGTAAATAGTCTCTTGGAGACACTGATGTGACTGTTTTAGTTGAGTTCAAAGGGCCTCCTGATCCTGAAACTGATTTCTTTGACTCTAGTGCAGCTGAGTTTTCGGGTGTTTTTAAAAATTTGTTTCTGTTTTTGTTTTTTTGAGGAGGGCTTACTGAGGAGGGCTTATTGCAGTTGTGGGGAACAGTGGGTAGGTTGACCACTGACTTGGAAACCTTTGATTTCTTTTCCCCCCAAATTACTTTTTTCCTTTTTCTTTTTCTTTTTTTTTAATGGAGACAGAGTCTTGCTCTGTCACCCAGGCTGGAGTGCAGTGGCACGATCTTGGCTCACTGCAGCCTCTTCCTCCCGGGTTCGAGCAATTCTCCTACCTCAGCCTCTCGAGTACCTGGGACTGCAGGCGCAAGCTACCACGCCCGGCTAATTATTTGTATTTTTAATAGAGACAAGGTTTCACCATGTTGCCCAGGCTCCTCTTGAACTCCTGAGCTCAGGCAATCCGCCCACCTCAGCCTTCCAAAGTGCTAGGATTACAGGCTAGCGTCCGGCTACTTTTTTCAATAATTAGCTGTTTGTCTTTGGACACATTCTTGAACCTTTCTGGGTCTCAGTTTCCTCATCTCTAAAGTGGGATTAATTCCTGCCTTTCCTAGATTACTGTGTTATCGTGGGATAGAAAGTGAGATACAAGTAGAATGCAGTATTTAAGCAAAAGGCATTCAGCTTATTATTCTTACAGTGCCCTCATCATCAGGCCATGGGGATGGGGTGAGGAGCATTAGGTTCTGAGAGCCTGGGCTTTTACAGTTCTTAGAATTTTTTCCCCCAGAAAACTTGAAGAGAGGAAGGTTCTTTGCTTCAAATCTGACAAGCTTCAGATTGTCAATGGGTGGCTATCAAGATTTTTCAGCCTTATTTCTGAGTGAATCTGTTGGTCCAGATGTGCTGTTAATATGTTTCTGACGTTAACTCTGATAATGCCTTTCCCCCTGCCTGCTGCTTTCATTCTGTAGTCTTGATAGTTGTCATTCATTTCACCTTCTTCATCAATTTCTTGGTAGATAAGTGACAAGATTCTTTATCTCAGAAAGTTTCTGTGATTTTAACTGCTATTGTAATAGAAACCAGTTGCCTCTGAAGAGTCACTTCTTTTTCTGGAAATATTTTAGCTGTGTGTTAAGAAGAACATTATTTTCTCCCATGCTGGTGACTTTGGAAAGGCGTTGTCATCAGTGCAATGAACTTGGTCTGGGACGCCCTTCCTTCCCCATGGACTGGGCCCCGGATCCTCTGTTCTTCCTGGGAGGGGCCTTGGGAGTACAGTTTACACCAGGCCAGGACATTCAAAGACATGCGGAAGCCAGTGGTCGCACCTGCCAACAACAGAAGCTGGTTTGTAAATGCCTGTTTCAGGTCTTTCACAGTATCTTGCGAATGACTGTTGCTCCCATAGCAGATTCTGGTGACCTGACCTGAGACTTGACAGCTGTGGTGGAGACTTGGATTGGCAGAAGCCTACCTTGGTGTGTTGGAAGAGTGATTGCTTAGTGCATAAGGTGCCTTCTACAGCCCTTTTTTTTTTTTTTTTTTTTTTTTTTTTTTTATTTTTTTTTTTTTTTTTTTTTTTTTTTTTTTTTTTTTTTTTTTGAGACAGAGTTTTGCTCTTGTTGCCCAGGCTGGAGTGCAATGGCACGATCTCGGCTCACCGCAACCTCCGCCTCCTGGGTTCAAGCAATTCTCCGGCCTCAGCCTCCCGAGTAGCTGGGACTACAGGCATGCACCATCATGCCCAGCTAATTTTTGTATTTTTAGAGATGAGGTTTCACCTTGTTGACCAGGATGGTCTCGATCTCTTGACCTCGTGAACCACCCGCCTCGGCCTCCCAAAGCGCTGGGATTACAGGCTTGAGCCACCGCACCCGGCCTCTACAGCCCATTTTGCAGTAGTTCTGGCTGCAGCCCTGCTGCTTTGACCTTAGGGGCCAAATTTCCTGGCTCGTCCATAGGGGTGATGTTCTTTCTCTCCAGACACAGGTGGAGGGAATCCTGACAGTTGCATCAAGACTGATCCAGACTCTCACCACACTTTCTCTTTTGTGCTGCTTGGTCCTGACTGCCTTTTGAATCTCTTTTAGAGCTCTGAGCTCTTCACCTTGACCTATGGTGCTCTGGTCACCCAGCTATGCAAGGACTATGAAAATGATGAAGATGTGAATAAACAGCTGGACAAAATGTGAGTGAGCAGCTCCTTTACAGGAGAGACAGAAATGGGGCCTCCCAGCACACTGAGTCTATATTGTCCTTTAGAGCTTAAAACAGGGTTCTCTGTCTTTCTCAGCCAACATTTTGGGTACATTTCCCACTGAACTCACTTATGGGAATGTTTTTGAGATTATCCCCATTTTCCCTTTACCGCCAACAACCTTATGTTCAAAAATAAGATATTTAGACTCCGTCATAGTCTCTTCTCTAATTTCCTCTCCAGGGGCTATAATATTGGAGTTCGACTGATCGAAGATTTCTTGGCACGGTCAAATGTCGGGAGGTGCCATGACTTTCGGGAAACTGCAGATGTCATTGCCAAGGTCATTATTCTGGGCCACCTGTCCATGCTGAAGAATTACTGCTGGGAGGCACTGCTTACCACTCTATCGCCCTTAGAGAGGCCCTTACTCTCCCAAAAGACTGGGTAGGCAGTTCTTTGGGCCAAAGGAGCATTCCAGTTCGTTAGGGAATAGCATAGATTATTTAATCCCTGTGGTTAAAGTCCCACTGAAATCAAAGCCTGAGCTCTTCCACCATGAAGGTGTAATGGGGTAGAGAATACAGACTCAAACCTGGCTCCGATACTTACTAGTTTTGTGTTTAGGTAAGTTACTTTTAATTTCTTTAATTACCAGTTACCTCATCTTTAACATGAAGAAAATAAGAGCTACCTCACAGAGCTGTTTTAAGGAGTAAATAAATAACGGATGTGAACATTTAGGTAAAATGCTAGAGTTTAGCATAGCTTTGTGCATATAGTAAATGTTTACTATTACTAGTATTAGTGCTATCTATTATAGCATTAATAAATGACATAGCAGCCGGCACAGTTCCTGTAATCCCAGCACTTTGGGAGGCCGAGGTGGGTGGATCATGAGATGAGGAGATCAAGACCATCCTGGCCAACATGGTGAAACTCTGTCTCTACTAAAATACAAAAAGTTAGCTGGGTGTGGTGGCACATGCCTGTAATCCCAGCTACTTCGGAGCCAAGCAGAGGAATTGCTTGAACCTGGGAGGCAGAGGTTGCAGTAGTGAGCTGAGATCGTGCCACTGCACTCCAGCCTGGTGACAGAGCAAGACTCCGTCTCAAAAAAAAAAAAAAAAAAAATGACATAGCACCCATAACTTTGTGGTGTCAGTTACCTAAAAATTGGTCTTTCTGTTATAAGCTTGCTGGTCATACCCAAATCCTAAAGAGGATTGACAGTGGAGAGAGCTTTGTGAGAGTTTAGAATTAGGAGGGTGGATAGGGTAGGACATTTTCTCTGCCAGTAACGTGTATTCACTTTCAAGAAGGTGCATTCAGGTAGCACAGTCAGAGGACAGGGAAGTGGGTTAGGGCCTCTCTGCACTCAGGCAGCCACCATGTCAGAAGATGAGTGCTCCCTGAGTGCTCCCTTCCACTGAGAGGTACAGGCAAACAGTGAGTGAGTTGTTGCTTACTTGTATGATGCCTAGGAAAGAAAAAGGTTTCTGGGAAAACAAAATGACAGCCAAAATTGTCTGATGCCGTGAAGGGGAGGGCGCAGCATCATGCACAGACGCTTCTCCTTTGTTGCATGAGTATCTAAAGCCTCATCATCTTGTGGAGGCCATGGGTTTTTGCCTGAGCCACTTACTTCCCCTGTGCCAGTTCTGTCACCCTCCCTATGGTGCAGTTACTGCTGCCCTTCGCCGAAGTGCTGTTGTGTGTCCCCTGACAGGTGGCGTTCAAGATGTACTTGGGCATCACTCCAAGTATTACTAATTGGAGCCCAGCTGGTGATGAGTTCTCCCTCATTCTGGAAAATAACCCCTTGGTGGACTTTGTAGAACTTCCTGATAACCACTCATCCCTTATTTATTCCAACCTCTTGTGTGGGGTGTTGCGGGGAGCCTTGGAGATGGTGAGTACAGCTCTTTATCTTCTGGGACACCTAAAACACAATAGGAACTTGATAAGTGTTGAAATGAATGAAAGAGAGAAAACAAAGGGCTTTGGCTCACCCCAGTGCTTTACTGCCTGAGATGGTGATGCTGCTGAGGTAGGATCCAAGTCAGACATCTTTACATGGTGATGCTCCTCCCTACCAGCCTGGGACGTGGTGCTGTCAGGCCCCAAAGCCCAGGAGCATCCATTGTCAGATTGGCTTATTTGGTGACAGTCTGAATCTTGGGTATTCTTTGCCGAGTTTCCCCTTAAGGGTCAGGGCCACTGTCTTCTGCAGAAACTAACCCTACATGCTGTGGATGAGTCAGTTATGCCCCATCTCCACTGGTTCCTTAGAGGCTGTGGTCAGGCAGCTACCCCTTCATTTTCCCACTGCCCCCCAGGTCCAGATGGCTGTGGAGGCCAAGTTTGTCCAGGACACCCTGAAAGGAGACGGTGTGACAGAAATCCGGATGAGGTTCATCAGGCGGATTGAGGACAATCTTCCAGCTGGAGAGGAATAATCATCCCTGGGACTCCAGGATAGCCAGCAGCAACACTGTTGGAATCAGCAGGCCTCTGTGCTTCCTCTGCCCTCCAGAACTCAGTGACTCTTGAACATGGATGTTATATATTCTTATAACCTGTTTCCATTCTCCATTCAAATAAAGAGCATCATCTTGCTGTGCTCTTTAGTCCACTGTGATATAGCCCATTTACCCCATGTGTGCACATTGAGGAGCGACATTCTTTGCTCCCATTCCCTTGAGAGGGGCTGGATGTAATCACCCTTGGTTGGACTAAAAAGAGTTTAAACCATTTTACATTCCTGTTTGAATTTTCCAAAGCAAAACTCACTTTGACCCCATTAAGAGGCAAGCCTGGCATATCTATCCCTGGGCCTTTAGAAAGCCATTTGCCTCAGATGGCTATAGGGTTGTGGGGTGGAGGGAGGAGAGGCTGGGAGGGAGTGGGTAGGAATTGCTAGCTGTAGTGTGACACACCATAGTGCTTGCCAGGAAAGGAGCCAGTTATGCCAGAAACACTGACTTCTGGGAAGCCACCCAGGTCTCATTCCTCCCTGCTGTTCGGAGGCAACATCTCCTCTTTTTACAGAGGGTACATCCTTTTTTCTTACAAATTCTTCAATAAAGACGCATTCTTGAGTGAAATCCCAATCATGTCCTGTTTTCTTTCTGCTCATCACCAGGTGTTTTGTTAAAAGGGTGTGAGGAGACCAGGTTGGTTCGTGGGCCCTGCCTTTCTTTGACTTGGTTTAGCAGTGGCTTCTCCCCACAGACCAGAGAGTCTAGGAAACCTGGGAGCCTGGATAAGCAACTGAAGCCTCTTCAGAGTCGTTTTTGGCTCTAGTGTCTGCAGCAAAATCTAGAAGCAGACCATTATTCCAGATGTACCCAAAATGAACTGTCCTGGGCACTTGGCCACCAAGTTAGAAGGTTTAGCTAGAAAGGCCATGTAAACCCTGTTGTTGGGGTGCCATTTATTGAGTGCTTACCACTTTAAAGATACTACTGAACACTTTGTATGCATTAGCCAGCTCACAAGAATTCTATTTTTAGAGTGGAGGCCACAAGTTGCCCAGGTCATACGGTAAGTGGAAAAGCTAGGGTTCAAAGCTGGGCCAAAGGGCAAAACCTATGCTCTTAATGAAGATTCTCTCTCTTTTTGAGATGGAGTCTCGCTCTGTTGCCCCACCTGGAGTACAGTGGTGTGATCTCGGCTCACTGCAACCTCTGCCTCCTGGGTTCAAGCTATTCTGCCTCAGCCTCCCGAGTAACTGGGACTACAGGCACGTGCCACCATGCCTAGCTAATTTTTTTGTATTTTTAGTAGAGACAGGGTTTCACCATGTTGGCCAGGCTGGTCTGAAACTCCAGACCTCATGATTCGCCTGCCTCAGCCTCCCAAAGTGCTGGGCTTACAGGCATGAGCCATCACCCTCGGCCCCAAGATTCTTTTTTGCTGCCTTCTTCTCCGTGGGAGAAGAAGGGAACAGGCTCACAGCTGCCTCTTCCAGGCTTACAGAGCTTGCGATAGCCTTTAAAGAAAGGGAGGAAGCAGAGATTGTGGCAGGCTGTATTTGGTAGCACTGTTTTTGGGGATAGCCTAGGGTCCTGAGGTCTACACACTCAGGTTGCTGGAGGGAAATGGGGTCCCAGGCCTTCCCTAAAGTTTGTGTGCAGGTCTGAGATGAGGGGAGCCAGTTTTAGATGCACTGTGCTTGAGATGTCTTTTGGTTGTGCAAGTATAGGACCAGGGTTCTGAGACATCACTGGGGACAGTTTGCACAGGACTTGCCTGCTCTAACAGGGTTTGGCCACCGAGGAAGGATGGTCAGTTTTGTGTCCCCAAACATAGGGACATCCTCTGAGCCTCTTTTTATTTTATTTTATTTTTATTTTTGAGATGGAGTTTCACTCCCTTTACCCAGGCTGGAGTGTAATAGCGTGATCTCGGCTCACCGCAACCTCC
>NW_016107592.1:2039100-2042092 GCF_001604975.1 Cebus imitator
TGTTGACCAGGATGGTCTCGATCTCTTGACCTCATGATCCACCCGCCTCGGCCTCCCAAAGTGCTGGGATTACAGGCTTGAGCCACCGCGCCCGGCTCCTCTGAGCCTCTTTATGTCCCCCTCCATATTACAGGCATCAGCCACCATACCTGGCCTGCTTTCTGCATTTTACAGATGAGGAAACTGAGGCACAGGGAGGTCAAATGACGGGGTCCCTGGGTCAACTTGGGGTCCCAGGGCAGTTACTCAATTTTGGTCAACTCAGTGTAGGGCTCAGTCCAGTCACACCGGAGTCTAAATGAATGACAGAGATTAAGGGAATGAACCTGGGGGCCCAGATGTGGAAAGCTTTATGTAGTGTCCAGACCCTGCCAAAAAAAGTCAGCTGCACTGCTCTTTCCCTTCTCCAGCAGGACCCTCGCCCCTCCTCTCCTCCAGGTACCACAGCCTACTTTTGAGCAGCGGTGTGTATGCCGTGAGGTTTTGGATATTTCCTTTCCCAAAAAACTTGGGCAACCTTACAGGATTAGGGAGCTGTGGAAACAAAGCTCCCATAGTGACTTTTCCCAGTTACAGCCCCACAACTGGGGCTAAGGGAAGGAAAGGGCTGGGGATGGCAGAAGTATTTGGAACATGCAAGCCCCAGCAAACTAACTTCCTGGTCCCCACCCTGTCGTTGATTGGTTGTAGATTGCACATCCTGTCTTACTATGACTGTGAGGCTGAGATAGCCCCCTAGGCTAGGCCATTCCCTCCCAGCAAGATGGGGCAGGTGAGCCTGGCTATATGGGAGAGGCTAACTAATGAGGATTTCTGGGGAGTCTGACTCATGGCAGAGTTCTGGGACTGGAGGGTTGATGCTGATTGATGCTGGTGGCCTTCGGTCCTGGGGCTGGCTGGGTGGAACTCTAAGGAAAGGTCTTGGTCTTCAGTCTTTGGCCACCAGGGGTCTCCAAATCACCACTGTACCATCCCAGAGAGTGACATTGGACCCCTGGTTTTCAGAATTTGCTAGAAGATGCAGTTGATGGAGCAAATCCTAGAGGCTGACAGGAGGCTGGAAGTGTCCCCCTCTTCCAGTTACCCTTACAGGACCTGAAAGCAAAGCTAACATATAGCTACCAGGGTAAGCGCCTGCCTACTGGAGCCAGGGCACTGGAAGAAAGCATTAGCCAAGGACGTCTGACCACATACATACTTCAAACTCTCATGCTGGCCTCCTAGTTGTACAAGCTAGCTATCTCCGAGCCCTTGCCTAATCAACCCCCCTTACTTCCTGAGTGGAGGCCAGGGCACCAGCCCCATTCTCCTAATGTAACACTGTTCCCTTCCTGCCCCAGACCTCCAACACCAGTGAAATTTCCATTTTCAGGTTACACCTTCTCCTGGGGGGTTGGCCTCCCCTACATTTGTACTGGACATCCAGGGCCAAGAAGCGGGTGGCAACAGAGGCCTCCGGAGCAGAAACTGCATTCAGTAAAATTAAAATAGTCTCCTAACAAGTAGTTCATTGTGGCTAGTAGGGGGTGGGGGTGCAGGAAAAAACGTCCTCCCAGAGCTTAAGTGCTACCATGTGCTGTTTTTTGGAAGCCAAAGGGCCGGTGGGAGGGTAGGAGAGAGGAGGGGAGCGTGGTGGCAGGCGAGGAGCTGCTGTTACTGATCCCCAGCCTTTGATGTAGGGCCAGGCCTGACCCCAGGACAGCCGCTAGCCACTGCCAGGGGAGCGGTGGGACTCAGTGCATTCCTGGGGGCAATTTACACTCTGGCAGGAGGAGAGAGGAAAATTTCTACTGTGGGAAGCGGGTGGAGGGAGGGCGCTGCTGCAGAGGTAGGGGATGGGGGGTGTTGCGAAGAACAATGGAGGGAGCCAGGACACAGAGTAGCACTATCCTGCTTCGCCCTGGCTCCCTCACCCACCTCAGGTCCAGGCCTCCTCCAGGAAGCCATCTCTGATCAAATCCAGAGCTGGTGAGGAGCTCACATGGGCTGGCCCAGGTACAGCCAAGGAGTTGCAGAGAAGCAGCTGCTCTTTCCTCTTGGCTCCGGGAACCTGGACTGTCAACCATGAGGGCATCTAGGACTGAGCTAGGCTAGAGGAGGGGTAGGAGAGTGGTGCGCATGGGCAGGAGGACATTTGTGCAAGTGAATGTGGACGAATGTTATTCATAGCAATAGCTAATCTTTATTGCAGAGTGGCCTTGTGCCAGCGCTAGTCATGTGATATGCCAGTACTTCACATGTATTTCTCATTTAGCATTCACCATAGCCCTACCACTGCCTGCAGATGAGGAGACTGAGGAGCACAGCTAGTATGCGGTGGATTCAACACTTAAACTCAGATAGTCAGGACTTGAACACAAAGCTCCTATTCAATATATGACACGTTATGTATGTACGTTTTTGTGTTTCAGTGTCTGTCTGTTTCCTTGGGTTCCTTGGGGACTATCTTTGTGTGTATTTTTTTTTTTTTTTGAGACAGAGTCTTAATCTGTCGCCTATGCAGCTGGAGTGCTACAGTGGTGCAATCTTGGCTCACTGCAACCTCCACCTCCCAGGTTCAAGGGATTCTCTTGCCTCAGCCTCCCAAGTAGCTAGGATTAAAGGCGTGTGCCACTACGGCCAGCTAATTTTTGTATTTTTTTTTTTTTTAGGTAGAGATGGGGTTTCACTATGTTGGTCAGGCTGGTCTTGAACCCTTGACCTCAGGTGATCCTCCCGCCTCAGCCTCCCGAAGTGCTGGGATTACAGGCATGAGTCACCACGCCTGGCCAAATTCTTTCATTTAATAAAACTGTAGCTCGGCCGGGCGCGGTGGCTCAAGCCTGTAATCCCAGCACTTTGGGAGGCCGAGGCGGGTGGATCACGAGGTCAAGAGATCGAGACCATCCTGGTCAATATGGTGAAACCCCGTCTCTACTAAAAATACAAAAAATTAGCTGGGCATGGTGGCGCGTGTCTGTAGTCCCAGCTACTCAGGAGGCTGAGGCAGGAG
>NW_016107592.1:2042190-2043665 GCF_001604975.1 Cebus imitator
AAAAAAAAAAAAAAAAAGAAAATAAAACTGTAGCTCTGTGTTAGGGGCTGGGGACTGGAGATGAAGATGACCTAGACCTCAGCCCTGCCTGCTGGGAGCTTCCGCCCATGGGGAAGCAGCTGAACGCACGCAATGTGAGGTCTGGGGGGGAGGGTTGAAAATGAGGAACTAGGCAAGTCCTGGCTCTGCTATCTATCAGCCATGTGATACTAGACAAATGATTTGACCTTTGAGCCTCAGTTTTTTTCATCTGGAAAATGGGAATCATAATGTCCTCCTTGCTGGCTGTTTTAAGGATGAAACAAGGTGATCTATGTAAATTTCCTGGCATATGCTGAGTATTCCCTAACTGGCAGTTATGATTAACTCGGTTGTTATTGGGGAACATCTTGCAAAACCACTGTGTGGATGGATATATGAATGTCTGAATGCGTAAGGAGGGTAAGTCTGTGAAATCTGGGCCTGTCTATTTTCCTCGCTGTAGCCCCAAGCATCTAGCGCAGCTTGTCAGCACAAAGTAGGTGCTTAATAAACGTTTATTGGCCGGGTGTGGTGGCTCAAGCCTGTAATCCCAGCACTTTGGGAGGGAGGCTGAGGCGGGTGGATCACCTGAGGTTAGGAGTTTGAGACCAGCCTGGCTAACATGGTAAAACCCCGTCTATACTAAAAATACAAAAATTTGCTGGGTGTGGTGGCGTGTGCCTGTAATCCCAGCTACTCAGGAGGTTGAGGCAGGAGAATTGCCTGAACCCAGGAGGCAGAGATTGCAGTGAGCTAAGATTGCGCCATTGAACAATCTTGTCCCCTGGGTGGTAAGAGGGAAACTCTGTCTCAAAAAACACAGCCATGTCCCCCCACACACATACCTCCCCACACAGACACACAGGAGCACAGACTCCCATACCTCCACACACCCACACACATGCATATCCCTCATACCCATGCACACATGTGCACACACACACCCAAGCACATATACCTCTACACAGGCCCACACCCACCTACATGCACACAAGGCACCCAGGTAGGCACACACACATACACACATGCGCACACACACGCCCTCACCCCAGAGCCCTCTCCTGATCTCATCTCCACTTCCAAGTCATTTTATTAAAATAAAATGAATAAATAATAAATGAATGTTTATTGACTGTTTTTAACATTTTTATTTTATTATTTTTTGAGACAGAGTCTCACTGTTGCCAGGCTAGAGTGCAGTGGTGTGATCCCAGCTCACTGCAACCTCCGCCTCCCAGGTTCAAGCAATTCTCCTGCCTCAGCTTCCCAAGTAGCTGGGATTACAGGCGCCTGCCACCACACACAACTAATTTTTGTATTTTTAGTAGAGACGGGGTTTCACCATATTGGCCAGGATGGTCTCAAGCTCCTGACCTCGTGATCTGCCCTCCTCAGCCTCCAAAAGTGCTGGGATTACAGGTATGAGCCACCGAGCCTGGTCCTTAATTTTATTA
>NW_016107592.1:2043870-2054545 GCF_001604975.1 Cebus imitator
CTGCCTCAGCCTCCTGAGTAGCTGGGATTACAGGCACGCGCCACCATGCCCAGCTAATTTTTTGTAGTTTTAGTAGAGACGGGGTTTCACCATGTTGACCAGGATGGCCTCGATCTCTTGACCTCGTGATCCACCCGCCTCGGCCTCCCAAAGTGCTGGGATTACAGGCTTGAGCCACCGCGCCCGGCCCAATTTTATTATTTTCTTAGAGACAGAGTCTCACTCTGTTGCCCAGGCTGGAGGGCAGTGGTGCAATCCCAACTCACAGCAGCCTCAATCTTCCAGGCTCAAGTGATCCTCCTGTCCCATAGATGGGACTAATTTTTTGTAGAGACAGGGTCTCACTTTGTTGCCCAGGCTGGTCTCAAACTCCTAGACTCAAGCGATCCTTTTACCTTCGCCTCCCAAAGTGCTGGGATTACAGACGTGAGCCACTGCACCCAGCCTTGACTGGGTTTTGACTGTGAGTGTGGGGTGGGGAGACCTCAGAGAGAAAGAGAGGTGTGAGTGCAGGGGAGCCCTCCACCAGGTGATAATTTATGGGGGTCAGTGCAAAATGAACATGGAGCCCTTACTTCAGAAATTATTACGAATTCCAAGACAATCCAGGAAAATGTTAAGTCAGGCCCTCGTGTGTGTGGAGCCCTGTATGACTCCCATGAAGCCAACCCTGACCTCTGCTTGCCTGTGGAGCCTCAATGCTTCCCAGGCCTCCCCCAGCCAAGTTGTTAGGGAGATAGTATAAGGCCAGGGACTCCCTGGGCTGCCTGGGGGAAGGCGAAGAGGGGAAGGATGGCTCAGTGTGGGCAGGCCTGGAGAAAGCTGAGGGAAGGACCCAAAGACCAGCAGACCTTCCCCCAGGAAGCCCCCCAGAGCCAGGCCCATGTCTGAGAGCAGCCCTCTGCATTCTGTCCCCCCACACCAACCAGGCCGCTGGGTGGTCTAGACACATGTGGTCACATTTAGAGATGTTGATTGAAGCAAAATTGTTATAAGATTAGAA
This sequence comes from Cebus imitator, assembly GCF_001604975.1. NCBI lineage: Eukaryota > Metazoa > Chordata > Mammalia > Primates > Cebidae > Cebus > Cebus imitator. Next base: position 2,044,874 of record NW_016107592.1, read on the forward strand.
TATTTAAGGTAACTTTAATTTCCACTGCATTGCTGGGATTTTTGAGGGTGAGGCCAAGAGATCCCCTGGAGTGGAAGTATGGAGAATGGTGGGGGCTGCAGGAGGAGTCTCCATCACCCCTGCCTGGGAGGAGAGGCTGCTGGCAACTGAAAAGAAGGAAGGAGAGCTAGACAGAGGGAAGGACTTCCCAGGAATCTCAGAAGCAGGAGTTCAGCCCTCCCGCAGATGTGGGGAGTGAAGGGCTGCCCTGGTGGAACAGGAATTCACCAGCACCACACCTCCTCCCCAGACTATCTCCACATCCTGAGCCACACATCTGCACACATATCCCTCCCAGCCAGACGGAAGGGGGGCCAAAGGAGGGTCCCATTCATGTCCTCCCGAGCTCCAACCTGGGGTGGTTGGGGCCCAGAGGGTTTTCTTGTTGGTAGATCAATAGAAATTTAGAAGGAATAGGAAAATAAGGTAATAGTAATAAGGGTTACTAACATTATTATTATTGTTTTTATTTTTGGAGACAGAGTCTCGCTCTGTTGCCTTGGCTGGAGTGCAATGGTGCTAACGGGTCACTGCAATCTTCGCCTCCCAGGTTCAGGCGATTCTCCTGCCTCAGCCTCCCGTGTAGCTGGGATTATAGGCGCCCACAACCACACCGGACTAATTTTTGTATTTTTAGTAGAGACAGAGTTTCACCATGTTGGCCAGGCTGATCTCGAACTCCTTACCTCAAATGATCTACCCACCTTGGCCTCCCAAAGTGCTGGGTTACAGGTGTGAGTCACCACACTCAACCGAATTACTCATATTATTATTATTATTATTATTATTGTTAGAGACAGGGTCTCACTTTATTACCGTCTGAAGTTCAGTGACATGATCATAGATCACCGTAGCCTCAAACTCAAGGAATCCTCCCACCTCAGCCTCCTGAGTAGCTGGGATTCCAGATGTGTGCCACCACATCCAGCTAATTTATTTAGAGACAGGGTCTCACTATGTTGCCTAGGACAGTCTCAAACTCCTGGGCACCAGTGATCTTCCTGCTCCAGCCTCCCAAAGTTCTGGGACTGCAGGGACAAGCCACTACACCTGGTGCTAATATGTATTATTATTATTATTTATTTATTTATTTATTTATTTTTGAGATGAAGTTTCACTCTTTGCCCAGGCTGAAGTGCAATGGTGTGATCTTGGCTCACCACAATCTCTGTCTCCCAGGTTCAGGTGATTCTCTGGCCTCAGCCTCCCAAGTAGCTGGGATCACAGGCATGTATTTTTAGTAAGAGAGGGGGTTTCTCCATGTTGGTCATGCTAGTCTCAAACTCCCGCTCAGGAGATCTGCCAGCCTCAGCCTCCCAAAGTGCGGGAATTACAGGTGTGAGCCACCGTGCCCGGCTACATTTATTATTATTAAATAATAATTTAATAATTTAAACATTTATTTCTCATCATTCTGGAGGCTGGAAGTCTGAGATCAGGGTGCCAGCATGGTCAGGTTCTTGGCGAAGGCCCCTTCGTGGTTAGCAGTTGGGTGTCTTCTCGTATCTTCTCCTGGGGGAGAGAGCTCACTATCTCTTTAAGAGACCCGATAGCACAATGGTACAATGGAAGATGTTGCCTGGAGCCACATCCCAGCTCACTCACTTCCCATGTGACCATGAGTGAGTGAGTTAAGCCCCCTGTGCTCGGTTTTCCCATCTACAAGTGGGGACAATAAGGAGACCAACTTCAAAGAGCTGTTGTAAGGATTAAATGAGTTAATCCACATAAAGTGCTCAGAATAGTGCCGGCATGGGGCAAGAGCCCTGAGCATGTCTGCTGTCCGTCATTACGGGCTGTTATCCCCCTTTCATAAAGGAGGAATTTGAGGTTTTAGAGAAATGAGGTCACTTGCCCACAGCTACAGAGAGGCAGCACTGGGATCCAAACCCGGGTCTGCTTGACTCCTCAGCCCACTGTCTGAACCACCAGACTGGTGCCAGTGCTGACTCTGCCATGGCCATGCTAAGCAAGTTATATGCTGCGTCTGGTTCAGTTTAACCATCCACCCCATTTGATACCCTGCCCAGGCCTAGAACAGTTCTTGAAGGCTCGCTGGTCAGCTTCTGATTGTTGTGGCTTAGGGAAGTGAAGCCCAGAGAGGGGCAGAAACTTGCCCAAGGCCACACAGCAGGTGATCGTAGGCAGAGCTGACCCACTGATATCCAGACACCACCAGAGACAGGCCCAGGTGGAAGGCCCTGGCAGGAGGCTGGGAGTTTGGCCTTGTCTAGCCAAGAGATGAGCATTGGTGTAAGAGTCCATGACTTTGAGCAAACAGCTGGTGGACAAGGAGAAAGCGGCCGCAAGGTCATGGCACAGCTGTCAGCCTCTACTGGGGGATGGGAAGCTGAGGCCCCTCCTTGGTGCTGGGGTTAGGGAGGTGCCTGATGGCCAATGAACACCAGGGCCACAGGATCTGGCCACAGGACAAGACTTAGACTTGGCGTCCTCCCTCCCTGCAGGGCACTGGGCAGGGGCAGGTGGGGCAGGGGCAGGCGGGGCAGGGGTTGGGGGGCAAGGGAGGGGGTTGGGACAGGTGTGTACCACATAGAATCAGGCCTGAGGGCCCCAGGAAAAGTGTAAAGAGTGAGTCAGGAGACCCAGGCGTGGGATTTGAGTGGGGGATTGGGTGACTTTGTGTCTGAGTGTGGATGCGAAGCTGGTGGGAGCCCCTTCCCCACACAGTGTGCCCCTCCCTTGCCCACTTGTGCCACCAGGCCCTGCTTCATGCAGCCCTCCCTCCCTTCTCGCTGAACAGTTCACACTCAGAGTGAAGTGCGCTGCATGGATTGACTGTCATCCTCACAATATGCCTAGAAGAGCTTCCCAGATAGGGAAAGTGAGAAACCAGAGGCTAAGTGTGTGCCCAATGGCATGTGGCTGGTGAGTGGTGGCACTTGGAGTTGAACCCAGGCAGTCTAAATCCAGGGTCTTCGTTGTCTACTGTTAGTCCCTGCTGCCTAGCTCCCACCCCCTCCCAAGCCTGGCCCCGCTGAACACTCAGCCCCCATCAGATCCCCATGCAGGCTCTGGTTTCCACACTGGCTTTGGGGGCAGGCCTCAGCCATCCCCCCTCAGTCCATGTCCTCCTAGGCACCCTGCCAGCCAGGCTCCCTCCCTTCTCTGGGCAGTACCTTAGCCTGGCTCCCCTATAGTTCAGGCCAGGAGACCAGACCTCAAGACCCCTGACAATCGCCCCTAATTCTGATGGGTGGGCTGGAGCGGGCCAGGCTCTGAGGGTAGGTGAGGGTGAGAGGCCCCGTTGAGGAGTGGCGGGGCTGGTGTGTACCTTGGCAGGGGTACAGAAAAGTGGGAGGCCCTCAGAGGGCAGGCAGCAGGAGGAGGAAGGTTGAGGGGGGCGGGCCCTGACCCGAGACAGCCTGGGGGCCTCCCTGCTCCTTTCCGGAACCTGCTGAGGGCTCTGCTCTTTCTTATTTAGAAACACACACACACACACACACACACACACACACACACACACACACACAGAGCTACCCACACCCACCTCCCCCCTACACACACACACTTCCACCCACACCCACACAGCCACAGCCACACACACCCACACCAACACACAGCCAGACACACACCACACACAGCCACCCACACTCACACCCACACTCACACACAGCCACACCCCCCCCACACACATACCTCCCCACAGGGACACACAGGAGTACAGACTCCCATACCTCCACACACCCACACACATGCACACCCCTCATACCCATGCACACATGTGCACTCACACACCCAAGCACCTCTACACAGGCCCACACCCACCTACATGCACACACAGGCACCCAGGTAGGCACACATACACATACACACATGCACGCGCACACACGCCCTCACCCCAGAGCCCTCTCCTGACCTCATCTCCACTTCCCCCTCCACTTGCTGCCTCCCCTACTCCCCTGCTGCCTGGCTACTGCCCCTGCTCCCACCCCAACCTCCAACCTTAATTTCTGTCTTAAAGGATGTCCTTCTGTGACAGCCCATCCTGTGGGCCCTCCTGGCCTTCTAGAAGCACTCTGCCTTTGCCTGCTGGGACACTGCTCTCCCGGTCCCCTGCCACCTTCTCAGTCTCCTTTGCTGACCCCTCTTCCTCTGTAGCCCCGTGAATGTTGATGTCCTGACCGTGCCCTGCCCGCCTCCCTGGGCCCACTGCTCACTCTGTGGCATCAGTCGCCATCTGCAAACCGTAGACTCCTCCTTGCTATCCCAGAACTCTCGCTTCCTTTCCAGATCCATGGAAGTCCCACAGACTCATCCAACTCATTGCATCTGTCCACCCTCCTTCTCTTGGTCCTCACTGTCCCCAGGCGTAGCCCAAAGCCTGCGCACTGTCCTTGACACTGCCTCTTCGCAGGCCCCTCGCCCAAAGCCTGCCTAGTTCACCTCGTCACTCCCCTCACACTGGGCCCTCCCTTCCCTTCCCCCTCACTGTCTACCTCATGGGACCATGCCGGGACATTCCCGAAGCCTCCTCGGTGACCTGCCTCTATCCTCCTCCGCACAGCTTCGGGAGGCGCTTTCCAAAGTACAGATCTGACCAGGTGACTGCTCGGCTCCAGAGCCTTTCCGTGGCTCCCCATTTTCCAGGGACGAGGTCTGGCTAGCCTCAGCCTGCCTGCCTCTGTGACCCCGGCTCAATGCCCTAAGGCCTGAATGTGCCGACCACGACTGGCCCCTGTGAGTCCTCCGGGCTCAGCCTACCAGGGTCACGTCTGCAGGCAGCCTTCTGGGGACTCTTCCCTGGGGGGCCACCAGCCCGAGCTGCCCCTTCGCTGCAGGACTGCGCCCGGCCGTCCTTCTCAGCGGCCGCGTCTGTCCCCCCAGGAAGGTGGCCCTCGAGGGCAGGGGCTGCGCGGACTCCCCAGCGGCCGAGCCGCTGGTCAGGTGGGCAGGAGGGACGGGGGAGGGCCGCCCGGGAGCGCGTGTGTGGCGGGGGCTCGGCGTGGGTGTCGGGGAGGGAGGCAGCCGTCCGGGGCCGGGCGGGGCGCGGGCCTTGGCCGTGGCTGTGGAAAGAGGAGGGCGGAGGCCCCGCCCCGCCGCGCCCCTCCCGCCGCCCGCCCACTCCGGCAGCGCGAGGGGCGGCCGGCAGAGCAACGCGGAACCCCGCCGGCTCGGACCCCGACGCCGCCCGCCCAGCCGCGGACGCCCCTGCCCGGAGCCTGCGCCGCCCGGGCCGCCCTCTAGGGCCCGAAGCGGCGCCCGGCGGCCGCGCCCACAGGTAAAGGCGAGGAGGCGGGCACCGGGGCTCGGGCTGGGGGGCTCCGAGGGCAGGACCTGGGCTGGGCTTCCCCAGCCCCGTGCAGGACGGCAGGGCCGGCGCCTCGGACTCCGGGGTGGGGACAAGGTGGGGGACTCGGGCCAGGGGGTCGCGCTAGGTTGGGGGAGCCCATCCGGTTTACTGCGCCCATTCCCTCCCGGGCAGGACCCCAGTAAAGACCCCTCCTCCCTTCCTCTCCCAGAAGCGAGGGCTCAGCATCAGACAGTGCAGGGTGGAACCCCCGACGATGTGGCTCTGGGCGCGTCACCACCTCCCGGTCTCCCGTCCCACCTGTAAAGTTTGGGGATAACGAAGCCGAAGCCGCCTTCGCAGGGTAGTGGAAGAGAAGAGGGAGTGAGGGGCCTTAGCATCCCCCAGCTCCCACTCCTGCTGTCATCTCTCTGCCATTGCTGATTTGCTGGAGACCTCCCAGTTGTAAGGTTTTTCTGCCTCAGCCCCCAAGTTCTTCCTCTTCTAGGTGCCCTGGCAGCCCCTTCGCCCCAAACTGGAGACAGGTTCCCAGGAATGTCCCTGTCAGGGACTCAGCAGTCCCCCAGCTCCAGAAGGAGACTTGCAGGGCGTCAGGGCTGCTGCCTGGCCAAGAGGCCCCAGCACAACCTCCCAGTGTCTCTACCCTGGGTCTGGAGCCACCCTGGCCTCAGGAGTCCTCTAGGTAGAGAAAAGCAATTCAGCCAGAGGAGCCCAGGAACGCTATTGCCATGGGGAAGGGCAGGCTTCTGTGACTTTGCTGGTTGTACGTGTGCGTTCGTGTGTGTGTGCCTGTGTGAAATCATGCTGGGTTCCTGACACAGACATGTGGCTGACCTTCTTGGGGTGCCCGAGCAACCGGGAATCCTCCCTCCCGCCTGCTGTCAGCACCTCTTGCTCAGGCTGGCAGCAGAGGCCCATCCACACCTCTTAGCAGAGTCCTCTTAGCAAGGACAGCCTCCCAGCAGCTGTACTGGGCATTTGGAAGGTCTGGGGGCCGTGGAGCTGGATGGCTGGAGGGTCAGGCAGCCTGGGTCCCTTTCTGGGGACTGAGCTAAGATCGACTGATCCTTACTGCCCCAAGCAGTTGGGGCCTCAGGGCAGGAGTTGGTGATTTCTGGAGCGACACCAAGGTTGCTGGTCTCGGTCAGGGCATAGGTCCCCTCACTGGCCTCCCACTGGACTGGTGAACACCTACAAACCCTTGGACATACAATGACCCCAGATGATAATGAGGAAAACCACAGATACCCTCACCCAGCCACATACAGCCTTGCACCCTTATGAGAGCCACACACAGTCACACACTGACCCAAACTTTCATTAGAACCAGGCGGACACATGCCTCTACTGAAACATATACCACCACAAGTCACAGACAGATGAGTGCACACACACCCAAACTCCTACAGACACATGGCAGGCCCCACGTGGCCCAGCCAGACATACTCAGACAGGACAGCACACACACACACACACACGCTCACATCCAGACATGCTCACCAGGATCTCTTTCTCTGGTTTCACTTTGTCTACCGCAGTGAAAATGAGAATTTCCGCTCTTTGGCTCAGAGGAAAGGGAAAGAAAATATGGAAGTGAATGTGTCTGTTAGCAAGAGGGAGGGGAAAGATACTAAGCAGGGCTGTCAGTCTGAGCCCCCGTACTCCACTACCTTCTCTGCTCCTGCCTGAGCCGGACTAAAGGACACACAGCCCCGGCTTCCTGGCCCTGCTGGCCCCCCAGCCCACTCCAGAACCCCCAGTGGCAGGGATGGGGCACCTCTTATAAGGAAGTAGGGCCTCAGATGAGCTGGTCCCATCTGTGGCAGGAGGCACTTACAGAGTCGGGGCAGAGGAACGAGAGAGACACAGGGGTCTCTCCTGTGGGGTGCAGCTGTGGTCTCACCATACCTTACGGGGTACCCCAGGAGGGGTACCATGCAAGCTGAAGTACAGATCAGAGAAGGTGGCACCTAAGAGGTGATCTGGCCAGGGCTTTCAAGGATGATAATTTTGGCAGGTGTGGGGGTAGAAAGGCTGAATGGGAGGGTGTTCCCAGCTGAGGGCACAGCTCATGCAGGGGTATGGAGGGGAAGCTGCAGGTTCTTTCAGGGACAGTGGGTAATGGGAGTAATGGGCACTGTTGGATCACACTGGGGAGTGGGAGGGACTCATGACTCTTTTTTTTTTTTTTTGAGATGGAGTTTCGCTCTTGTTGCCCAGGCTGGAGTGCAATGGCACGATCTCAGGTCACCCAACCTCCGCCTCCTGGGTTCAAGTGATTCTCCTGCTTCAGCCTTCCTAGTAGCTGGGACTACGATGTGCCACCATGCCTGTCTAACTGTGTATTTTTAGTAGAGACAGGGTTTCTCCATGTTGGCCAGGCTGGTCTCGAACTCCTGACCTCACATGATCCGCCCCCCTCAGCCTCCCATAGTGCTAGGATTACAGGTGTGAGCCACCATGCCCACCAGGGCTCCTGACTTTGAAATCAGATTTATAAGGGCCCTGTCCAGAGAAAGGGTGTCAGCTGCAAATGATACAATCTGGGAATCACTCTGGCTGATCTGGGGAACAAGGATGAAGGGGGATCTTTGAGGCAAGGGAGATCACGGAGGAGGCTAGGCAGAGTTTAAGGAGAAAGGTGACAGAGAATAAAGTGGGCAGTTGCCATGGGGATGAGAGGAAGAGGTGGAAAGAAGTAAGCCGGTTGCGGGTGGGGCCGGGAGCCTTGCACTGGGTGGCTGTGGCCTGTCCCCAGAGGAGGCAGGTCAGGGGAGACATGGGTTTGGCCCTGGGATCTGATAAGTTGAGATGACTGGGAGCTGGCGGCTGAGTGTAGCCTTGAAGCCTGGGTGGGTGTGTGAGGCCATGTGTGGGCACACATGTGCCCAGGTACCAGCCATGGAAGTCTGGCTCCCAGAAAGAGAATTCCAGGCCCACTTTGTTCTGAGGGCATTTCCAGAGTGGGTGGGGTGTGGACAGCAGATCTTGAGTGAGGCAGCATGTGCTGTGTGGAGAGGAGCTGGCACTAGGAGTCAGACAGACCTAGGACTTCCCATCTCTGTGCCTCAGTTTCCCCATCTCTCAAATGGGAATGATGTGCTTGTCTCCAGAGTTTTTTGCCTGCAGAGAGGTGAGGAGTGGTCCCAAGTCACATGTGTGAAGGGTAGCACCTAGATCGTATGATCAGTGTTTATTCTGCCTCTCTGGTTGGGACTGGGGAGGACCTGGCCCTGCTTCCATTCAGATTCTTGGAAAGTTTTGAATTGGAGGCTGACTGTCCCCATGCAGCCTGGATGGGTTGGGATTCCTGGCTCTTGAAGGGGAAGAAGTCACATGTGGGGGTGGCAGAGGGTTAGTGTCTCATGGGGAGAGCTAGGTGGCATCACTGGCCCAGCTCATGGATGGGGTTACGGAGACTCAGAGAGGAACTCACCTGAGGTCACATGGCAGCCAGTGACAGAATCGAAACAGAAGCCAGGACCCCAGGCCCAGCTCCCCTTCCTCACAAAGGCTGCCCTCCCTCAAAGGACCTGGGGTAGAGGGAACCTTGTCACTTGAGGTTCTGTGATTTCTTTTTTTTTTTAAATTTTTTTTGAGATGGAGTCTCGCTTTTGTTGCCCAGGCTGGAGTACAGTGGCGAAATCTTGGTTCACTGCAACCTCCACCCCTAGGTTCAAATGATTCTCCTGCCTCACCCTCCCAAGTAGCTGGGATTATAGGCATCCACCACCACACTGGCTAATTTTTTTGTATTTTTAGTAGAGACAGGGTTTTACTATGTTGGCCAGGCTGGTCTCGCACTCCTGACCTCAGGTGATCCACCCGCCTCAGCCTCCCAAAGTGCTGGGATTACAGGCATGAGCCATCTTGCCTGGCCATTAAGAAGGAATTAGGACAGCAACTTTATTTATTTCTTTTTTTTTGAGACGGAGTCTTGCTCTGTCGCCCAGGCTGGAGTGCAGTGGCATGATCTTGGCTCACTGGAACCTCCGCCTCCTGGGTTCAAGTGATTCTTCGGCCTCAGCCTCCCCAGTGGCTGGGACTACAGGTGCGAGCCACCACGCCCGTCTAATTTTTGTATTTTTAGTAGAGACAGGGTTTCACCATGTTGGTCAGGCTGGTCTTGAACTCCTGACCTCAGGTGATCCTCCCGCCTTGGCCTCCAAAGTGCTTGGATTACAGGCGTAAGCCACCATGCCCGGCCTTGTGGGGCATTTTCATAGCACAAGGGGTTTTCTATGGAGGGGGGAAAAGGGAAATGGCAGGCATGAGAAGGTCAGGCCCAGAGACAGCCCAGAACAGTGAGGGCTGGGGCTGGGATGGTATTTTCTTTTCTTTTCTTTTCTTTTTTTTTTTTTTTT
>NW_016107592.1:2054740-2058565 GCF_001604975.1 Cebus imitator
ATGTTGGCCAGGCTGATCTCGAACTCCTGACCTCGTGATCCACCTACCTCGGCCTCCCAAAGTGTTGGGATTATAGGAGTGAGCCACTGTGCCCAGCCAGGGATGATATTTTCTGGTATCTAAGAACTGTTGGTGGTTCCTGATAGGTCCTGTGAGGGCAGGAAGCCTCTGTGAGGAAGTGGGGCCTGAGCCTGGGGTCCTGGCCTCTGGTCTTAATTCTGCCACTGGCTGCTGTGTGACCTCAGGTGAGTTTTCCTCTGAGTCTCTGTAACCCCATCCGTGAGCTGGGCCAGCAGTGACAGCCTGCCTCTCCTTACAGCCTATGGTGAGGAGAAACCTAGATTGTGGGGTAGAGGGGTCACTTCTCCTCTCCTGAAAGATCCCAGGTGGCCAGATCTTTGGTCTCCACACACGTCCAGTGTCCACAGCCCCCACCACCCAGAAGTTCTCCTTTCTGTCTAGCCTCCTTCCCTCCCACTGTGCTGGCTGCCACCAAGCTCTGCATGGGCACTGCAGGCCACACTCCCTGACAGGCGACCACGGCTCTGCTCATGGCAAACATTCTTTTCATAGTTCCTGGAGCACAGCAAATCCGGCTGCTTAGCCAGGAATGCAGAGCCCCCTCCTGCAGTGGCAGCAGGGGCTGGATTGGGGGTGGAACCCCTGGGGGTCAGGCAGGAGAGGCTGGGGGGTGCGGAGGACTGACCTCCACCCCAGTACACACCATGCCTCAGCTCGGAGCAGCCGGGAGGCTGTCCTCATTTTTGGACTCGCTTAGCTTGGGGCCAAGCTCTGGGACCATCCTGCCCTGGCTGGCTGGGTGAACTTGGGCAAATGACATCTCTCTGAGCCTCAGTTTCTGATCTGTAAAATGGAGTTTATAATATTAACCTTACAGGGCTGTTGAGAGGTGTCATGGTGATTATATTTATTTATTTATTTTTGTTTTTTATTTTTTTTGAGATGGAGTTTCGCTCTTGTTGCCCAGGCTGGAGTGCAATGGCGTGATCTTGGCTTACTGCAACCTCCGCCTCTGGGCTCAAGGGATTCTTCTGCCTCAGCCTCCTGAGTAGCTGGGATTACAGGAACCCACCACCACACCTGGCTAATTTTTGTATTTTTAGTAGAGACAGGGTTTCTTTATATTGGTCAGGCTGGTTTTGAACTTCTGATCTCAGGTGATCCACCCACTTTGGCCTCCCAAAGTGCTGGGATTACAGGTGTGAGCCACTGCTCTCAGCAGGTGATTATATTTATAATAGGGCATATTTATTTAGCATTCCTATATGCCAAGCACTGCTCTGAGTCTGTGACACAAAATTGTTTAATCCTCACAAATGCTCTGTGAAGCTGGGCTGTGCAGAGCTGGGCTCAGATCCCAGCTCCTTCATTTCCTAGCCTGGTTACCTTGGAGAATGGATGTGACCTCTCTGGGACCTAGTGCTCTTCCTCAGTAAAATGGGACAGCAGTTCCAGCCTTCCAGGGTCACAGGAGTCAGTAATGCCTGGAGTTCCCATTTCATTGATGAAGAAGCTGAGGCCCGGATGGAGGTCTCGTGCTAGTAAGAGCTAGGGCTGAGATACAGACGCATGCAGCTGGGCTGCAGAGAGATCCTCGTAATCCCACGATTTTTAAAGCAAGCCTCTTAGCCCAGAGCCTGCCCCGTAGTAGGCGCTCAGAAATGGGAACTTCTCCCACGAGCCCCATCTCTGGCAGGAGCCAATTGTTCACCTCATGGCCATCAGCACCTCAGTCTGGAAAGTTGGAATGGGGAAGCAGGCCTGGGGCCCTGGCTAGCCTCCTTGGAACCCTGCAGCTCTCAGAAGCTGGTGGGGGGCGGGGGGTGCAGACTGTCCCACCCACATCTGGTCTGGGATTTAGCCAACAGTGGCAGGCTCTGTGCAAAGGGGAGACATCGCCAGGGGAGGGGCTCCAGGAGGGGATTAGGGCAGGCAGCCGGGGGTGGAGGTTAAGAACAGAGTCCCATTGAAGTCGGCTCAGGCACTGCCCTGGCTTACCCACTCACCCCAGCTTCCTATTTGTAAGATCGAGGGGATTTGGCCCACTGGAGCGGACTCCTGAGGCCCCGATCGTAGCTGCCCACTCTGCTCTCAGCCTTGCCTGTCCTGGTGCCATCTAGGTTGAGGCAGCACAGGTGGGGTAGAGCGGAAGTAGGGGGCAGGGCCGGTGGCTGAGGTCTTTAGGGAGCCCAGGTGTATGGAGATTTAGCCACTTGGGGGCCGGGCAGAGCTGGGTTCAGATCCCACCTCCTTCACTTCTAGCCCAGTTTCCTTAGAGAATGGATGTGACCTTTCTGGGGCCCAGTGCTCCTCCTCAGTAAAATGGGGCAGCAGTTCCAGCCTTCCAGGGTCGCAGGAGTAAATAATGCCAGGAGGGTGCCTCGTGTTACGTCCAGTGCATACAGAGAACTTGGGATGCAGACACTATTGTTAACAGTTAACAGGGGGGAAGGGAATGGGGAGCAGCTTTAGGGAGGACCTTGCATCTCTGATTCCGATATTCAAGGCATTTCTCAGTCTGACCCTAGCCAGGCCTCCTCACCTCAAATCATCTGTATGGTGGAATGGTGAAGAACCTAGGCTTTGGAGCCCACAGCCAAGGTTCAAATTCAGGCTCTACTTTTTTTTAGAGATGGGGGTCTCACTATGTTTCCCAGGCTGGACTTAAACTCCTGAGCTCAAGTGATTCTCCTGCCTTGGCCTCCCAAAAGTTCTGGGATTACAAGTGTGAGCCCCCATGCCCAGCTCCAGGCTCTACTTTTTATGAGCTGTGTGACATTGGGCCAGTTACTTAACCTCTCTGTCCCTTAGTTTTTGCATCTGTAAAAAGAGAAGATGAAGTACTTTTGTCACTGGATTGTTGTGAGGATTAAATGAGATAATTCATGAGAACACTCAGAACGGTGCCTGTCACACAGTAGGTACACAATGAATGTTAGCTGTGATTAGTTAGTTCATGTGTTCGTTTATTTTATTTGGATTCTTTTCATCCCCTGAATACTATTCAGGGCTTTTACACTCTCACACATGCTGTTCACTTGGCCCAGGAGTGATCACCTCTCCCCACCACCAACCAGTTAAATCCATGTTCATCCTTCAAAGCCCAGAGCCAACATCAGTCATTTCCTCTCCCGGAGTCTCATGGTGCGGGGAGGGGGCTGGGGCCAGAGAAGTTGGGGCTAAGCTGAGCTGGAGGGTCCTTCTACCTGGGCTTCATCATTTAGGCTGTGACCTCAGAAAGTGGCCTCATTACCCAACTCTGGGGCTATAGTGTTCAGAGTGGCGGGATGGAGGCAGGGCTCAGCCGAGTTGGAGAGGAGGCCTCGGAGCTGCTGGCTCCGGCATCTGGCTGCTTGTACAGCTACAGACAGGACTGGATGTCAGAGTTTCCATGGGAGCAGGCAGAGGCAAGCAAGCAGCTGGGGGAGAGAGTGACGTGACCCAGAGGCCTCCCTGCCAGGTGGGCTGGCTGGCTGTCCCCTCCCCATCTACCCCCGGAGTCATGTCTGGGCCTGGACTTTAGCCCCAGATCCTCTGCCTACAGCTACGTGACCTGGACTAGGGCTTTTGATAGATCCTGGCACCACACCTGATTGAGGCAGAAGTGGGGACCCAGCCATCCAGGCCTCTGACCACATCACTTCCCCCACTAAATAACCTTCCATGGCTCCCCATTGCTCTCCAGAGAAATGCAAGCATGGCATTCAAATTTCCTTACCATGTTGCCCCAGCCTCCCCATCCCACAGCACTTCTGGACCTTCCCTGTATCTTTTTTTTTTTTGAGACGGAGTTTTGCTCTTGTT
>NW_016107592.1:2058609-2063213 GCF_001604975.1 Cebus imitator
GCGCTATCTCGGCTCACCGCAACCTCCGCCTCCTGGGTTCAGGCAATTCTCCTGCCTCAGCCTCCTGAGTAGCTGGGATTACAGGCACGTGCCACCATGCCCAGTTAATTTTTTGTATATTTTTAGTAGAGACGGGGTTTCACCATGTTGACCAGGATGGTCTTGATCTCTTGACCTCGTGATCCACCCGCCTCGGCCTCCCAAAGTGCTGGGATTACAGGCGTGAGGCACGGCGCCCGGCTCCTTCCCTGTATCTTACTGCCTGAAATTCCTTTTATCACCTCCTCTGCCTTTCAGACTCCTACTCATCCTTCAGGACCCAGCTCCAGGGTCCCTTTCTCCACGAAGCCTTCAGGGGAAGCTTAAGGAGGTAGTGTTCCCTGCTCTGTGCTCCCACAGCCCAAAGATCTTTGCCTATTGTGTGATGCCCCCAGCCCTTCATGGCAGGGCAGGGTAGGGTATGGGGTTGAACCATTTCTGTGGCCCAAGGCCCAGGCTTGGGTCCTCCATGCAGCAGGAGCTTCCCCAACAGGGATCCTAACCCAAAGTAGGGGCCACCCCAAACCAGAACTGACATATGGGAGGGACTTCTCCAGCATGGGAACCCGGGACACAGAAGGGACGTCCTTAGCCTGGGCCCTAGGATAGGAGGAACTCCTTCAATCCAGGGCCAGGCACCCCGTGGGTGTTGCTAAGTGTGCATTGAATGGATGGAGTCCTGGAGTGTGGGGCAGACACCTTGGTTCCCTCAGGGGAGGAGGGAACTGAGAAGAGAGACTGAGGTTGGGGCCAGGTTTCCAGCAGGGGTTTCTGGTAAGAAGCCCATGGCAGGCACTGGGGTGGCTATGGGTTAGGCAGGAGGCTTCCCAGCCTCCTGATGTCATTGTCTCACTGTTCCTTTTTTTTTTTTTTTTGAGACGGAGTCTTGCCCTGTCTCAAGTGCAGTAGTGCGATCATAGCTTACTGCAGTCTTGAACTCCTGGGCTCAAGCAATCTTCCTGTCTCAGCCTCCTAAGTAGCTGGGACTACAGGTAAGCACCATCATGCCCAGCTAATTTTTAATTTTTTTAGTAGAGACAGTGTCTCCCTGTTGCCCAGGCTGGTCTCAAACTCCTGGGCTCAAGCAGTCTTCCCACCTTGGCCTCCCAAAGTGCTGGGATTACAAGCGGGAGCCACCATGCCCAGCCTCACTGTTTGTCTCGTTCATCCTCAGGCCCTGCCTCTGCTGGGACCTTCCCAGGCCCCTCCGAACTGAAAGGTAAGCTAGGTTTGGGGGCGGGGTTTTCCGATATCCCAGGCTGGATGAGGCCTGTGTTCGTTGCTGTCTAACCTCGATCCCTCCTGCTGCAGCGGAAGCCCCTCCCAGACCCAGGGTGTCCTGTGAGCCACCCCTTTTGCAGGTGACCTCAGCTCCCTACAGCCTGGGCTTTAAAACCCTGGCCCAACTCAGAGGCAGCTTTTTCTCATTTGTGAACTATTTCGCCCGGCTCCTTGGCGGGGCTGTGTTTGCTTGGCCCAGCCAGGGTGCAGTGGCCTGGCTGTGCTCCTGCCGGGCCCCCTCCCTGCCCAGCCCAGCCCCTCCTGCTGCTGCTGCTGCCGCCACCACGCAGGGTAGCCACAGAGGCCCAGGAATCTTGGCAGGCGTCGGGAGGCAGCGGGCGGCGGGTGGCGCTCCGGAAAAGGCTGCAAATGCGAACCAGAAGGTGAGGGATTGGAGGCTGAGGAGGCCCCGCCTGCCCCTGCCTGAGGCCTGGGGGTGGCTGGGTCTGCCGGGGACCTCGGTTGTCCAGTTCCCGTCAGAAGCTCAAGGCCTCTGCTGGGAGGCAAATGATGGCCCCAACTGAAGCCCAAGCCCCTAGGTGGGGAAGGGCCAGCTGCCTGGCTACCTGCCTGAAGGTACATGGCTGCCGTGGGGCCTGCCCACTGCCGGCCTCTTCTAGTCCATCTGCCCCTGCCCGGCTATTCTTACCTTCCTGGACACTTTGTTGTCCCAGGATGCTTCTCCCCAGGGGAGCCTTGGAGAACCTAGACTCAGAGATGGGCAGAGGCCAGGGGCTTGGTCACCTGCAGGAGGGAGGTTTGGTCCAGGCCCGCTCCAGCCCAGAATTGAGGACTCAGGAAGAGCAACAAAGAGAAAGCGGCTTTGTGCTAAGCCACCTGAGGGCTTGCCCGGACGTGGGAGGTGGGTTTGTCAGAGGTCTGGACCTGGTGCGCTGGGCTACAGGCTTCATTGAGTACATGCCCTGTGCCAGCCTCAGGCAGGAGGGAGGTAGGGGTGGGGAACAGGTGTTTTCATGTGGGTGGGTGCCCAGGAGGAGTTGTTCTTCCTGAAGGAGGCAGGGAAGGCTGCATGGAGGAAGAGGCTTTTTTGCTGGGCCTTAAATGAGGACTAATATGTTTCCATGGAGGAGAAAGGCAGAAAGGGCAGCCCAGCAGAGAAGATCAGGCAGGAAGAGACAGGGCCAGGGAGGCAGTGAGAAGTCTGGGGTGTCTGGATCTTACAATGTTGGGGGGAGGAGCCCAGGGCTGTGGTTGGCTCCTCTTACTCCCTAAATGTGGCCACATTCCCAAGGGGGAGTCCGTGGCCCTCCCCCAGGCTGCAGCAACCCCACCAATGAGCCTGTTTTTCCCTCTAGCCCACGTCTCTGTCCCGAGTTCCAGAGTCCTAGGTACACTGCTCCTTGGATGGCCCCCTACCCTAGAAGCCTTCCTCGTCCAGTCATTTGCTCTGATTTCAGCTTGGACCGTCCCACCATCACCTGCCCCCGTGGGCCTGTTAAACTCTGATTTCTCCTTCAAGCCTCCTTCTAATGCTACTTCTGAAACTGAGGCCACTTGGTCTAAGAGCCTCTCTTGCAGTGGTGCAGGATGCTGGGACTGTTAGTGGAACTGAAGTGTGGTCAGGCAGACCAGGTGGGCAGGCAGCAGCACTCCTCTCCTGCCACCAACCTGGGTGAGAAGGTGGCCCCAGGCAGCCCTGCCCTGATCTGGCCACCTCCCTCCACCCTCCAACTCCCAGATTCCAGGTGCCTCTTCGGCGTTGGGGCAGTCCTCATCTGCACAGCAGACAGAGCGCTCAGCTCATGGGACTGGACACCCCCAAGTCCCTTCCCAGACCTTGCAGGGTGGCTCAGCCATTGTCCAGGAGGTCAGACCCAGACCTGATATTAATGCAGGTGTGGACTGTCAGTGCTGGCCTTCCCAAGGGTCCCATCCAGTGACCAACAGCTAGAGATTTACAGAGCCTGGAACCCAGATAGGGACCTAGGCACAGGACA
This sequence comes from Cebus imitator, assembly GCF_001604975.1. Classification (NCBI taxonomy): domain Eukaryota; kingdom Metazoa; phylum Chordata; class Mammalia; order Primates; family Cebidae; genus Cebus; species Cebus imitator. Next base: position 2,061,888 of record NW_016107592.1, read on the forward strand.
TGGGAGAGGACAGAGAAGGACAAACAGCGACAGAGATGGGTGGACAGGTGAAAGATACACAGAAAGATTCCTGAGACACACCGGAGACACAGGAGGCAAAGGCCTGGGTTCGGTGACACAGAGCCATGGAGGAAGGGACACAGTGGGCACGGCACACACTCCAGTGGCTCCGAGCTGGCATTGAGCTGGTCCTGGCTCTCTCCTTACCCGCCTGACTCTTAGACGAGTGTGTGCCTCCAAACGTGACCTCAGGGCTTTGCTGGGCTCCCCGTCCATCTCTCTACCTCCTCCTTCCTAACTGGTCCACCTTCTACTATGCCTCCTCCTCCAGGAAGCCATGTGAATTGCAGAATAATGTGGAATTTATCCTGTTAGTACCAGGAAGCCACTGGAAAATCCAGAGCAGGGGAGAGCCATGGGCAGAACTGTGCCAACGTGTGGCTCGCAGACAGGCAGCGTCGGCATCCCCTGGGAGCTCGTTAGAGAGGCAGATGCTGGGCCCTATCCCACAGCTAGTGAATTGCGAGGGGGCCCCCGAACCTACATGGTGATAGGCTGTCCCAGTCATCCGGATGCAGCCTAAAGTGTTAGAAGCATTGTGGGAGTCTCTATAGGCTACGTTGAGGAAATTAGAGAGAAGTTGGGACTGGGGGACTGCGGGAGAGACTTTTATGATCATCCAGTAGAGAATGTGGCCACTTAATTTACACACTTTTACTTAGTGACAGGGATGTGCCAGGCACTGGGCTGAGTTTTGGGGGAATACAAGGTCTGTATTGGGGTGAGGCTGTGGGAAAGGAGGGAAAGGAACAGAAGTAAGAGAAATAGAGGAGACAGAGTCCACAGGATAAGGTTGGAAGTTTGAGGGGAAAGGAAGAGAGATGTCATGTACAGTTGTGCAGGTTGGTTACTGCACAAGGGCACCCAAGAAAGATGACAAGTAGGGGCTGAGTTGGCTGCATGAAGGGTACACCAAGGCATAGAGTTTTCTGTAAGGAAGGAGGGTCAGAAGTGATGTTCACCCTTAAAACAAAAATGAACAACAGCAAAAGTGATGCTCAGATTTTTGGCCTTGGCACCTGGGGGTAGGGGGCACTTGCGTTGGGGAGAAGCAGGTAATGAGGGAGAAGGTAATGACAGCAGTTTGGGTGGGATCTCTGAGGGACAGCCAGGGGACATGCTTGGCTGATAGTTGAACACAAGAATCTGAGGCTCAGTTGGGAAGCCGAGGTGGGAGGATCACTTGAACCCAGGAGTTCTAAAGCAGCCTGGGCAACATGGCGAGACCCTGTCTTTCTCTCTCTCTCTCTTTTTTTTTTTTTTTTT
>NW_016107592.1:2063688-2095356 GCF_001604975.1 Cebus imitator
AAAAAAAAAAAAAAAAAAGCCTGAACCTCAGGGGAGACATTGCAGCTGAAAGCAGATGTAGGAGTCCTTGGTGATGGGGTTGGCACTGTGGGAGCTGGTGGGAGCTGGACGCTGCAGAAGAAACATCCAGAGAGAAGAGATGAGGCCCGAGCCAGCTCCTTGGGCAAGCCTGGGGCTGCAGAGTGGGCAGAGAAGATTCTGAGGAGGAGCTTTCAAATGGAGAAGAGCAGGGTGACAAGGTGGAGTACCCCGAGGTGAGAGGGTGGAGGTGGAGCGAGTGGGGCCTGAGGGTGGATAGTGTTCTTTCAGGAGGCTTGGCTGAGAAGGCCTGGGGAGTGATGAGGGTGGCTGGGGAGGGTCAGGCCTGTGTGGACATGTGGATGGAGAGGCTGGAGAGTAGGGGGCCAGGGCAGGCAATGGCAGATGGGGAGAGGCCCCCGAGGAAGAGGTGTGGAAGGGCCTGGACCTTGCTCTTTCTTCTGAGATTCAGGAAAGGAGACTGGGAAATGGCTCCTCAATTTTTACCAGCTGGGAGAGTGGTGGGGCAGGTGGGGCTCAGGAACCCTGGAGAAGTCTGGAGCTGCCCAGCTAGGCAGCTGGGGGTGGGTGCCATGCCCAGGGGGTGAGGAGGGTTTCTCTGTTCCTCCCAAGGTCCATAACACAGTCCTACTCCTGAGCAGGCTTTGTGGGCCCTGCTCAGTTTCATCTCAGGAGTAGTCAGGGAAAAGGTCAAGAAAGCCAGAAAATTGACTTTAGATGTTTATTTTATAGGCCAGGCTCAGTGGCTCATGCCTATAATCCCAGCACTTTGGAGGGCCGAGACAGGTGGATCACTTGAAGTCAGGAGTTCAAGACTAGCCTGACCAACATGGTGAAACCCCATCTCTATCTAAATATAGAAAAATTAGCCAGCTATGGTGGTGCACCCCTGTAAGCTACTTGGAAGGCTGAGGCAGGAAAAATGCTTGAACCCGGGAGGTGGAGGCTACAGTGAGCTATGATCTCGTCACTGCACTCCAGCCTGAGTGACAGAGCGAGACTTCATCTCAAAAACAAACAAACAAAAAAATCATTCTATAAGATCCTGACCTTTGGCAACAAGTAACCTGAGTTTTTGAAGAGATGGAGGAAAGAAGTTGCTTTGCAGCAGGATGAATTGAAGTTAGACTGAATAGAGGACTTTCAGGCCATCAGGCTAGCAAGATAGGGCAGCACACCTGGAGGGACTTGTGGTTTAGATGATCTCAGTTAATCCTTTTTTCTTTTTCTTTTTTTAAGTGAGAGCAAGTTGTTAAGAAAGTAAAGGAGGCCGGGCATGGTGGCTCACGCCTGTAATCCCAGCACTTTGGGGGGCTGAGGTGGGCAGATCATGAGGTCAAGAGATGGAGATCATTCTGGCCAACATGGTGAAACCCCATCTCTACTAAAAACACAAAAATCAGCTGGGCATGGTGGTGCCTCTGTAGTCCTAGCTACTTGGGAGGCTGAGGCAGGAGAATCTCTTGAACCCAGGAGGTGGAGGTTGCAGTGAGCTGAGACTGAGCCACTGCACTCTAGCCTGGTGACAGAGCGAGACTCCATTTCAAAAAATATACAGATATAAAAAGAAAGTAAAGGAGTAAAAGAGTGGTTACTTCATAGACAGAGCAGCCCCTCAATTAATCCTTTGCAGATGAGGACACTGAGGTCCAGAGGGGTTAGATCACCTGTCCAGGGTCACCCAGCTGGTACGTAGCTGTGCTCAAATGGGAGTCTAAGGGCTGCCTGGGCCTAGGAGAGCCGTAGAGGTCTCCGGGCTGGGCCCCAGTAGGGAGGGCCTGAGCCAGAAGTGCTGCTCACCTGTCGCTGTGACTGAGACAGAGCCAGAAGGAGGAGGGGAGAGAGGAATCGGGTAGAGATCTAGCAAGAGCGCCCAGAGCAAGGCTGGGTGAGCGAGGAGACAGCAGCGCCAGGCGGGTGAGTGAGCGGGGCGGCCGGATCTGCAGCAATGTCTCCACAACAGGAAGCGTCTCATAACATACCTGTGGTTTGGCCAGGCCCTGGGGCTGCCTGAGTGCCCCCACCGCTTCCTCAGCTGCAGTCACTCCATCTAGGGTGGATGGGTTGGAGCAGCAGGGGCCCGCGCAGGGCTGTGTTTCATCCACCCACCATCGGGGGTCTGCCTGTCCACTGGGAACCTATCAGGGCCTGGGGTCCCAAGGCACCAACTCTCAGGCCCCCCTTTTTTATTGGAGATGGGCTCCTCAATTTCCACCAGCTGGGACAGCGGTGGGGCAGGTGGGGCTCAGGTACCCTGTCTGATTGCTCACCTGTGAAATGGGATGGGAGAGTGGGCAGGTCTCTCCATTCCATGCGACCACCTAGATCCTCTCTGTGGGTCACCCCTAGGACAGGACTCTTTCAGAGACAGGGGATGGCTGGGAAGGGTCACTGTTAGCTGATGTTCCTTCCCCTCTTCCGGCGTTCCGGGGGCAGGGAAGGGGTTTGCTTTTTGCCAGTTCTTTCTGCTGGGGCCCATTTGCTGCTCACCACCCCCACCCTGCCACCATTGATCTGAAAGACCCTGGAGCACTCCCCACTCCCAGCCAATCTCCTTTGCCTCCCTGGGAGGAGGCCCAGGCTGCCACAAAATGCTGACTTGGACGAAATGCTGTTTTATGGGGATTTGCTGAAAAGGGGGGAAATCCCCGTTAAGGACTTGCAGCTGTCCAAACACGGTGTCTACCCGAGGCCGCCACCGCGTCGTCCTCTGAATCAGTGTCTCCTGTGTGCACCCCACCTTGGGCTCCATGCCCCTGCCAGCCCTGCCTTCTTCTTGCCTTCATTTCCCAAGAGTCACCAGAGAGGGTGATGGCTTACCCTGGGTCACACAGCCAATCATGGGCAGAGTTGGGCTAGAGCCTCAGGGCCTGCCCCTGACCCTGACAGCCCTGCTTGACCATTGTTCCCCATGGGGAGAGCAGGGAACAAACAGATGAATTGTCCTTCCCCGCACACCTCTAATCCCAGAGCAGATTGTTCTGAGTTGAAGTAGGCCGTGTGAGTGTTCCCTGCTCTTTCCATTCTAGCCCAGATGAGCCCCTTGGACCTGGGGAGTGGACTCTCTGGGCGAATGCGACTATGTATCTGCGAAAAGCTGAGGAAAGGACTGAGTGTGTGTGTTACTGGTGTGCCCTTTAAATTTGATGGTGAATTAAGTTCATCAGACACTGTGGAGCATCACTGTGTGCCAGCCAAGCCCCATACAGGGCACAGGAATGGGGAGTGTGGCGGAAAGAGAATTGGAGAACCTTGGGGAAAACAAGAGTGATGATGAGGACCCACGGGCATCGGCAGGGCCAAGGGAGGAGTCCAGCCATTTCCCAAGTGTTGGGAGGGCAGAATGTGCAGAGGTCAGAGAGCCCCAGGGAGGCCTGGCCTGTGTGCAGGAAGCGGGGGAGGCCAGGGGGCAGGGATTGCAGTGAAAGGGAAGCAGGTGGGCAGGGGCTCAGAAGTGCCCAGGCCCCTGTGGCTCTGATGGTGCTGGGGTGGGGGCAAACCATCGTCCCTGGGCTGCTGGTTGCACCATTCCAGGGGGCATCATTTCTTTCGCAGCCCCTTGAACAGGCTGCACACAACCTTCTCACCACTCTGGGCCACTGGCCACTCCCCAGCCCCACCCAGATGGGTGCAGGCCAGCTTCCAGTCTAAGAGCGGGGGTGAGCCTCCTCTCAAGCCCACAGGTGCTTGGAGTTGGAAGAGAGATTCCTCTGTTTGCTGTCTCTCTGCTGTTGCTCTCTGGCTTGCTCTCCCTCCATGGCACAACATCGGAGTGGCTAAGAGCTTGGGTTCTTTTTTTTTTTTTTTTTGGGACAGGGTCTCACTTTGCCACCCAGGCTGGAGTGCAGTGGTGCAATCACGGCTCACGGCAGCCTCAAGCCCCCAGGCTCAAGCGATCCTCCCACCTCAGCCTTCCAGCTAGCTGGGACTACAGGTGCACCACCATGCGTGGCTAATTTTTAAATTTTTTTTAGTGGAGATGAGGTGTCACTACATTGCCCAGGCTGGTCTTAAACTCCTGAGCTCAGACGATCCTCCTCTCTCAGCCTCCCAAAAGTGCTGAGATTACAGGCATGAGCCACCACGCCCAGCTGAGCTCAGGTTCTTAATGGCCTCTCAGGGAAATCCCTCAGTCTCCTCATCTGTGGACTAGCACCTCTTGCCCAAGGACACTGTCAGAGTTAAGTCATGCTAGTGAAGCCTCATAGCAGTGCCTGACACCTGGTCTTTGAGCTGCAGTCCTCACTCAGACCCTCCTCACTCATGGTGACACCTCTTTGGAGTCCTGCCATCAGACCTGACCTCAGCAACAGGAACACAGCGCAGCATGGAAGGGGCTGGGATGGGACAAGTTCAGGGAGCCAAGAGGGTGGGTCAAGGACGCTTGCTGGAGGAGCCCCACTACCAAGGAGGAAGGAGAGGTGGGCAGCTTTCGGGGGCCAGCCTGGGCCCACCTGTTCCTTTGGCGCCCTGCTGCCTGAGCTCCTTGAGGTCCTCTTTGCTCTGAGCACCCTCCCAGCTGCACCTTCGATCACTCCTGACCCCCAGAGGCCAGGGCTGTTCTGGATCCTCCTGTGGTAGTGTCATGACCTTGACCATGGCCCAATCAGGCCAGAGCAGCCCGTTCTCTCCCTCGGCTTCCTGCCACACACTCTGCTCCCTCATTCTGTTCCCCCATTCCCCTGCCCACCCGCCAAGCAGAACACTCTGGTTCTGTGCACCTGTGGGCAGCCCCCCAGCTCGGGTGGCCAGGGCAGGAGGGTCCTGCCCTGCTCAGGAGATGGGGTGGTGGGTTGGTTAGGGGCTGGAACGCAGAACTCAGACTGTCCAGGCCTAGGCTCTCACTCTGGTGCCCTTGGGGAGTGATCCCCTCGGGCGGTTTCCTCATCACTCTCTCTTCCTCTCTTGTTTTATTTTATTTTATTTTTTTGAGACAAAGTCTCGTGCTGTCACCCAGGCTGTAGTGCAGTGGCCCAATCTCCACTCACTGCAACCTCTGCCTCCCAGGCTCAAGTGATTCTCCAGCCTCAGCCTCCCCGAGTAGCTGGGATCACAGCCACCACGACCAGCTTATTTTTGTATTTTTAGTAGAGACGGGTTTCACCATGTTGGCCAGGCTGGTGTCTCCTCTCCTGACCTCAGGTGATCTGCCTGCCTTGGCCTCCCAAAGAGCTGGGATTACAGGTGTGAGCCACTGCGCCCTGCCTCCTCATCTCTCTCTCTCTCTTTTCTTTTCTTCTTCTTCTTCTTTTTTTTGGTGAGACAGGGTCCCACTGCTGCTCAGGCTAGAGTACAGTGGCACAAACATGGCTTACTGCAGCCTCTACCTTCTGGGCTCAAGTAATCCTCCTGTAGCCGGGACTACAGACCCACAGCACCATGTCTGACTCTTTTTTTTTTTTTTTTTGAGACAGAGTCTCTGTTGCCCAGGCTGGAGTGCAGTGGCACGATCTTGGCTCACTGCGACCTCCAACTCCCGAGTTCAAGTGATTCTCCTGCCTCAGCCTCCCGAGTAGCTGGGACTACAGGTGCACACCACCACACCCAGCTAATTTTTTGTATATATATATATATATATATATATATATATATATATATATATATATATATATATATATTTTTTTAAAAGATAGGGTTTCACCATTATGGCCAGGCTGGTCTTGAACTCCTGACCTCAGGTGATCCACCCACCTCAGCCTCCCAAAGTGCTAGGATTACAGGCATGAGCCACAGCGCCCGGCCAATTTTTTGTATTTTTAGTAGAGACGGGGTCTCACAATGTTAGCCAGGGTGGTATTGAACTCCTGACCTCGTGATCCACCCATCTCAGCCTCCCAAAGTGCTGGGATTATAGGCGTGAGCCACTGCGCCCGGCCATTTCTGGGTGGCATCATTTTTAATTTTAATTTTTTTGGCAGAGACAGGGTTTCACTATGTGCACAGACTGATCTCAAACTCCTGGGCTCAAGCGATCTTCCTACCTCAGCCTCCCAAATTGCTAGGATTACAGGTGCAAACCACCATGCCTGGCCAGTTTCCTCATCTCTAAAATAGGGATAACATACCTCACAGGCTTGTATGAAGATTACATGTAAAGCATGAGGCCAGTGCCTGGCAAGGTACCCCAGCAGCATTTGGTGGGTTCTGCCATCAATCAGAGCAAGGTGAGGCAGGCCGCCTGTGCTGAGGGGAGGCACTAGGTAAGGCCCCCACTGACACTTGACTCTTACCGTCTGAGCTTCCATTCCTACATTTGTAGAAATGGCGGTAATAATTGCAGGAGCTCCATGGGTTCATTGACAGGATTGAAGTGAGCTGTGGCCTTTGAGGCCTGGATCACTCCCTGGCACACAGGGACAGAAGCTTGTTACTATTATGCTGAAGCTCAGGAAGGTAAAGTGACCCATCTGAGGTTACAGAGTGGGTTGGTGGTAGAGCTGGGATTCAAACCTGAGAGCTGAGAGCTCACAGCTCCAAGGACCTTCTTTGGGGCCCTGCATTCATTCCTGCAAAGCCGCATGTGATCCTGAGCTTGGAGGAGCAGGGAGCTCAAGCCCACACCCAGCCTGGACTGAGGAAGGCCTTCTCCCCACACCCATCCCCAGACGTGCACAGCCCACCCTCAAACCCCGCTTGCTGCCAGACACAGGTGCAGAGAGGTCCCTGAGGGGGTGAGGGGAACCCAGAGCAGGGAGTCAAGGGGAAGTGGGACTTTTCTCGGGTGTGGAAAACATCAAATAGAACCACCTTCGAATAATGGGAGCCCACTCTGAGCCGGGTGCAAAATCTCTACTTATAGCAGCCCCAAGAAGCAGGTTTTAATCCACTTTACTTTTATTTTATATTTTAATTAATTATTTATTTATTTTGAGACAGAGTCTCAGTTTGTCACCAGGCTAGAGTGCAGTGGCGAGATATTGGCTTACTGCAATCTCCACCTCCTGGGTTCAAGCGATTCTCCTGACTCAGCCTCACAAGTAGAATATCTGGGATTACAGATGCACGCCACCATGCCCAGCTAATTTTTGTATTTTCAGTAGAGACAGGGTTTCACCATGTTGGCCAGGCTGGTCTGGAACTCCTGACCTCAGGTGATCCGCCCGCCTCAGCCTCCCAAAGTGCTGGGATGAGCCACCATGGCTGGACTACTTTTTTTATTTTCTGAGACAGAGTTTTGCTCTTGTCACCCAGGCTGGAATGCGATGACGTGATCTCGGCTCACTGCAATCTCCGACTCCCAGGTTCAAGCTCTTCTGCCTCAGCCACTCGAGTAGCTGGGATTACAGGCACCTGCCACCATGCCCAGCTAATTTTGTATTTTCAGTAGAGAGGGGGTTTTACTATGTTGGCCAGGCTGGTCCTGAACACCTGACCTCAGGTGATTCACCTGCCTCGGCCTCCCAAAGTGCTGGGGCCAAAGTGCTGGGATTACAGGCATGAGCCACGGCGCCTGGCCAACCCACTTAAATAAAAATAATAGGTGGGGGCCAGGCATGGGGTCTCATGCCTATAATCCCAGCACTTTGGGAGCCCAAGGCAGGTGGAGGCTGAGGCAGGAGAAGAGCTTGAACCTGGGAGGCAGAGGTTGCAGTGAGCTGAGATCTTGCCATTGCACTCCAGCCTGGGTGACAAGAGCGAAACTCCGTGTAAACAAACAAAACAACAACAAAAAAGCAGGTGGGCATGGTGGCTCACGCCTGTAATCCCAACAGGTTAGGAGGCTGAGGTGGAAGGATCGCCTGAGCCCAAGAGTTCAAAACCAGCCTGGGCAACGTGGTGAAACCCTGTCTCTACAAAAAATAGAAAAAAATAGCCAGGTATGTTGGCGCATGCCTATGGCCCCAGCTACTGCAGAGGTTGAGGTGAGAGGATCACTTGAACCTGGGAGGTCGGGACCAGCCTGGGCAACAAAGTGAGACCTCATTTGTACAAGAGAAAAAAATTTTTAATTAGCTGAACATGGTAGTGCACGCTTGTAGTTTCAGCTCCTCTGGAGGCTGAGGTGAGAGGATCGCTTGAGCCCAGGAAGTCGAGGCTGCAGTGAGCTGTGATTCTGCCACTGCACTCCAGCCTGGGCAATAGAACAACACCCTATCTTAAAAAACAAAATCAAAAAAATTTTTGGCTGGACACGGTGGCTTATGCCTATAATCCCAGAACTTTTGGAGGCCAAGGTGGGAGGATTGCCTGAACCCAGGAGTTTGAGACCAGCCTAGGCAACACAGTGAGACCCTGTCTTTACAAAAAATAGAAAAAATTAACCAGGCGTGGTAGCACATGCCTGTGGTCCCAGCTACGTGGGAGGCTGAGGTGGGGGGATTGCTTGAGCCTGGGAGGTTGAGGCTGCTGCAGTCAGCCATGATTGTGCCAACTGCATTCCAGTCTGGGTGACAGTGACACTGTCTACCCAAAAAATAAATAAAATAACAGCTTTAGGCTGGGAGCAGTGGCTCATGCCTATAATTCCTGCTTTTTGGGAGGCCAAGGTGGGCGGATCATTAGAGGATCTCCTGCCTCGGCCTCCCAAGTAGCTGGGATTACATGCATGTGCCACCATGCCCAGAGTTCAAGACCAGGCTGGCCAACATGGTGAAACTCCATCTCTACTAAAAATACGAAAAATTAGCTAGGGGTGGTGGTGGGCCCCTGTAATCCTGGCTACTCAGGCAGCTGAGGCAGGAGAATCTCTTGAGCCTGGGAGGCGGAGGTTGCAGTGAGCCAAGACCACACCACTGCACTCCAGCCTGGGTGACAGAACGAGATGCCATTTTAAAAAGCTTTACAGAGATATAATTCACATATCATACAATTGGCCCATTTAAATATACAGTTCAGTTTTTTTTATACTGTATTCATAGAGCTGTGCAGCCATCACCACAATCAATTTTAGAGCATTTTCATCACCCCTAAAAGAAACTCTGTGCCCATTAGTCGTCACCTCCCCTATCCTCCTTCCCAGCCTTAGGCAACCACTGATCCGCTTTCTCTCTCTATGGATTTGCCTATTCTGGCCATTTCATATAAATGGAATCACACAACATGTGGCATTCTATATCTGGCTTCTTTCACTTGTTTTCGAGATTCATCTGTATTGTAGCAAGTGTCAGTACTTCCTTCCTTTTTTATATATATATTTTGAAATGAGGTCTCAGTCTGTCCCTAAGCTGGAGTGCAGTGGCTGGAGTGCAGTTCACTGCAACCTCCACCTCCTGGGTTCAAGTGATCTTCCCTCTTCAGCCTCCTGAGTAGCTGGGACCACAGCACACCCATACCGGGCTAATTTTTTTTTTTTTTTTTTTTGAGATGGAGTCTCACTTTGTTACCTAGGCAGAATGCAATGGCATGATCCTGGCTCACTGCAACCTCTGTCTCCTGGGTTCAAGCCATTCTCTTGCCTCAGCCTCCCGAGTAGCTGGGATTACAGGCGTGCACCACCACGCCCGGCTAAATTTTTGTATCTTTAGTAGAGATGGGGTTTCACCATGTTGGCCAGGCTGGTCTTAAACTGCTAGCCCCGTGATTTGCCCACCTCAGCCTCCCAAAGTGCTGGGATTACAGGCGTGAGCCACTGCGCCTGGCCTTTTTTTTTTTTTTTTTTTTTTTTGTAGAGATGGGGTTTCACCATGTTGCCCAGGCTGGTCTCAAACTCCTGGGCTCAAGCAATTCACCCTCCTCTGCCTCCCAAAGTTCTGAGATTATAGGTTTGAGCTACCACAATTAGCCAATTTATAGATATATTTTAAAATGTGTAATCTTGCTATGTTGCCCAGGCTGGGTTTGAACTCTGGGCTCAATTGATCCTCCCACCTCAGCCTCCCAAGTAGCTGGGACTGCATGTATATGCCACCATGCTCAGCCTGTACTTCATTTGTTTTCTTTGCCGAGTAATATTCCGTTGTATGGTGATACCATATTTTATTCGTCTTCATCACTCCGTGCACATTTGCATTTTCTCTACTTTTGGCTGCTGTGAATATGACTGTTATGAACATTCACATACAGAGAGCCCCGGATGCTCTCTCATTTCATGGATGAGGAGAGCTCCTGCCCAGGCTCCCGCAGCTGGGAAGGGGAAGGGGAAGGATACCTGGCTGGTTCCGGAGCCTGTGTATCTTCCCCACCCAGGCTTTGTTCTCTGAGTTGAGCCAAATGCTGTGACAGGCATAGGTCAAAGCATGAAGGAGTGAGGCCATATAGAGGAAGGGATGACAGCTTCCTAGGGCCATAAAAGATGAGTAGGGGAGGAAAATAACATTGCAGGCAGAGAAACAGCAGGTGCAAAAGCCAGAAGTGTGAAGGTGCCCAGTGCCTGGGAACTTCAAGTTCTGGTTTACTGAGTGGAGGTGTGGGGAGGTGAGGGGCAGAGCAAGGGATGGCAGGCAATACAGTTGAAGACACAGGTACAGAGTAGGTTAGAAAGGCTTGAATGCTGGCTAGGTGCAGAGGCTCATGCCTGTAATCGTAACACTTTGGGAAGCTGAGGCAGGCGCATCACCTGAGGTCACGAGTTCAAGACCAGCCTGGCCAACATGGGGCGAAACCCCATCTCTACTAAAAATATAAAAACTACCTGGGTGTGGTGGCACACCCCTATAATCCCAGCTACTTGGGAGGCTAAGGAATGAGAATCGATCACTTGAACCTGGGAGGTAGAGTTTGCATTGAGCCAGTATCATGCTATTACATATGGCACTGGGCAAACAAAACTCTGTCTCAAAAAAGAAAAAAGAGAGAGAGAAAGAAAGGAAAGAAGGAAGAAAGGAAGGAAGGAGAAAGAGGAAAGGAAAGAAGGAGAGAAAGAAGGAAGAAGCGAAGGAAGAGAAAAAGAGAGGCCTTGAATGCTATGCTAAGTGCCATAGACTTGATCCCAAAGGCAGGTGGCAGGGAGCCCAGAAGGGCATCAGCAGAAGGTGGAGTCAGACAGACCTAAGTCAAATCCCAGCTCTGCTTCCTAGAGACCTTTGCTTTAGTTTTATCATCTGGAAAATGGAGATGACAATAATAATACCTTGTTAAAGTATTCTGAGCATTAAGTGAGTTCATGTCCCTAAAGAGTTCAGTCTAGTGCCTGGCAGAGAGCAATGGAAATGGGTGTTGACAATCCAAGGGTTTTTAGCAGGGGAGGTCAGACTGCTCTAGAAGGCACACCCCGCTGCAGAGAGTGACTCGCTGGTTTTGAGGAGGCTGCTGTCCCGGGGAGGCTGGGCCCTCAGAGATAGGGAAGGGGGATGAACAGCCACAGGCAGAGTCCAAAGAAGTTTAGGAGGTAGCTTATGTAGACCTCCGCGACTTTGAAAATTGCTTGTGAATAATATGTAAATTCTGAATTGCTTCTCAGCGTTTTGACTAAAATCAAGTGTAATATCTAAAATCTGATCTTTTGGTGAGCGCTGGGCCTGGTGCCAAACCACCCTGGGGCTGGCTTGATGACCTTCTCTGTTCTCTGCAGCACGTCCACGGACGCCATGCAGGGGGCTCTGACACCCCTGTCTTCGCTGCTGCTACGGCTACTGGTGCTGGTGCTGGGGTGTGGGCCTCGGGCGTCCTCTGGTGGCGGGACTGGTGGGGCAGCGGGCTATGCCCCGGTGAAGTACATGCAGCCCATGCAGAAAGGACCTGTGGGACCGCCCTTCCGAGAGGGCAAAGGCCAGTACCTGGGTGAGAGCCTCCTCGCTCCACAGTGCCTCAAAGCGCTCCCAACCCCCAAAATCCCTGCCTCCCTGACCTCCATCAGATCCTCAGGTGCCCCCCACAGCCCCTCATTCCCCACCAATCTTCCCACCTCTACTGTTTTTCCCAATGCCCCAGAGGGCCTGGAAATGGTGCAGTTGGCTGGCACAGGTGGTCTTCCAAGGGGGAGATGAACTGGGAAGTTGGGAGGTGGGGGGGTGCTCTGCTCCCACGGGCTCTAAGGTGGGTTGCTGGTGCCACCTGGTGGTCACTTCACCTTCAGGTCATGCTGAGATGAGAGATGAGAATCAGCCAAGCTCAGAAAGGAGGTCCAGCCTGGGTAGGTTGGGTGTTAGAAGCCCTTGGTGAGGACACTTGTAGCCCCCAAGATGGCCCCTGGACCACCCCCAAACCTCATCTTCCATAACAGCAGGGAAGGGTAGCCCCATTCTTCCTCTCCCGTGTACCTCACACTGGAATGGGGGAATGGGTAGATGGGGTCCCTGTCCCGACTGACTGTTCAGGGCCCTGACTGCCCCCTTCTCTTTCTTTCTTAGAAATGCCTTTACCGCTGCTGCCGATGGACCTGAAGGGAGAGCCCGGCCCCCCCGGAAAGCCCGGGCCTCGGGGCCCCCCTGGCCCCCCTGGCTTCCCAGGAAAACCAGGCACGGGAAAGCCAGGGCTCCATGGGCAGCCTGGCCCTGCTGGCCCCCCTGGCTTCTCCCGGATGGGCAAGGCTGGTCCCCCAGGGCTCCCTGGCAAGGTCGGGCCACCAGGGCAGCCGGGGCTTCGGGGAGAGCCAGGAATACGAGGGGACCAGGGCCTTCGGGGGCCCCCAGGACCCCCTGGCCTCCCAGGCCCCTCAGGCATTACTATTCCTGGAAAACCAGGTGCCCAGGGGGTGCCAGGGCCCCCAGGATTTCAGGGGGAGCCAGGGCCCCAGGGGGAGCCTGGGCCCCCAGGTGATCGAGGCCTCAAGGGGGATAATGGAGTGGGCCAGCCAGGGCTGCCTGGGGCCCCAGGGCAGGGGGGTGCCCCTGGTCCCCCTGGCCTCCCTGGTCCAGCCGGCTTAGGCAAACCTGGTTTGGATGGGCTTCCTGGGGCCCCAGGAGACAAGGGTGAGTCTGGGCCTCCTGGAGTTCCAGGTCCCCGGGGGGAGCCTGGAGCTGTAGGCCCAAAAGGACTCCCTGGAGTAGACGGTATGGGGGTCCCAGGGGCAGCAGGGTTGCCAGGGCCACAGGGCCCAGCAGGGGCCAAAGGGGAGCCAGGGACCCGGGGTCCCCCTGGCCTGATAGGCCCCACTGGCTATGGGATGCCAGGACTGCCAGGCCCCAAGGGGGACAGGGGCCCAGCTGGGGTCCCAGGGCTCTTGGGGGACAGGGGTGAGCCAGGGGAGGATGGGGAGCCAGGGGAGCAGGGCCCACAGGGTCTTGGGGGTCCCCCTGGACTTCCTGGGTCTGCAGGGCTTCCTGGCAGACGTGGGCCCCCTGGGCCTAAGGGGGAGGCAGGGCCTGGAGGACCCCCAGGAGTGCCTGGCATTCGAGGTGACCAGGGGCCTAGTGGTCTGGCTGGAAAACCAGGGCTCCCAGGTGAGAGGGGACTTCCTGGGGCCCATGGACCCCCTGGACCAACTGGGCCCAAGGGTGAGCCGGGTTTCGCAGGCCGCCCTGGAGGACCAGGGGTGGCAGGAGCCCTGGGGCAGAAAGGCGACTTGGGGCTGCCTGGGCAGCCAGGCCTGAGGGGTCCCTCAGGAATCCCAGGACTCCAGGGCCCAGCTGGCCCTATTGGGCCCCAAGGTCTGCCGGGCCTGAAGGGTGAACCAGGCCTGCCAGGGCCCCCTGGAGAGGGGAAAGCAGGGGAACCTGGCACAGCTGGGCCCACGGGGCCCCCAGGGGTCCCTGGCTCCCCCGGAATCACGGGCCCTCCTGGGCCTCCTGGGCCTCCGGGACCCCCTGGTGCCCCCGGGGCCTTTGATGAGACTGGCATCGCAGGCTTGCACCTGCCCAACGGCGGTGTGGAGGGTGCCGTGCTGGGCAAGGGGGGCAAGCCACAGTTTGGGCTGGGCGAGCTGTCGGCCCATGCCACGCCGGCCTTCACTGCGGTGCTCACCTCGCCCTTCCCTGCCTCGGGCATGCCTGTGAAATTTGACCGGACTCTCTACAACGGCCACAGCGGCTACAACCCAGCCACTGGCATCTTCACCTGCCCTGTGGGCGGCGTCTACTACTTTGCTTACCATGTGCATGTCAAGGGCACCAACGTGTGGGTGGCCCTGTACAAGAACAATGTGCCGGCCACCTATACCTACGACGAGTACAAGAAGGGCTACCTGGACCAGGCATCTGGTGGGGCCGTGCTCCAGCTGCGGCCCAACGACCAGGTCTGGGTGCAGATGCCGTCGGACCAGGCCAACGGCCTCTACTCCACGGAGTACATCCACTCCTCCTTTTCAGGATTCTTGCTCTGCCCCACATAACCCGTGGGGGGCCCTGCTGCCCTGGCCTCCTCTTCTTTAGTGGTAGAGCGACCTTTTCAGTTACAAAGAACCTCCATTTAAAGAAAAAAGACAAAAGCTAAACAGAGGCGGCCGTGGCCTTGGCCCGAGGAGACTGACTTGCTTTCTCCCTGCATGCAGGCTGAGATTGTTTCTGGAAGGGGCTGGCATGAGTTTCTTTCCCCCAAACATCTGTGCAGTGTCGGGGTTGCACCCAGTGGGCCCTGGGGCACACAGCCCAGCCCCTTGTGAGTCCTGGGCTCTGCTGGGCCCTGAAGGAGCTGAGGGGGAGCTTAGCTCCCCATCCACCACCTGGGGAGACAGCCCTTCCCACTGGCTCCCTGATGGCACCTACTGGAGGAATGGGGCACGGCCTCCCTCGCAGTCCTTGGCTGGGGCTCCTCCAGCTTCCCCTGGGACCTCCAGCATATGACAGTGGACTAAGGACTGTGGAGTTTCCCTCCAGGGGAAAGGGAGAAGACGAGACCACCAAGTTAGTGAGTGTGGACACCCTGCCAGGACTGCAGCCCCCATGGTGATGCTGTGGCATCAGACCTGTCTGTAGTGGGCACAGGGCTTGCTGTTGCCCTGGGAAAGGGCAGCCCCCTTTCACTGCTCCACTGGCAGCCATAGGGAAGGTAGTTTGTGAGGGCTCAGGGCAAGGACCTGGGGCAGGAGGCAGCTCTTTGCATTCATCCCCCTCCCTCCGAGGCTTCCCCCACTGGCTTTGGCTGTTTAGCTTGAGGGCAACACACAGGCCCCTAGGGACAGCCACAGGCCAGAAAGATCAACCTCTGTGAAGTGTCTAGCACAGATGGTGGTGGAGGCAGAATGGACCATCAGCAAACAGGAGCACTCCTCCCTTTCTCTCCTGCCACCAGCTGCAGGCTGGGCTGCTTTTCTCATACAAAATTGTAAGAGGATCCTTGCCACCCCAGCCAGGTATCCTCAAGGAAGCACACCTCTCGTTTGGCCCTCTGAACAAGGTGCACGTGAGCTCCAGGATGAAGTCGGCTCCCACTCGTTTTTCCTTAGTAAGAACCATATGGTGGGTGTATGTGTACAAAAGGGTTTCATCTGTGGGGGCTTCCTCTCCTTCCACTCTCTGGTTCCAATTTCCTGTTCTAAGCAGGATTAGGGGCCAGGAGGCTAAGGCTGGGAGAGAAAGGGTGCCAACAGGTCCCTTTGGAATGAGTTGGCCCTGGACATTTCTGCCGTTTTCCCCTATCAGAGCTCCTCTGCAGGAAACAGGCAGGATGCCCCCTCCCAACCCCTCAGTCCCGAGTTCAAGCTGAGTGGATAAAGCTGAGATTAACACTGGGAATGGTGGACATTCCTGCCCATGCAAAGATGGCCACTTTCCCCGCAGCTGCAGGCCTCGCCCTCAGCCCTCGCCAGGCCAGCCCCACTCCCTGTACCGAGTGTGACCCGGGGTCATTCTGTCTGTGACCGCATTGTACTGCTCCACGTCGGCTGTGTCCAGGCAGTCCACGTAAAACGGAGGATGGCTGCTGACTTCTGACTGGCTAAGCAGTGGGTTCCCTCAGGCTCCTTGCCAACCCTCCTCCCCTGCCCACAACTTCTCCAAACAAGGCAGGCTATTTGCTCACTTCTTCAAAAGGAGAAATGAAAACCCAAATCTGCCCAAGTGACACTTGAAAAGGTTTTGGCTGGGGTTCCTGGTGGATTTCTTACTACCTAACACCCAAGAGAACCAACTAAGCAGTCTCAAACCGTATCTGGTAGGGGTTCTATGCTCAACCTCTTCCTTCCCTGGGTCAAAGCCACTATCATCTGATGTGTTAGGGATGGGTTCTGATTGGCAGAAATTAATCAGCTTCCAACGGGAGCCCAGGGAACTAAGTAGGGTCCCAAGGGAGCCCCATCACTTCAAAAAACAAAAAAAAAAAGCTATTTTACAGAGCTGAGCTTCTGCCAGATTTCATTCCTCAAGCCTTTCAGGAGGGGCGGTTGGCGTTTCTAAAATGTTGATGGGATTTGAGTTGCAGGTGTCCACTTAACTGACTGGCTTTGATAAACAATGTCAGATTCTAACTATGAAAACGACATTACCATGTGCATTTTTATATTCTGATTCCTATTTTTTTTAAGATTAAAGTTTAAATGTTTTCCACTAGTCATTTCGCTTCTAACTTGGTTTAGGAAGCTTACTTCTCTATATACTTATCATGTGCCCGGTGTCGGGGCTCGTGTGCCTCCTCTTAAGAAGTGGGCCCTCCTCACCAGCTTCCTAACCTGGGTTTGTCACCACCACATCAGAAAAGCCTGATGCTCATGAGCTGCTGAGGCTGTGCACCATGCAAATGCCAAGAGGCATTTTAAGAAACCAAAGACAGGGGCTGGGCACGGTGGCTCGTGCCTGTAATCCCAGCACTTTGAGAGGCCGAGGTGGGCGGATCACGAGGTCAGGAGATTGAGACAATCCTGGCTAACACGGTGAAACCCTGTCTCTACTAAACA
This sequence comes from Cebus imitator, assembly GCF_001604975.1. Classification (NCBI taxonomy): domain Eukaryota; kingdom Metazoa; phylum Chordata; class Mammalia; order Primates; family Cebidae; genus Cebus; species Cebus imitator. The sequence goes on from NW_016107592.1 coordinate 2,080,373, forward strand.
TACAAAAAATTAGCTGGGCATGGTGGTACTCACCTGTAGTCCCAGCTACTTGGGAGGCTGAGGCAGGATCATCGCTTGAACCCGGGAGGTGGAGGTTGCAGTGAGCCGAGATCACACCACTGCACTCCAGCCTGGGTAACAGAGCAAGACTACGTCTCAAAAAAACAAAAACCAAAAAACAACCAAAGGCAGGTAGTGGCTGGAGCTGGGGGCGATGGCTCAATCTTTACTGGAACATTCCTGCAAGCTCTCAGGGGTAGCGGAGCATGACAGCTGGCTCAATAGTCCAAGGGCCAAGTTTCAACATCTGAAACAAATTATGAATGAAATCATGAATTTTTGCTCCTGAGGGCTGGGCTAGTGCCAGGCCCAGAGCTTAAGACAGGCTTGGGGAGCTGTCCTGGGCGGATAGCACCTGCTCACGGCCCGCCATGCTTGGCTGCAAAAGATCTGTCCCTGGCGCTGAGGCTCTGGGTGGCGCACCTGAAGCAATTCCTGTTTTAAGAGTCCTCAGCCGGGCAGAACCTCATCTTCACTAAAACAGATCTGCCCGACGGTGCTGAAACCTCAGGTCAGCTACAGACTGCGCATGCTTGGCTTTCCACTGAGGCTGGATGCTCCAAGAATGTCCCTAGAGTTTGAGGGGAGGCATCTTCTCCCATTCAATCTTCCGTTCTTCAAAACGGATGCTAGTCCTGGATACTTGGGAGGCTGAGGTGGGAGGATTGCCGAGTCTAGGAGTTTCAGACCAGCTTGGGAAACAGAGTGATACCCCATCTCTAAAACACGCCTTGTAAAACTTCCTTGCAGGGAAAGGCTTTTGACTGGTCCCAAGATACAGGAGGCACGCGGCACTCAGTCTACCCAGGGCCTCTGCGATGGTGCCCTCCCCACCCAAAGGTTGGTAGTCTGAGGACAGAACAGCCCTCTGGATCTTTCTACAGGGTTCCTGTTCCTGGCCCAGCCAGGCCAAGCTCCTGTTTGGGGAAGTCGGGCTCTGAGAACAGAAAAATCTGGCTTGTTCCTACCCACTGCCTCGGGCAAAGCAGTCGGCCCAGCAGCCTGGGCCACTCTGAGTGATCTCCAACAGGAAAAGTCACCAAACCATGCCTGCTCTGCCCTTCCTGGCTGAACACGCAGCCGGCTGGAAGAACAGAGGAAATCTGCCTGGCAACACAGCAGCTCATGGCCTTGGGGCTCCAGCTCATAGGACAGTACAGCGCAGACAGAAGCACTAGGCTTGAGAGGTCAGGCTGCCTGGGGAGAATCCATCCAGGGCAGAAGAGAAACAGGAAACAGTGAGATTTACCAAAAACTGTTTATTGCTGCGACTTCCACTGGAAGCTGTTAATAACCCACATGGCAGCCAAGAGCCAGGTGTGACCTAGATCAGCTGGATGCATGCGCCTGTCCCTTCATCCACACAACCTGCTGCTCGGGGGCCCTGCTAGGATGCGCTTGCTGGAAACTGGCAAAACCCAACAGGGAGAAATGATGCTACTGCACATCATTTCCACCTCCCCACGTCACATCTGCAAGATAATACAGGAACATGCCATCAGTACCCCTCCAAGATAAACGCGCCTGGACCCCTCTGTCCTACTGAGGAGCGGGAGTGCCCTGCAGCAAACCAGACAGCCAGCAACAGCGAAGCACCAGTCCCATGCTCGCTGTTCCAGTGACCTCCCCTGAAGAGACCCCAGCCCCACTGGTGCACTCAGCTCCACAATGCAGGAAGGGTGGGGAGCCACACTCAAGGAAGCTCAGGGTTTCTGTTGATCTGAGCTGTAGTTGGTCCCCGGGGACTTGGCAGAGCCCCAGCAGCTGTGGCTCTCATGAACTCTTCTGGAAGACACGGTGCAGGCTCCGGGCCAGGACGTCTGTCTCCTCATAGCCTTCACAGCTTTGCTGCCAGCTCTCTGGCACCTGATCCATCCCATAGTAGGCACCAGCAATGGCCCCCGCCATGGTGGCAATGGTGTCTGTGTCCCCACCAAGTGAGATGGAATAGATGAGAGTCCTCTGGAGGCTATTGAAGGCAGAGGGGATCTCAGGGTCCGGCTCCATGCAGCGCAGGAAGCAGTAGATGGCAGTGGGCACCGACTCGAAGGCAGCAATTCCATTCCCTGTGGGGAAGCCAGGTTAGAGGGGCTCCATGCGCCCCCAGGCCTCCTGCCATTTGACACAGCCGCACTCTCAGCTTCAAGCAGGCTGTGACTAAGATCTCAGGCTTTACAGTTAGACCACCTGGGTTCAAATCCTGGCTCCACCACATACTGGCTGCATGACTGGGAGAGTTACCCAGGGGACTGCTAAGCGCTTCCTGCCCTCAGGTTCAACTCCTTATGCGGAAAGGGAGTAACGTTAGTAACTCTCTCACGGGGCTTTTGTGAGGATGAAACGAGATCATGTCTGTAAAACATTCTGCACAGTGCCCAGTATAGATGCTAGATAAATAATGAGCCATTATCAACATTTTTACGACTGGTGGCCAGCTGCCATTTCTGGGGACACTGATCCATAAGGCTGAGGGTGCTGTAGCTTCAGAGCAAGAAGCACTGAGCTCAAACCCTGCCATGACCCTATGTGTCACAGCACCCCGGAGTACAGTGTGACAGCAGGCATGACTCCATATTCCCCTCCCCTCCCTGGCCCAAGGCTGACCCTGAAGGATGACAGAGCGGGAGACAATCCCAGGCAGGCGCACCCACCTAGCTCAGACACCACTTCTTCTCTGGTCACCGACGCCTGGTCTAGAAGCTCTCCAATCTTCTTCAGGCGGCTGGAGTACGGACGGTCCTCCATGCCCAATCTGTGTGTTGGGGGAGAGGTTTCAGGGAGGTCAGAGCTAGCAGGGCAGAGGCGCTGGGCAGGGGAAAGGGCTGCATGTGGCCAGGCTGCAGCCAGGCACAAGTGCCCTGACAAGAGGTGGAGAGGACTGGGTGTGAGCAGGCCGTTTTGTTCTCTGGGACCCTGAGAGCCCTGAAACACAGACAAGATCAAGAGGCTTCTGCCCATGCCTCCCTAGAGTCTGCAAATAAGGATGGAAGGTTTCAGTTTGTGGCAATGCCAGAGGCCCCCGGATCACCTACACACCCACACCTCACACCTGCAGCCCCATACTCACTCTCTGGCGTCCAAGACGGATTGGGCATCTCCCTCCAGCTCCTCCATGTGGCCCAGGAGTTGCTGGAGAAAGTGCTCGCTGGAAGACTCCCCCTGCAAGGCCAGGTGCACAGCCAGGGCCTGCAGGATGGCGCCATTGTAACCCAGGGAGGAGGCATGTGTCAGCTGGGCTGAGAGCCGGGCAAACTAGGGAGGAGGAGACCTGTTGTCACAGAAGTCCTGCTGCAGAAGAGGGAGGGGACGGCCCAGAAGCCACCCCACCCTTAGTACCTTCTGTACATCCTGGACACTGCTATAGGCCAGGGAGATACCAGCCACCCTCATGGCACCTCCATTGCCATAGGAGCCTTTCCCGTTAAACTGGGCCCGGGCAGGCTCAAAGACATCGCAACATTTGGGGTTCAGGAGCTTCTTGAAGACAGTGACTACTCCAGCACCATAGCCCCTGTCAGGGTCCTTCTTGTACTCCTGAGCAAATCTAGGGAAGAGAAGGGGAGACAGAATTGGGATTTACAAGACGCCTCTAAGGGTTGGGAGACAAGAAATTGAGACTGGTTTGGAAAAAGAGGAAGCCTTGGGGGCTTAAGGAGCCTACACCAGCAGTGCTGCTGTTTTAGCTTAGGAAGCTGTGCCAGCCAGACACAGGCTCCTGCGGAGGGTGGGGGCGTGGGCATGCACAGATGTCATTCCTCTGACCAAGGGGTGCAATAACTTTGCCCACCTGGTTTGCCTCAGCCCAGGACCATCCCCCTCACCTGTGAGCCATGTCCACCTCGTCAAAGGCCTCCTTGGCTAGCAGGGACTGCACCAGGGCTCTGGCCATGGCTGTGTCATCTGTGTAGTACAAGGCTTCTGTGGGGGAGAGGAGGGAGGATGAGAGCCTCCTGCTCACCTTTTATTTGTGTGTGTGTGTGTGTGTGTGTGTGTGTGTGTGTGTGTCAGAGTCTTACTCTGTTGTCCAGGCTGGAGTGCACTGGTGCAATCATGGCTTACTGCAGTCTTGAACTCCTGGGCTCAAGCTATCCTCCTGCCTCAGCCTCTCAAGTAGCTGGGACTACAGGCACACATCCTCACATCCAGCTAATCTTATTTTTTGTAGAGACAGGGTCTCACTCTGTTGACCGGATTTGTCTTGAATTCCTGGGCTCAAGCAATCCTCCTGCCTTGGCCTCCCAAAGAGCTGGGATTACAGGCATGAGCCACTGTGCCTGGCCCTGCTCACTGTTTATTTTAGTTTATATCTTTTTTTTTTTTTTTTGAGACGGAGTTTCACTCTTGTTACCCAGGCTGGAGTGCAATGGCGCGATCTCGGCTCACCGCAACCTCCGCCTCCTGGGTTCAGGCAATTCTCCTGCCTCAGCCTCCTGAGTAGCTGGGATTACAGGCACGCGCCACCATGCCCAGCTAATTTTTTGTATTTTTAGTAGAGACGGGGTTTCACCATGTTGACCAGGATGGTCTCGATCTCTTGACCTCGTGATCCACCCACCTCGGCCTCCCAAAATGCTGGGATTACAGGCTTGAGCCACCGCGCCTTATTTTAGTTTATATCTTATTATTTTATTTAATTACTTTTTTGAGACAGGGTCTTACCCTGTTGCCTAGGCTGCAGTGCAGTGGTGCGACCATGGCTCACTGCAGTCTCAACCTCCCAGACTCAAGGATCCTCCTGCCCCAGCCTCCTGAGTAGCTGGGATTACAGATGCACACCACTATGCCCAGCTTTTTTTTTTTTTTTTTGTAGAGACAGGGTTTCATCCTATTGCCAGGCTGGTCTCAAACTCTTGGGCTCAAGTGGCCTCTCCCAAAGCACTGGGATTACAATTGTGACGCACCGCGCCCAGCCCCTGCTCATGTTTTAGAGTTACCACATCTAAAATGACCTTAAGTCAGCTTCTCACTCCCACTTTCCTGGGCCCTGGGAAGCCTTAGGAGCTCAGCTGTGGGATTTTCAGCAATTCTTTATTCCAAATCAGTCACCACATCCTGCTGCTTTCTATTTGATGTATGTATGTATGTATGAGCCCACATCATGCTTTGATCTGCTGATTTCTGAAGGAAAACTTCCATCCCCTTCTGGCTGCCATCCTTACAGCTCATCTTTTTGTTTTTTTCTTTTCTTCTTTCTTTCTTTCTTTCTTTCTTTTTTTTTTTGAGATGGAGTCTCACTCTGTAGCCCAGGCTAGAGTGCAGTGGCACAATCTCAGCTCACTGCAACCTCTGCCTCCTAGGATCAAGTGATTCTCCTGCCTCAGCTTTCTGAGTAGCTAGGATTACAGGTGTGCGCCACCACACGTGGCTAATTTTTGTATTTATAGTAGAGACGGGGTTTCACCACGTTGGTCAGGCTGGTCTCGAGCTCCTGACCTCGTGATCCACCTGCGTTGTCCTCCCAAAGTGGTGGGATTACAGGCATGAGCCACCGCACCCGGCCTGCTTTTCTTTTTTGGAGACAGGGTCTTGCCATGTTGCCCAAGTCAGTCTCAAACTCCTGGGTGAGTCTCCCAGTAGCTGGGATTACAGGTGTGTGCCACCATACCCAGCTTGAAAATGATAGTTTCTAGATCCAGATCTCCTCCTACTTCATGTCTCTGTAGCACATCACCAGTGACCAGTGTCTTCATCTTGAAAATCTTTTCCTAGGTTTCGTTGATATCCATGCCCTTCACCTATCAAACTGTTTCCTACTCTCAACCCCTTCCCTCCCTCACTACCTCCCTCTTAATTACAGGTGTTCTCCAGGGTTCTGACTATGGCCCTTTTTCTTACTATTCCACCTGCTCTCCAAGAAGATTCACCTCCTCTGCTTGACCTCACACCTGCTATCTGAGTCGGGATCTGAGCCATGAGCTAGCTGACAGCACACGGGAAGGAAAAGGGAAGGAAGTTAGTTTTACAGGTAAGACAGCACATGCAAACGCCTGGCCTAGAGGAAGCATGGTGTGAGGAACCCAAGAGCAGAAAGCAAGGCCAAGGTTGGTGGAAGATGAAACTGCAGACGTCCGGGAGGGCCGGGCCACGTCGGACACATTAAGAAATGCGGCTCTGTACTAAGGGTAATGGGAAGTCACATCAGGGTTTCAGGTGGGGGAGGATGAAATTAGAGTCAGGCTTCCAGAGCACGCCCTGCGGGGTGGAAAACCCGATGATGGTGTACTAACTCCAGAGAACCGGGAAAAACAGGTCAAGTCGGCAAGGGCGGACAGACGGTACCCGGCTTAGGATGGTTCAATTTAAGTTTTTTTCGGCTTTCCGACAATGCTAACAGGCATTCAGTAGGCTCCTCGACGTCCGATGGGGCTTCGTCCAAATAAAATTGTCCAAGCTGAAAGCGCACAGTCTGCTTCGGGTATTTTCAACTTATGATGGGCTTATCCGGAGGCGACCCCAGAGGATGCGTAGGAGCCTCTATACACCAGACCAGGCGCAACCCGAGACAGCATCGCCCAGGCCTCCGCCCAGCACTGTTGCGGCTCCGGTGCTGCCACGCCCCGAGCAGGGGATGTTCGGGGCGAGACGCCTAAGGCCGGAAATCGCGCTAGCACTCGCTGAGGCCAAGCTGTTGTGGGTCACCCGGCCCTGACCCCAGCGCCCTCGGCAGCCATCCCCGCGCACCCCTGACCCGTCGTCCCCGGAGGCTCCACGCCCCTCCGGCCTCCCCCCAGCACGGCCTCCGACTTGTGCCCGGCCCCGCCCACCTGTCCGCTGGCTCCCGGGCGTGTCGGGGTCCGGTTCCAGGTTCTGGACGTGACGCAAGACTGACGTCAGGTCGACGGTGTCGTGGGCCTCGTAGAAGGAGCCCACGCAGTCCCCGAGCAGCGCGCCAGCCAGGCAACCTCGGAAGCGCGAGAGGGAGCGGGCCGCGCCAGCCCCTCCAACGCCCGCCGCCGCCATCACCGCCGCCGCCATCCGCGCGCGGGATACTCGCCACTTCCGGTGCCACCCGCGCCGCTTCCCTACTCCGGGCGCGTGGCGCTCCCCGGGGCCTGGAGTCTCCGCTCCGCCGTCCGGCCTACAGCGCCGCCCAGCGGCCCGGAGTCGCGGCGCCGTGCGGCTCCCGCTAGCCTGTGCTTTTGAGTCCCCAGTTCTTCCCGCTCCTCACCACTGGGCCAACTGGGCGGGAAAGCCACTATGGGTCCCTGGGGGATGACCACTGAGCCAGACCATTGGACCACTCCAGGCCACTGCCTCCCGCAGGCGAGCACTCCTAACTCCGCACCCCCAGGCGGCCCTCCACACCGAGGCTGGGAGCCCCAAGCCCTCCCTTTCCCTCTATGGGCCTCACGCATCAAGAGGGCGGGCAAGGGGCCAGCTGGGGCACAGCCTGGTAGCGGCCGCGCTGCTGGAGCCCAGGAGTGCTGGCCCAGCCCAGAGAGGGGTTCCTTGAGGGGAGGGGAAGGAACTGGATTTGGTACATGGACTTCAGGGGAGTGGTGTTCCCCATCTTTGCTCCTCCTTAGACAGGAGGGTGGCCAAGAGCCCTCTTCCTGCTGGCTACATACAGTGGGGCAGAGAACAGCCGGCCTGAGATCCTCCGCATTTATTCCATTCATTCCCTTCTCCCTGCTTCCACTGCCCACCCTACCCTGCCCTCCTCCCGCAGCCCTCCAGGGCTAGGCCAGCTCCAGCTGGCAGCTTTTGAGTGGACTCAGGGTTCTATTTGTGGTACGTGTGAAGGTGTCCACCTCGGGCACGAACTTCTCAGCAGGCACAGTCAGCTTGCGCCGTGTGTCCATGCACTTGGTGTCCAGCAGCATGGAGTTGGCCTTGCAGGCGATGTCAGCTTGCAGCCGGGCCAGGTGCTTGTACAAGGCGTCCAGTGCGTCCCTAGGGAGTGGCGTTGACAACCCCCAACCCCCTTGAGGCTGGGAGGCCTGGGCTGTGTGCACAGCCTTCAGTCAGGAGGACATCCCCAGGGAGCCAGCAGAGGCCGCACTGATGGGCAGCGCCTCACTGCCCCTCCACCACTCCCCAGACCTACTGTGCTTGCGCCAGCTTCTGCTTCAGGGCAGCAATGGTTGCCTGTAGCTGGTGAACCTCATCGGTGAGGCCGTACTGCGCCTGGAGGCCGCAGAGGGGTTGGGAGTTCCAGGTCAGCCACACTGTCCTTACCTGGGTGCTGCCGCGTGACAGCAGTGCCCTTGCTCCATCAGGAACATGAGAAAACCTTGGCCAGAGGCTCATGCCCCACTGGGACGCCCTCTCACCTGGTCCCGGCAGAGTTCCACGTTGGGCCGGTAGGTTCTGGCCTCTAGCCGGGTATGGGACAGCTTCAGGCTCAGGAACTTTCTGTGCAGATCCTCCTCTAGGTGCCGGATGTCCTCCTGCAGCTCAGCGATCTCCTCCAAGGTCTGCGGGGACAGAGTGACAGGTTTCCACCGGCTGGACTCACCATGTGCGGCCGGTCCAGGGCCTCCTGGCGGGGGCAGGTGGTTCCTCATCCCACAGCCGGACGTCCAGGCCCCATCACAAGCTCACATTCTTCTCTTGCCACTTGAGCTCACTGTACACTTTCTCCATCTCCCGCAGACGCTTCCTGAAGGCAAATTCCGTTGCGACTCTCTGGGCTTCAAGCTCATTGTTGGTCTGAAGGAGAAAACATAAACAGGGCAAGGCGAGGGTCTGCACTCACGGCCACCTGAGGATATTACTCAGGCGAGGGCATGGGGGCCACGTGCACAGCAGGGAACAGAATTTATGGGCTGAGCACACGCTGGGGCCATCCATGAGCCGTCACCTCAGCGATAGTTAGGGCAATGGTCTCCCTCAGCTCCCTAGCTGCTTTCAGCTCAGCCTCTGCTCTGTCCTTGTTGAACTGACTGAAGTTATCCCACTGCTGGAGTGTGGTGGAGCTGCGGGGGGCAGGGAAGATGGGCGTCAGGAGGGCGTGGCCTGGGAGGGGAGGAGGGGAGACTGGCTGAGACATTCTTCTTACCCATCAGGGACACGTGTGGGGTCGACCTTCAGAGAGATGTTTGGGGACTTGAGGTTAAGAGAGAGACAGCCTCTGTCAATCTCCAGTGTCTCCATTTTGCCCCGATGGTCGGAGTGGAGCTGCTGTCGGACTTCCTGCAGGAGGCTGGGGAAAGCGCAGACTCCATCAGGAACCATCTCCCAAGGCCCAGAGGCAGGCCTGGCCGTGCTGAGGGGACGCGGCAGGAAGAGGAGGCTGGGGTGACCCTTCCCAGTAGAAGATAATGGAGCTGCAGCCAATGAGACCAAGAGCAGCACAGCTGGATGAAAATGCTGACCTCCCCCACGCACCCTACACACCCTCGGGCACACGCACGCAGCTGTGCTCACAAAAGCTCCTACGCACACACTCACAGGAGCTACTCAGAGGTGGTGGCAAATGGGTGTCACCTCTCATGCTTCCAATCAGTGGATATTGACTGCCCCGGGCGGGGTCATGAGAAGTATTCTGAGCCCATGTCCAGGCAGTGGGAAAAGTGCTACAGTCGATTAGTGGTTTCTGCCACAGGCACCAGAGGGCCAAAACGTAGCATGAAAGCAGGTTGTTCCTCATCCACAATACCTGCCTTCCACACCGAAGGCCCACAGCCTCAAGGGCCTGTGAGCATGCCGGCGACCTGCCTCTCCCTTACCAGAGCTGCTCGACGGCCTGGCTGATCCTCTGTTGCAAGGCCTTCTTGGTGGCCTCAGTGACCTCCACCTCTTTATGCAGCTCATCCTCCACAGGGTCCTTCACCACATCAATGTCTCGCCGGCTTTCCCGCAGGGTCAGGCACTCAATGGCCACGTCCAGAGGCAGGTTCTTGGCCTGCAGGTTTTGCTCTGCTGACTCCTTCATCTAGAAAAGAGGGTGTGGCCCGGCATGGTGGCTCACGCCTGTAATCCCAGCACTTTGGGAGGCCGAGGCGGGTGGATCATCTGAGGTCAGGAGTTCAAGAACAGCCTGGCCAACATGGTGAAACCCTGTCTCGACTAAAAATACAAAAATTAGCTGGGCATGGTGGCGCGCGCCTGGAGTCCCAGCTACTTGGAAGGCTTGAGGCGGGAGAATCGCTTGAACTCAGGAGGTGGAGGTTGCAGTGAGCCAAGATGGCTTCATTGCACTCCTGCCTGGGCAACAGACTGAGACACCATCTTGGAAAAAAAAAAAAAGGAAGGAAAAGAGGGGATGGGGGGTGCTGGTGGAGCCATCCATGGGGAAGTAGCTCTTGTCCCCACTTTAGCAGGGGCCAGTGACTCGGATGGACATACCACTCATGACCCCCCCATCAAAGGCTTCTCAACCCAACCATGGGGAAGGAGGGGAGGTTTTGGCAGCAGCCCCCCGCGGAACCAGGTCCTGGCTCCCTGCCTGTGTCAGGGCGTCAATCTCGGCATCCAAATCAGTCAGACACTTGTCCAGCATCTCCTTCCACCGGTTGACGGTATCAATCCTCTCCGCCAGTCGAGTCCTGTTGTCATGTTCATCCCAGGGCCAGATAAAGAGGGTGTCAAGTGGTTGGGGGCTATCCCTTTGCCCACCCAGCTGAGTTCCCATCCCCAACCTGGTTGTTGGTCTCGTTGCGGAGCACCCGGGCCTCCTGGCGGATCTGATGGGAAGCATCTCGCTGCAGCTGGGCATTGGTAGACAGCAGGTAGCTGTTGGTGTGCCAGTCGGGCAGCTGGAAGCGCTGACCGGGCTTGACGCTCAGCGTGGCCATGGCACAGAAACCAGAAGGGTCAGAAGTCCCTAGGCCTGTTCGCAAACAGCACCTGCAGAGGGAAAACAGGGCTGCTGGAGACAGTTCAGGAGAACTTCTCCGGGATCGCATGCCCCCGCGCGGGACTGATTCCAGTCCATTTGCTGTGAGCCCCGCCCTGCTGGAAGCCTGCTTGGGACAGCCCTTGCTTTACTCAGCTTTGTGTGAGGCATTAACTAGGTTTCCCTCCCTCCTGTCCCCTGGGGGACACAAACCCCTGGACCTTGCAGGTCCTGGAGCAGGTAAAAAGGAATATTGGAGTCCGGGAAGCCTCGACGTGTGTGCGCAGTGCCAAATGCCTAGGAGGGAGAGGGATGGCAGAAAAAAAATAGCTCTTAATGCAGTTTCCACGCCTGCTCTGGGCAACCATGCCTTGTTGGGCTTCCTTTCCTTTCTTCCCCAGTCTGCCGGCCAGGCCCTGTGGGGGATCTAAAGGCAGGAACCCAGTTCTCTTTCCAGGGACGCGTGCTTATTGGCACTGGGGAGCTGCGGGGCGGCCCTCTTTTTATTTGGTTGCCGCCACGTCCCCTCCCCCCCACCGCCCTCGCCTTTTGTTGGAGGGGGAGGCGGGACCGGGAGGGCCCGGTGGGAGGAGTCCGGTTCCCCGCGGAGCCCCTTTCCTCCCCTCCGCAGGATGATCACTGACCCGGCGCGGAGGAAAGGGGCGCCCTGGCTCCCTTCGCCCCCTTACCTCCTCTCCCGCTTCGCCCTCCGCGCCCCCCGCTCTGAGCTCCAGTGTTTGGCGCCCCCGGTTGCTAGGCAACTGCACCTTCCTTCCCACCCCCCCACCGCCGACGCGGCCGCAGCGGCCACCGCGACCTGGGTGCTTCGCTTGGCAACCGCGGCGGCAGCGTCTGGCGGCGTCCCCGGAGGCCTTTAGGGTAGGCGAGGGGCGGCCGGCCGAGCCTGGGAGGGGTAGGGGCATCAGAGCAGCGCTTTCACTTGCTTTACAAATTAAATGAACTTTTGTTATTTTTTCAGACAGGGTCTCGTTCGGTCGCCCGGGCTGGAGTGCTGTGGCTCGATCTCGGCTTGTTGCAGCCTGGACCTTCCGGGCTGAAGAGATTCTCCCACCTCAGCCTCTCGAGTTAGCTGGGACCACAGGCGCGTGCCACCATGCCTGACTTAATTTAAAAAAGATATTTTTAGTATAGACAGGGTTTCGCTATGTTGCCCAGGCTGGTCTCAAACTCCTGGCCTCAGGCGATCCACCTGCCTCAGCCTCACAAAGTACTGGGATTACAGATGTCACAAAACCAAAGCCCCTGGAACATTTTGTTTGTGGATCTCTCATTACCACAGAATCTGTGAGTGCGCCATTTCTCAAAATGTTCTCTTTACCATCTGTAGTTTCAAAGCTCAGTAAACAGTTTTCTTAACTGCTCTGGTTCCTTTGGATCAAGGCCCTTCTCTCCGCGCCCCCCCCCACCCACCCCAGGGACGGCCTGAGTCGGGCTGGGGGCCACCAGGTGGCGGTTTTACCTCCATTTTGAGACCGGACTCTGCCTGGATAATTTCGATGTTTTTAGTAAAGAGGGGGTTTCACCATATTGGCCAGGCTGATCTCAAACTCCTGACCTCAGGTGATCTGCCTGCCTTGGTCTCCCAAAGTGCTGGGATTACAGGCATGATCCAACGCACCTGGCCTGATTTGTTAATTGCAAGCCTGCCTTCAGCAGGACTGAAGCCAGAACAATATTTCCCAAACTCCCTTCATCACAGAGTATTTTTTTCCACAGGTTGTTTTGTAAACTCTAATATGTGATTCGTAAACTGGACATGAACAAGAATTTGTGATATAGCCTCTTTACCAGGATTGAAGAAGACAGAAAGAAAAAATATTGGACAAATTAATTGCTGGAAGAAATGATCAAATTTTGGCTTACATGTTTTGCAACATTTGTATAACACAAAGAAGTAACCAAATATGGCAGAACTGTGGTGTCTTTGGCATCTACTTTTGACCGTGGTGGTGGCTGTGGTATTCATTGCTCCTGGGGTAGTCACACACCCTGCCCATGGGAAGAAGGTGTTGGCCAAAAAGGTCAGCCAGCTGATGTCCTGGACCAAGAGAGACAGAGTGATGAGAATGAGTGAAACCATGTTCTATCATTTTGTATTCGATGCACCGAAAAACTATTCTGTTATTGTGATGTTTACTGCTCTGCACGAGTTCAGTTCATGTGTAGCGTGCAAATATGCTGCTGAAGAATTTCAGATCTTGGCAGATTCCTATCAACACCCTGGTGCATTCACCACAAAGGTATTTTTTGCGATGGTGGATTATAATGAAAGTCCTGAGGTCTTTGAAGCGCTCCAGATAACGTTAGTTCCGAATTTCTTCCACTTTTCTGCCAAATGGGAATTGACAACAGATGACATTTATGGTTTGAGAGGAAGGGATATTGTTGCTGACCAAATGGCTGAATGGGTAGCAGAAAGGACACATGTCAGTGTCAGAATCAGACAGCCTACAAATTATCATGGTCTCCTCAAGCCAGCGATACTTTTGGCTCTCATTGGCGGACTTGGGTATTTCTTGAAATGGCATAGGAAATCTATTTCCTGCAGCATTTTGTGCGAATTTTTAACTCTGTGCTTTGTGATTTTGATGACATCTGGTCAAATATGGACTTATATAAGAGGAGAACCATATGCCCAAAGGGACCCTCGCACAGGACAGAAACATCATATCAGTAAATTTAGTCATGTTCAGTTTGCAGCAGAAACATACATTATTTCCCTGTTTAATATGTGTGTTACCCTGGGAATGTTGCTGTTAGATAAGGCTACCACCTCTAGGACGAATGTCATAAAGAGAAAGATGATGTGTCTGTGTGGTACGTGTCTAGTTGCCATATTCTTTACTTGGCTGCTCTCCCTCTTTAGATTTAAAATACCTGATTATCCGTACAGCTTTCTCTTCGATTAAAAAGGATCCAACAAACATAGACGATGAAGCAAGAAGTTTGAAAAAAAAAAAAAAGAAAAATGCAAACTCATAACTTTTTAAAGTAATTGAGATTTCACCAGAAGAGACCATGAAATAAGTGGCTTGACAATAATAAATCATTTGCTGTCAAAATCTGTGAAGTATTACAGTATGTATCTTCTCTGGTCTTAATTTTTCTCCCACAGAAGGGTTATAGGTTACCTCAAGTGGAATTATGAAAATCTTTAGAGTACAACTTTCATCAAATCGGAACAGTGTTTAAAAGCACTTTAGTTGGCTGGGCCCAGTGGCTCACGCCTGTAATCCCAGCACTTTGGGAGGCCGAGGAGGGTAGATCATTAGGTTAGGAGTTCAAGACCAGCCTGGCCAATATGGTGAAACCCTGTCTCTACTAAAAATACAAAAATTAGCTGGGCATGGTGGCGTGTGCCTGTATTCCCAGCTACTAGGGAAGGCTGAGGCAGGAGAATCGCTTGAACCCGGGAGGGGGAGGTTGCAGTGAGCCGAGATCACACCATTACACTCCAGCCTAGGCAACAGAGCAAGACTCTGTCTTAAAAAAAAAAAAAAAGTACTAGTTAATATTAATACTTGGTCAGCTGGTCTTATTCTAATATGAAAAATAATCTTTTTTCTTTTTCTTTTGAGACAGGGTCTCACTCTGTTGCCCAGGCTGGAGCGCAGTGGCAAAATCTTGGCTCACTGCAACCTCCGTCTGCCTCCTGGGTTCAAGCAATTCTCCTGCCTCAGCCTCTTGAGTGGCTGGGATTACAGGCGTATGCCACCACACTCAGCTAATTTTTTGTATTTTTAGTAAGGATGGGGTTCTGTCATTTCGGCCAGGCTGGTCTTAAACTCCTGATCTGCCCCCCTCAGCCTCCCAAAGTGCTGGGATTACAGGCATGAGCCACTGTGCCTGGCCGAAAAATAGTATCTTGACAAGATATTCCCACACCTGGCCACTGACGATAACTGCATTAGCCCTCCATGGAAGTGCACATTTGGAGTCTGTTTTATGGGTGGAGAGAGCAGTTGTATGGTGCTGTCGCCTGAAGTTTAAATATCTATGTTCAGAGTACACTTCCAAAGCTTAGAGGCAAATATAGTATTTCATGCTACTACATATCCATCTCCCCTACTGGAACACACAGTATGTTTCTTTTTCTTTTACCATGCTTTTTTTTTTTTTTTTT
>NW_016107592.1:2099346-2107900 GCF_001604975.1 Cebus imitator
AAAAAGAAAAGAAAAAGAAAAAAAATGTTTAAACAATTAAAAATTATTTGCAGACTGAAATTGGCTGGCCAACTTGTGACTTCGGATGTTAGTCTAACAAATTCAATGACAAGATGAAGAGCTATACCTGAAATTATGCAGTTAAAGCAGGCTGAGAGCTGGTTTCCAAAATCTTAGTCCAGTGTTTTCTGGCATCGCATACCAGGGCTGTGTATCCACTTCTGGGCCTGTAAAGATTCCCTCAGTTCATTTGATTCATTTTTTTCCTACACAGCCTTAATTCTTTCACCTCCTGGCAAAGTTTGTTAACCTGGTGTCATCTCCCCGTTTTCACTCCACTCACTGTCTTTTATTTAAGAAGGTGAAAAATGAGAGTGGTTGGGGGGCGGGTGGGAGGTAGGCAATCTTTTAAAAATCTAAGCTCCATCCACATAACCAGCACTGGAAACATTCTCTATATTGTCTCATCTAATGCTCCAACAGTTCTGTTTTCTCCCTTCACACTGGAGGAAACGGAGATTTAGCAGCATCAAGGAAGTTGCCCAGAGTGTCGTATAATCAAGGTTTGAACCCAGGACATCGTGACTCCAAAGCCTAAGATCTTTCCACTGTATTACGTGGTTCCCCTTCCCTAAGTCTGAAGAGCAGTAATGATGACCACACAAGAGAAAGTTTAAGAGCAAAGCTTTTCTTTTTATTGCAGTTAATAGTGAAAGTTATACTTCAAACGGAAGCTATGCAACACTAAAACCATTAATATTTTTAAAATCAAGGATTAAAAACAAATACAACATAGAACTCTCCCAATAGGCAGAATGGCAGAAAAAAGACGACTGGTTCTGTCACAGAACATTTTAGTGACAGTTTGGCTCAGAAAGAATCACAATTTCTTTTTGTTGTTGTTATTGGTTTTTTTTTTATTTGGCCTCCCGACAGAAACAATGACAATTTCTTTAACACAAAATACTATGTGAGCTGCTTAAAAACCAGCTTCTTCAAGCTTCTCAGTCTCACCCATAACTTGTTTGTAGTCTAATAATTTTTGTGGGGAAGCTAGTTTAACCGAAAGAGAAAAGGTATTATCAAATTTTAAATACTGAAAACAAGTACTTTTGTTCAAAAGCTTTATTTGCCTTCTGCTCATTATAATTACATATAATCTTCAAGGAGTTTAAATGACAACCAAGTCCAAGGCCTGGCCCCCAAGAACACAGTGATAGGATTCAGCATTTGGTGTTTCTAATGATACAATGACTACATAGATAGCATAGACTTGCTCTCAGCCATTTCCCACCATAACGTTCCAATTCTCATTTAATAAAATATGGCAGTCAAGTTTAGGCTCATTCAAAATCTTATCTGGTCCTATAGCATATTACAGACTTAGACTCACTCTTCTGTTTTAATCGATATTATTGTATAACCAAAGATTTTTAAAAAAGGATTTATAGATATACACTTGAAATACTGGCGTCTTGAAATACTACAGTAAATTGTTCTTACTTAGGAAAAGCCAACAAAAAAAGAGAAGGCCAGGCCAGGCATAAGACAGAGGGGTGGAGAAGATGAGGACGGAGGCTTGAGAGTCCCGCCATTCCGCCTTGCTGAAACTGGGTATCAGTAGAAATATTTGGCAAGAATAGTTAGTGTGGAAAAGGAGGATGAAGAAAGAGGTTACTCTGATTTTATGTAATAATTCAGTTTCAAAACATACTGATATCAGCCTCCAAAAATAGTAGTTCACATCTGCAATACAAATAGGCACACACGGTAAAGATGGTTAAAAAGTAGAATTTAAAAGGCTATTTGTCCATCTTCAGGACATTTTGCAGGGGGCCCCACCCTCCCCACATGTCCTGTATTTACATTTTACTCTTCAGAAAAGCCCCTTTAAAAAGAATGCTGTTTCTTCCTCCATTACTTAGGTTTTTTTTTGTTGTTTGTTTTTTTNCCTGTATTTACATTTTACTCTTCAGAAAAGCCCCTTTAAAAAGAATGCTGTTTCTTCCTCCATTACTTAGGTTTTTTTTTGTTGTTTGTTTTTTTTAACAGAAATGTTCTCTAGAGTGAGCAGTCAGATTACACTGGAATGGTCCTATTACAATTTAGTCCCCCAAACCTAAAGAAACATTATTTTTTCTATATAAACTTAATATGCAGAGTTATAAACAGAAAATATTGATATCTACACACATACACACACCACTGCTTCCCACAGCCTGTGAATGCATCCACGTACTAGTCCACAAGAATGATCTTTATTCACAAGATATAGTTAATATCTTTATGGGTCCATAACTGAAAAGAGACGTTAAAGCTACACATGACAGCAAAAATTGCTTAAAAGTATTCCTGATATATCAGTGTTAGCTATCTCACTGCACAAGGTGGATTTTTTTGTTCATTTTTCAAACATGAATCTCCCCAACTTTTCATCTTCAGTACTTGAAATTCTCATTGCAATTAATGCAAATGCCACCTTTGTTAGCAATGAGTTGGAAAAGCCCAACTGCCTGCAATAAGGGGAGGTCAGCATCTGTAGAGATAAAAGTAAGTGTTGAATGCTTCCATACCCTGTGTACCTAAAATGCATCCTTTTTAATTTTTTTAAAAAAAATCTTGTCTGTTGCAACAAAGAATTGTTTACATTCCCTGCAGTGGTATGCCCTTTGTAATCTCCTAGAAACAGAATCCCCTTCCCCCCATGGAAATGCATAAGCCTGTTGAAATGTAAGGTCCTGCCGAGATCCACAAAGATAACTGCATCAGACACCTGATAAGACCTGCAGGTGCTCAGAACTGAATGAACACGAAGCAAAAACTTTCACTATATTTTAGCCTTTACAGGTACATGATGACTGGAATTTTTAAAGTAAAGCAAAGTTCAGTTCTGCAAAGCCATGAGTGAAATAAGCACACTTTCTTAAAATCTAACCCACTTCTTCAAAGAAAGGTACCAAAAATCGGCCAAGAAACAAGGGAATAACTATCTAGTTATGCAACAGCCTCTGATGCTAACATGTACAAAAGTGCTTGAAGGCAAAAGGCGAAGTTAATTTCTAAGTATTTGTATTTTATTATTTTTTTTTATTGAGACGGAGCCTTGCTTTGTTACCCAGACTGGAGTGCAGTGGCACAGTCTTGGCTCACACCATCCTGGGTCCAAGAAATTCTCCTACCTCAGTCTCCCTAGTAGCTAGGATTACAGGCATCCGCCACCACGCCCAGCTAATTTTTCTATTTTTAGTAGAGACAGGGTTTTGCCATGTTGGCCAGGCTGGTCTCGAACTCCTGACCTCAGGTGATTTGCCTTCCTCAGCCTCCCAAAGAGCTGGGATTACAGGCATGAGCCATCGCGCCCAGCCAACTTCTAAGTATTTGATGGTTTCACCACATTAATTAACTGAAAATAAAATTGCAGCTGCCATAGCACCACTAAAATGATTTGGTTTTTGAAAAGTTATGCTTTTGCCAAGGATTATTATAAAGAAAAATTCAGCCTGTGTGCTGAATATCTTCCAGGGAAGAAACAACAGGATATACTTGTCAGTGAACACTACACCATGATAAAGCCCATGTTTCTCTTATTCCTGTTTCATAAAATGACCTATGGCAATTAAAGACACTTTCACAGAGGCAAACTGGAAAGGAATCCTTCACACAACATTCTTCTATTATCTTGAAAGTCTGAATAGCTTTTCCTTTGGAGAACTCGAATACCTCCACAAACATTATCTTATTCTTACAAGAATTTAGTGAGCATGCTTACAATCCCAGCACTTTGGGAGGCTGAGGCAGGAGGACTGCTTGAGCTCAGGACTTTGAGATCAGCCTGGGCAACACAGTGAGACCCCATCTCTGCAATAAAATATAAGAATTAGCCAGGTGTGGTGGCATGTACCTCTAGTCCCAGCTACTTGGGAGGCTGAAGCAGGAGGACAGTTTGGGCCCCAGGAGTTGGAGGCTGCAGTAAGCTATGATCACGCCACTGTAGTTCAGCCTGGGCAACAGAGTGAGACCCTGACTCAAAACAAAAAACCCCCAATAATTTATTGAGGTAGGTGAGGACAGGTATTACCACTCTTATTTACAAGGGGAAACTACGCACACAGAAATTAAGAGGACTGCTGAAGGACACAGAGCAAATCAGTGGGAGAGCTATTACTAAACTCCAAGTCTCTTGCTCATGTTCTAGAGCCCTTTCTACTCTCAAAGGCAATAAATTCTCAATAGGCTTTTTCCAGTTGTGACCCTTCAAAAGTTCCTACATTAAAGAACACCTTATGTCTTCCCTCTTACAGCCCAAGCTTGACTAGGAAATGGAATGAGTTTTTAAAAAGT
The DNA here is from genome assembly GCF_001604975.1 of Cebus imitator. NCBI lineage: Eukaryota > Metazoa > Chordata > Mammalia > Primates > Cebidae > Cebus > Cebus imitator. The sequence goes on from NW_016107592.1 coordinate 2,103,688, forward strand.
TTTATACAATATTTTGCAAATATCAAGAAGACAGATGTGAGACATAAGCTGTATAATAAAGTCAGAATAAATAAATACATAAATTAAGATAAATGAACAGGTTAAGTATTATTCAACTTTTTATTAACTTATTTTTGAAGGCATGTATCAGAATAAAAGTCATAACATTTTAAAGTTTAAATCAGAGTCAGATTTATCAAAACCATAACCTATATTAATTTTCTTTAAGAATATGAGGATCTCTGTTGGTTGGCGGAAGGTTAAAATATTACTTTCAAGAATAATTCTTATTTACTTACTTAGTTATTTTAAAGACTGGGGTTTTGTGTCACCCAGGCTTGCTTTAAATTCCTGGGCTCAACTATCCTCCTGCCTCACTCTCCTGAGAGATTCGGACTACAGGTGGGAACCACCACTCTGGCTAATTTCAAGAATAATTTGATCACTTTGCTATAATACATCATATTCCGCATATATGTTCTGTTCACATTAGCACTCCACAGCTAGCAAAAAATTCCATGGCTAGAGATAATACTTGCAACATTAACACTTTCTATCTTAATTCTCACTTAACTTAGAATTTCTTTTCATCCACACTGAAGTTCCACTGTAACAATCCTCATTCTATCTCTTATTTTATCCTTCCCCTCTTTTATTTTTAACAGTGTGTTAGCGTGTGTGTGTGGTGGGGAGAGAAGAACAACTGTGTGATTTAAATGGCATAAAACAGTGATCGTATTAGAAATAAGAATGGTGGCTCTGAAGTAAGATAAGGGAATGTCAAACGAAACAAACTTTAGAAGACAAACATGGAAAATGTGTTAAAATATCTGTCTCTCAGTCAAGCTATAACCTGTGGTAAGGGATCCTTCTTTCCCAAGTATTTTGAGAGTGTAATTTACCCCTAGTAGCATTCTATATAAACTGCCTCTACGTCCTTTTCCCCTTCTTTCCTTTCCTTCCTTCCTTACTCCTCCCTCTTTTCTTTCCTTTCCTTTCCCTTCCTTCCTTCCTTTTCCTTTTTCTTTCCTTTCTTTCTTTTTTTTCCTTTTTCTTTCTTTCCTTTTCTTTTTTCTTTCTTTCCTCTTTCCTTTCTTTTTCTCTCTTTCTTTCATTTTTTGTGACAGAGTCTAGCTCTGTTGCCCAGGCTGGAGTGCAGTGGTGCAATCTCTGCTCACAGCAACCTCTGCCTCCCGGGTTCAAGCAATTCTCCTACCTCAGCCTCCCAAGTAGCTGGGATCACAGGCACCCGCCACAACGCCTGGCTAATTTTTGTATTTTTAGGAGAGACTGGGTTTCACTCTTTTGGCCAGGCTGGTCTCGAACTCCTGAACTTGTGATCCGCCTGCCTCGGCCTCCCAAAGTGCTGGGATTACAGGTGTGAGCTACCACGCCCAGCCTATTCTTTCTTTTTTAAAGAGGGGAAAGGGGCTGGACCCTGGGCTAAGAAATGAGAAAGCTCCTGGAAAACTTTAATTGCGATTAATTACTATAGGAGGTTAAGTCTGTTGCTAGCAAAACCAAAGCTTCCTTTTGTTAAACTCCCTGGGATCAAACGGTATTCATTAACTGGGTTGGACCGTTTATGCCAAAATTCCTTCTTCATTACAAACTAACAAGTGTTTTTCCCAAATCCCACACCAAAACCATTTTATTTTCAGGAAAGACTACCTTGTCTGGAAAGGCCCTGATTGGTGTTTTCTATTTAAAGAGAAAAACCAAAGAAGCTATATTAATCGCAATGCCTAGCTCTATTTAAGGATAAATACTTCATTTAATTTCTTTACTGTAATTCAGAAGCAACTTCCAAGACTTGTATACATTACTGAGAACAGGTGTGCCTTTGGGTCTGTCTGGGACAACATCATCATGTAAATTTAGATTACAGAGGGACTCTTCTTAGGTCTCTTCTGCAGGCTCAAATAGTAATAGTTGCTCTTTTACTCTGCAAATACTAAACAATTGTAAGCTTTCTGTCCAAGGATCTCGGCAAAGAAAACTTATCCTAATTTCCTCCTCACTATATATTCTCACAATCCTACTAGTCTATTTCTTTACAAAGACCTCCAGCTTCCACAGATTCTTACAATACTGAAAGAGTCACATATGCAACATTTTTGCAGAGTCTTTCTCGTTTTGGTTCTAAAAAGACTATTAAAGGAATACTTATGAGATTTTTGTTTGTTCTTCCAACCAAAAATGAAATAAAGATGAAATAAATCCATAAAATGAAGATGAAAGTTTTTTTATTTCTATTTTAAAAATTGTTATTTTTTGAGACAGTTTCGCTCATTGCCCAGGCTGGAGTGCAGTGGTGCGATCTTGGCTCACTGCAACCTCCGCCTCCCAGGTTCAAGGAATTCTCTTGCTTCAGCCTCCCGAGTAGCTGGGATTACAGGTGCCCACCACCATGCCTTGCTAATTTTTGTATTTTTAGTAGAGATGGGGTTTCGCCATTTTGGCCAGACTGGTCTCAAACTCCTGACCTCAGGTGATCTGCCCACCTCCGCCTCCCAAAGTGCTGGATTACAGGCATGAGCCACTGCACCTGGCCAAGATGAAAGATTTAGGCACTAAATATCAGAGTAATCTCCCTCTCTCGTCTCTGGTGTTGCCTCCTCAACATCAAACATAAAATGAGCACACAGCCAATTTTTGGAAATAAAATTTAAAAAGCAAAGCTCTAATGACCAACACTCCTATCTGTTTTCTACGTATAAGGCTGTTCATGGCAATTCTTTTTTGGGATATCCTATTACTTACTGCAGAAATATTTTTATTTATTTATTTTTGAGACAGAGTCTTACTCTGTTACCCAGGCTGGACTGCAGTGGTGCCATCCTGGCTCACTGCAATCACCGCCTCCTGGGTTCAAGTGATTCTCCTCAGACTCCTGAGTAGCTGGGATTACAGGTGCTTGCTACCGTGCCCAGCTAAGTTTTGTATTTTTAATAGAGATGGGGTCTTGCCATGTTGGCCAGGCTGGTCTTGAACTCCTGACCTCAGGTGATCTGCCCACCTCAGCCACCCAAAGTGCTGGGATTACAGGCATGAGCCACGGTGCCTGCCCACAAAGCTTTCTTCCTAAAGAGGTGAACTAAACAGGTGAGCTAAAGAGGCGAACAAGCCATCAAGTACTTCACTGCGGTCAAGCTGTACTGAAGCCAGGTAGTAGGATTTGTGGAGTCAACCAGTTAAAACAGCAAAATAAGCTCTATATGCAAGGTTTCTATGAACTTTCAGAAGCAAAAAGAAAACACAGGACCAGAGGCAGCTTTTAAAATGTTGGTCTTCAGGAACTACATGTCTGCCAACCTAGGACATGTTGAAATGTAATGAATACAACTAGTAAGGTTGTAAGTGCAATAAATATCCTTAAAAGAAGACATATACTTGCAGCAAAAATATATCTGACCACTTGAAATATTTATGTATGTTTTTTTTTTAGACAGAGTCTTGCTCTGTTATCCAGGCTGGAGTGCAGTGGTGCAATCTTGGCTCACTGCAACCTCTACCTCCTGGGTTCAAGCAATTCTCCTGCCTCAGCCTCCCCAGTGGCCAGGATTACAGGCACGTACCACCATGCCCAGCTACTTTTTGTATTTTTAGTACAGACAAGGTTTCACCATATTGGCCAGGCTGGTCTCGAACTCCTGACCTTGTGATCCGCCCACCTCACCCTCCCAAAATGCCGGGATTACAGGTGTGAGCCACCGCACCTGGCCACATATTTTGCTTTTACTTAGTAGTAACAAATTCCTATAATCAGAGTACAAATCTGTATTACTTGTATACAATTAGTACTTGATGTGTGGGGGTGGAGGAAGTAACTCAGAATAGTATATCATAGAGCAAACTAATGTCACTGGCAAAAATGCAAAAACAAATGAAATGGCTAATGACTACAATAAATCACATGCTTATCTATTATTTTAAACTGTAAAACTTTACATGATATAAAAATAAAATTTTCCCATTTATAATTGCTTGACACCCATTTCTCTGCCTCTCTGTGGAATAATACGCTATAGTACAATTACAGAGCTCCAATAATTTAGAATTGAAAGCCCAGAGGATGAAATAGAGTTTATCTTTTAACCTCTTACAGAAATTTCTTAAAAAGCAAATTCATGGTGTAAAAGTACAATGCAAGTATTTTATGTTCTTAAGGGAATATACTTTTTTCATGTACTTCTTTTCTTTTTTTTTTTTT
>NW_016107592.1:2108150-2124453 GCF_001604975.1 Cebus imitator
TCGGCTTCCCAAAGTGCTGGGATTACAGGCGTGAGCCACTGTGCTCACCCCATGTACTTTTATTTTAAAAGTTAACATGCCAATATACATAACCTTGGTCTTGGGCAGGTGCAGTGGCTCATGGCTATAATTCCAGCACTTTGGGAGGCTGACATGGGAAGATCACTTGAGACTAATTCAAGACCAGCCCAGGTAATATAGCAACCCCTAACTAAAAAAAACCAAAACACTAGCTGGGCATGGTGGCGCATGTGCATAGTCCCAGCTCCAGAGGCTGAGGCAGGACGATAGCCTGAGCCCAGGATTCTGAAATTATAGTGAACTATGATTGTGCCACAAAACAAATAATCTTAACCTAGTCACTAGGAAACTGGAGTGTCTATATATAATTGAACTTAATATTCTATAATCATTATTTTTACTGCCTTCAATTTATTTACATTCACAAATTATTGCTATTTAAATTTTTAATTAGCTGAAGTACTCTACTAATCAGTCTTTATAACTGGCTCTCCCTAGCCACTTAAACTCTGATACCTTCACTGATACTCAGGGATTGAATCAACTTTAGAAATATGCTAGGGAAAAGATCGGGGTAGCAAATCTTCCATATAACAAATTATGGGGAAAACTTTTCATTTCAAAATCAATTATTAATGAGTTCTGAATCATTTGCTATTTGTTTTCCAGGCCTACAAAAATGATATCATAATCCTAATGCTGAACAATGTGACCGTTTAAGCAGTTTCAATGTACTTAAAGTTAAAAAAAAAAAAAAAGGCATGTAACAATTATTTATTTGACAGGTTTTCCCAAAACTGCAGTAAGGTAAAATAAATCCAATCTGTTATGTTAGTTTGCTACTAAAGAAAAAAAAAATCAAACTTACAGGAAAGCCCTACTTCCCCTCCACATGTAGAAATCTGGCTAAAGACTGTCTTTAATGCCCACTATATAACAACATTAAATATTCTAAGTGACAAAATAGTGTTAATGGTTTATTGGTAAAAATCAAAACTCTAGAGTTTATGGAATTCATAGTTTGGTTGGTATATTAACACTCCATCTTAATCTTTGCTGCTATTACAAAGAATGAGGAAAAGCTAGAGCTATCTATAAAAATAAAACACCTTAAAACCAACAAGTAAGCAAAATATAAAAGTTGCACACAAATTGCCAATAAATATAAACATCACAATAGAAAAATTAATCTTAACAAAAATAAACTCATAATTGCTATTAAAACATTATAAAAAACAAAAAAGTTTAATGTGCATGTATATTTGCAAACAGACACAGTACACTCCAAACAATATAATTTTACTATCATTATTATATAATGCAGCATACAAGGTTACTGAGGTGTGGTGTTTCTTTTGTTTGCTTTTAATCTTCTTTTCCGGAAGAATGCTCACCAAATTCAGAGGAAAGAAATGCCTAGGTGATCATTTACTGCTACTTACTGCTTCCTGATATGGAGCGAAATTGTACTCTGGTAGATTACTACATTCTAATTAGTATGAAGGGTCCTGCTATTTTCCTTTCTTTTGCTTATTTCCCCGTAAGCACAATTTTTCACATTCTACTTCTAATTAACTGATCATACCCCTTTAAATGCCTTGTCATAATTTTTCATAGTTCCTGCATCCTAGAAAACATAAAAAATCATTTACAATATTCCTTGGTGTCTAGAAAAGAAAATTTCTCTAACAATAGAGAACATAATTTTGCTTTCTCACTAAAGCTTATCTGAATGATGGCTTGGTACTAACTTTATGTGCAGTCTTCCTTAATAATGACTAATTAGGCCAGGTGTAGTGGTACAAGCCTGTAATCCCAGCTACTGGGGAGACTGAGGCATGAGAATCACTTGAACCCAGAGGTGAAGTTTGCAGTGAGCTGAGATCATGCCACTGTACTCCAACCTAGGTGACAGAGTGAGACTTTGTCTCAAAAAAAAAATAAAAAACAATTAATTAGAAAACGTTGCCTATAATTCCTGGCAAGTTATATTTCCCTTTGGACACTTGTACCATACCCATAATCTTGTTAAAAAGTTACTTAGATTTGCTATTTTATATGCATTATGGATTTCCTCAAAGACAGTTGAGAATTAAAAGGGTTAATTCTACTAAAGATTTTGTTTTCAAATTTACAAAATAAATTTGGTGAGCATTTACCTAGACACTTTACTGCATAAAAGCTTTCCTTGGTTCCCTTGCACAAGATTCAGGATAACAACTAACATTATTTTTATGAAACTGTCACACTCTTGGAGTTCTAAAATAATTTATCTTTAAAATTCTTAGCTTCGTGCTATGTGAAAAATAAAAATCTACAGCACCATCTTCTGAAAAAGGCACTTTCTAAGAACCGCCTTGCTTTAAAAAATGATTTAAAAATTTAACTCAAGAGTCTATGCCCTGACAAACATCTTTGCTTCACTGAGACCCTAACATAGACACATTAGATTTTGGTTACTTTAGTCATTAGTCTCAAAAGAGAAGGGACCCCAATGGCTGGATAGGTGATTTGATAGGGTTCTAATTTTGTCCCACTGTTTACCTGATACTCCCAACAGGGTTTCTCACTGATAAATCTCAACTTCTATATTGAATTTACCATCCTTCTATCTTTAATTCAAATTAAAATCTTTAACTTCCGTATTTTAAGAACAAAAGATTCTGAGATTTAATCAATGATGTAAACATCTGAAGTACTAGTTTTGATGGGTAAAGTAATATAAATTTCAATGAGGAGTAGACAATATAAGCGCAAGCCTTGACCATTATATCTTAGTTTAAAAAATTATGTTGAGTGACATGGAAAATTATAAACTTAAATGTACCATTTTAAAAGCAGAAAAAAAGTCAAGATAGTTTTTCCCTTTGTGTGAGATTATATATATATACACATACATACATACATACACACACACACACACACACACACTCCCCTCCCTGCGTCCTGGGACTCAGATTGGCTTTCACTAATCACAGTATTATTTGTAACATTGCAACTGATCAAAAATGTTCTTAGTATAAACAGGAATTTTTAAAAAAGATTTTTTTGGAGAAAATTCTCACTTTCTGATTTCTGTACTTACATATCTATTCTTGGCTTATTTTTTGACTCCTATAGAATCACAAAAGTGCTTTTGTCTGATTAAATATGAGGACTGAAATAGAAAATAAGCGTTCTAAATTAGGGTTATACGGCTACTCAGGAAGGCTGTACCTGATGTCAAGCCTTCCAACAATTCTTACTGAAGCTTTAAGACATTTATGAATTCTCAAAAATAATGAAAATAATGAATACTTCATATGAATAAAAAAGCCAAAATACAGATGCCAGACTAATGATGTCTTTTTGCAGCTTGACTAATAAAAGGTAATTTAAGTAGCAAGTGACTGTTAAGGGCAACCTGCCTGTTCAACAGAAGAACACCTAAGAGGATAAGCTAAGCAAACATTTAACTGAGGTTAAATGATACTGAGTGAAAACTTTGCAGAGTTGTCAGTTAAACTTCTCGGTAAAATATTAAAATCGAATTGGAAATAGGAAGACTACAATATATTCTAGCTGTATCCAAGTTGTTTGCTTCTTGAATTTCATTAAATCATTGCCCTTGGAAAATTCACGTTAGTCTCTAAACAGATCCATCAAGTTCCTTGAGTAACAAATGGTCTCTAACTCTTGGTCTGCAATCCATCTAAATACTTCGGATCCATCAATAGCACGCTTAGTGCTCACCCTTTCCTTGAATAGTGAGATCCTCTGCCAGTCATTCCTCCTAAAGGGCAAGTCAGCTTTTATTTCTCTAGACATGCCTTAAGTCTTTCATGACTCTGTCTGTCAGAAGGTCTGTCCTCCTAAAATCCATTAGAGAATACACAAGTAAACACTAGGCAGTGGTGGGTTGTGGAGAAGCTAGCTTGGAAACTGATCTAGATCTTTAGAACGCTGAGAACTGTGCTGGGAAGCAGAGATGCCTCTATCAAGTACCTTCCAAAACAGCCATTCCTACTAGAATCCCTACTAGACTCTCTTCTAGGAAGAAAAATATATTAATAGGTTATAAACAGGGATTTCCCATAGAATAATATTTTTTTCCAAGAAACCTGTTAGAAGGTAACTATTAGGAAAAAGAAAGGGAATCTATATTTCCGTAAAAACGTGCCAAAACCAGTACTGGGAGGCTGAGGTACCCCTTTGCAAACCGTAAAAGTCAAAATCTACATTTCTAAAACAAAGAATATCCTGATATTAAACTGAAACTAAAAATGGCAGCACCCTTTGTTACTTTGATATTTCCTGTCCTTACTCTTACTTAGGAAAAAAAGGGTGTTAACACTAGCCTTAAATCCTGCTTATCTCCTTATTGTTTAGTGCAGTAACAGTCAGACTCTACTTAAATAAATATAGCAGCTACAGTATTGTAAGTGAATGGTCCTCCATGCCAGTAACCTGATACTGTAATATAATACACGTATCGGCACTTTACATAGATACATTAGCCATCAAGAATATACATTAAACTCCCAACTCTTCTTCATATGAAAATCAATTATCTAGTTGCCAAGACTGACGTTTTACAGTCACTCTTGTAAGATACATTATAGAAAAAAGCAGACCAAAATTTAGCATTCATCATATAGTTAGTGAGCAAGGGCAGGAGCAGAAGGGTCACTGTGAGTTTCATGTTTAACTTAAAAAAATTTTTTTTAAACAAAAAAGATTAGAAATTGTATACCAGAAGTGCAACAATAAATAGAACAAATTTCAAGAAGTATTTGTCACTTAGCCTTTTAACTTAAAATCCTAAACACAAGTTTTCTTGTAATTAAGAACCAATGGTAATAAATATACCAATTTGTTAGTAAGCAAAATAGAAATATAATGTACATATTCTTTGACATTAATCAACTTTAAATTAGCAATGCTGAACTAGAGTAAGACCACTCTAAAAAAGAAATCACTCAAAAGGTAAAGCTTTATAATTTAGAAAAAATATTTTTCCTCTTAAAAAAGTCCTTCCAAATAGATTTAAATTAAGTGCTCCACTCTAGCATATATGAGTAACTGAAAATTAGGTAAAAGAATACACAGAGAAAGGGTATACTATTTTCTTTTCTTGCCCATTATCCTGACTGTATTCAGTAAAATTTCAGTGTTAAAAAAACCCATCTTTTATGGGAAATTTTTTTGGAGGAGATAGGAGAAGGCTGGGAGAAAACAATGTATATACTATACAAATATTACCATTTGTAAAGTTCTTTGCAACAGTGTTGTAAATTGCATTTCAGACACTTCAAAGTAATAAACATACAAAATACAGTACTTTCTTAGTTTTCTGGCAGAGGGATAAAAGATTTCATGCCTGTCGGAGGACATAGGCTCAGATTTTAGGCTCAACATACAGTGAACTGGCAATAATAGTGGATTACAGGTAAGACAGAAACTAAAGATCTAAATCCATTAGGTTTCATGTGCAGATGGAATTCTGAAAGGCTAAGAACAATGCCCATTGGAAACAATCTGTAGTATCTATACTCTGAACAGTGCAAAAAAAGGAAAAAAATTAAAATGCAATTTTCATGAGTTACAAAGTGCAAAGCTCCCCTGAATCCAATGTTACTGATAAACTCGGTTTTGATAGCATTATAGTACTTTTTAATACCTTAAAGTGTAATCAATAAAAGTTTTGTGAAACAATTTCCCACATTTCAGTGATTTAACCGATTTAAAATGATTAAAGTCCTACCTTCCTTTGTTACTATCACCTTAATTTTAAAAGGAAAGTTACACTGGTGATACATTAGCAAAAGTTTTAAAATATCATCTTGCATTTTTCTGATTCATTTTAGTAAATGAAAATGGGCATCTAGCCAGTATGATTCTTCAACAAACACAATCTATTTGCAAATAATTTAAATATGCTAAGCTGTTCATGATTATTTCTTAAATAAAAATTCAGCTTTATGTCTAATATGCAAGGTTGGACTCATTTAGGCAATTTCACTTCATTTTCATTATCATTTTTTTTTTTTTTGAGACAGAGATTTGCTTTTGTCTCCCAGACTGGAGTGCAATGGTGCGATCTTGGCTCACTGCAACTTACAAGTCCTGGGTTCAAGCAATTCCCCTGCCTCAGTCTCCTGAGTAGCTGGGATTAGAGGTGCCTGCTACCATGTCCAGCTAATTTTTATATTTTTAGTAGAGACGGGGTTTTACCATGTTGGCCAGGCTGGTCTTGAACTCCTGAGCTCAGGTGATCCACCTGTCTTGGCCTCCCAGGGTGCCAGGATTACAGGCATGAGTTACTGCACCCAGCCTTTATTCATGATGATTTTTAAAAGATATGCTGTAAAACTAAAAATTACAAAACTTTCCTTCTGAAATTAAGGCTGTATTCTTTGCCCTTTTAAATTATGAAGGTGCCTGCTCCTCCTCCTATCCATGGTAAAGATGCAAACAGACACGACTTTCCTTTAAAACTGCTTATTGCACTAAAAGATAGCAAAAACAAGTTGTCAGTTCTTAAAATAACTGTGATTATATTTCTATAAAAGATGCTGCCAACACAATTCTATAATTGTTAAAGCACTATTCTAATAAATATAAAAGGAAGCTATACTTCCAAACACATACATATGTGTTTATATACACACACATACATATATATAAAAAATATATATGAAAATCACATTAAGGTATGAGAGGCAGCAAGTAACTATCAAAAACCAAAAAAATCCCTCAACCCCTTTTTTCTCTCTACTCAATTTCAAAGATCTCAACCCTACAGAGTTCTAATCTTTTAAAATATTTACCCTTTATAAAAGCTTTAAATAATTTCCATGTATAACCTATAGAAACAGAAGGCTTCAGAAAACACATCACTTATCAGAGAGAAAGATTACAACTTCTGACAGGTTTTATATTTATAGCAGCTTTAACAAACTCACTAAAGAAAAAGAATGGTAGGCTGGGTGCAATGGCTTACGCCTGTAATCCCAGCACTTTGGGAGGCCGAGGCAGGCGGATCACGAGGTCAAGAGATCGAGACCATCCTGGCCAACATGGTGAAACCCTGTCTCTACTAAAAATACAAAAATTAGCTGGGTGTGGTGGCGCATGCCTGTAGTCCCAGCTACTTGGAAGGCTGAGGCAGGAGAATTGCTTGAACTGGGGAGTTGGAGGTTGCAGTGAGCCGAGATCGCACCACTGTACTGCAGCCTGGCAACAGAGTGAGACTCCGTCTCGATTAAAAAAGAAAATAAAGAAAAAAGAAAAAGAATAGTTTAGGTTGCTACTACTTATATACACATTGCACAAATGGCAAATGTATGTTCAGAGTGGGAGGGGAGAGACACACTCTCACAAAAACTTATTTTATGTATATATATGTGTGTGTGTGTGTCTGTGTATATACGAATGTATACATATATATAAAATTTTGTTTCTTAAGACAGCAATATCAAGAGTTGAAGACTCAGCATTGTGTATGAGATAGGAGTCAGAAGTAGGGTATGCAAAATAAAAGTAGAAATCTAGTTTGCCATATTTTACATTCAAAGGAACCAGATATGTGAACATTTGAATGTCACTGGTAGCATTAGGAAAAAAGTGTAGGTGATGAAGGCAAGGGAAATAAGAGAAATAAAGGTAGTAGTGGGGGTAAAATAAAAGGGAAAGAAAGCTCCCCAATGGAATGAACTATAAAATATATACACAGACATATATATCTATTATTAATCCAGATCTAGATATATATGCATATGAAGTATGCATGTATATATTTTTAAAATACACAGACACCTTTTACAAGAATATATGAATGCACATTAATTTTTTGCACACATAATTTTGAAAAATCACTTTGATTATTCATGAAGGTGTGTATTTTTTAAACCATCATTTACTTTTCCTTACTTTTTTTTTTTTTGCAAAGATAGTTGTGCTGCCAAGCAACTTGAGGTAAAGGCATTAAAAAGGGTTAGACTACAAGAAATGAAAACAGAACAATTGCGATACTTCCTACAGGAGACCGCACAAAAAGCAGTTGGCTGGTTTCATATTGCATAATGATGCTGTGTTCCTTGATGAAGTAAACAATCTTCCTTGTATTAACATAAGGATCAGACCTTGGCCCCCACACAGTGTTGGTTTCTGTATGGCTGGAGGTGTCCTTACTCAATTGACTCCACTGGAAACATACGTTGTATGTCAATTCATCTTTCAGTACTTCCTCTCAGAGAATATACTTGGACTATTTAAGCAAAGTACATTGTGCGTAAGGTATCTTGGTGAATCTGTACAGCCTTGGCAAGAGCTTGTGGATCTCGCCCATTGCTCTGTCCTGAAACGTGACTTCCTTCAGCACTGTAAGAGAAGTGGCAATGAACACAAAAACAAACTTTCTATTCTGATGTAATAATTCCAAAAAATATGATTTGTTGTAGAAAAATTCAAAATTATTAACAAATAAGAGACCGGTGTAATGATCTATGTGGCTATCACTCAGCTTCAATAATTATTAACGCAAGGCCAATTCTGTTTTCCTTCTCTCGCCTCCCCAGGATTAATTAGAAGCAAACCCAGACATCGTATCATTTTCTCTATCTATCTGTATGTACCACTTTATTACCAATAATCTCTCCTTTGAATTAATGTGGCAAAGCAACTAAGTTACGACGTCATTCTATTAGTAATGAGCCTAGATTATATATTTCAATAGGAAACCTCGAGCAGTCAGTTCTGACTGTTGTCACTTTTCACATGGATCACTGACTCCTCTAAGAGCTTGTGGAACTTGAAAATCCTAATATGCAGACAGTATCTGGATTTGGGTGAGAACCTGTTAGGCTTTTATATTACCTGTCATGTTCTTTGTCCACAAGATGATATCTGGCTCTAAATGCTACCAGGTGAGCATAATACGCTGGTGCAGGTATAGAAACAGATCGTGTACAGCGTACGTAAGTGTGGCAGAGCTGGTAAGTTAGCAGCTGAAGTTCATCTGCAGTAAAGCAGTTATCATCCCATAAAACATGATAGTGTGAAGGACGACTGGTACCCTATAGAGAAGGCAATAACACATACTGTTGAATTTTGAACTTTTTTTGTTTTGTTTTGTTTTTTGAGACAGAGTCTTGTTCTGTCGCCCAGGCTGGAGTGCAATGGCATGATATAGCTCACTGCAACCTCCACCTCCTGGGTTCAAGTGATTCTCATGCCTCAGCCTCCCCAGTAGCTGGGATTACAGGCATGTGCCACCACATCCAGCTAATTTTTTCTATTTTTAGTAGAGACAGGGTTTTGCCATGTTGGTCAGGTTGGTCTCAAACCCCCAATCCCAAATGATCTGCCTGCCTTGGCCTCCCAAAGTGCTGGAATTACAGGTGTGAGCTACTGGGCCCAGCTGAATTTTGAACTTTTAAATAAATATTTAAGACCAAGTCACATACAAAACAGCTTTGGCACTTTGGGAGGTCGAGGTGGGAGGGTAGCTTGAGGCCAGGAGTTCAAGGCCAGCCTGTACAGGCAGGAGGATCACTTGTGCCTAAGAGGTCAAGGCTGCAGTGAGCTGTGACTGCACCACTGCACTCCAGCCTGGGTGACATAGTGAGACTTTGTCTCAATAAATAAATAAATTAAATGAAATAAAATAGAAAAAAGTAAAGCTGGGAAGATGTATAAAAAAGTTGTTAGTCTCTGTGAAATATTCTTGGTTATTTGCTGACTACAGCAGAAGTTTTAAACTGATATCCTAAAGGAAAACTATTCAGGCCAGCCATGGTGGCTCATGCCTATAATCTCAGCACTTTGGAGGCTGAGGTGGGAGGACAGCTCAAGCCCAGGAATTTGTGACTAGCCTAGGCAACATAGGAGGACCTCATCTCTACAAAAAAGATTTAAAAAATTAGCCAGGTGTGGGCTGGGGGAGGTGGTTCATGCCTGTAATCCCAGCATTTTGGGAGACCACGGCAGGTGGATCACAAGATCAGATTGAGACCATCTTGGCCAAAATGGTGACACCCTGTCTCTACTAAAAATACAAAAATTAGCTGGATGTGGTGGTGTGTACCTGTAATCCCAGCTACTTGGGAGGCTGAGGCAGGAGAATTGCTTGAACCAGGGAATCAGAGGTTGCATTGTGCTGAGATTGCACCACTGCACTTCAGCCTGGCGACAGAGCGAGATTCTGTCGCAAAAAACAAACAAACAAACAAACAAACAAACAATAGCCAGGCATGGTGGCATGGACCAGTAGTCCCAGCTAGTTGGGAGGCTGAGGCAGGAAGATTGCTTGAGCTCAGGAAGTCAAAGCTGCAGTAAGGGGTGTTTGTGCCACTACACTCCAGCCTGGATGACAGAGCAAGACCCTGTCTCAAATAAATAAAACAAAAATAGGCCAGATGTGGTGGCTCACACCTGTAATCCCAGCACTTTGGGATGACAAGGCAGGTGAATCACTTGACGTCAGTTCAAGACCAGCCTGGCCAACATGGTGAAACACCCTCTCTACTAAAAGTACAAAAAAATGAGCCAGGTGTGGTGGTGCATGCCTGTAGTACCAACTACTTGGGAAGGTGAAGCAGGAGAATCACTTGAACCCGTGAGACAGAGGTTGCAGTGAGCTGAGATTACGCCACTGCACTCCAGCCTGGGTGACAGAGCAAGACTCTGTCTCAAAAAAATAAAATAAAAATAATAAAAATTTTAAAAGTTAAAAAGGTAAAGGAAAACTGTTCCCTAAAGTTTCTGATTAAATATATAGGAAAAATATTCCTATCTCGAAGATTCATAATGGTTATTTGCATATCAGTGTTCTTCAAAAGTTCTATAATAAAAAAATCTGTTTAAACTGGTTATTCTAGAAATAGAAAAAAAAAATCTGTTTAACAGCATTTCTAAAACTTACTTGAACAGAGAATCTTTCTCCTCTGTGATTTTTAAAACATAGTCACCTGGATGTAATGTGATACTTATTAAATATGGGAGGAAACATTAGGTTAAAATATATAAACCAGTCATATAGGATTTATTTATTAATTTATTTAGAGACAGGGTCTGCAATCTCGACCTCCCAGGCTCAGGTGATCCTTCCCTCAGTCTCCAGAGTAGCTGGGAGTACAGGCACGCGCCACCGCACCCCGCTAATTTTTGTATTTTTTATAGAGATGAGGTTTTGCCATGTTGCCCAGACTGATCTCCAACTCCTTTTGGGCTTTTATTATTTTTCATGGACACATAATATTTACATATACTTACGAGGTACAGTGTAATATTTTGATACACATATATAATGATTAAATCAGGGTAATTAGGATATCTACACCTCAAACATTGTGCTGGGAAAATTCCAAACTGGCTCTCCTGGTTATTTGAAAATATAGAATAAATTGCTAATTATAACCATCCTACAGTGCTATAGAATATTAGAACTTATTCCTCCTATCTAGTTGTAATTTTGTGTCTGTTAACCAGCCTTTGGTAACCTCCTCCCTTTTTTGCCTCTAGTAAACCACTATGTTATTCTCTACTTCTATGACATACACTTTTATAGCTTCCACCAGTGAGATGATGCAGTATTCATCTCTTCGTGCTTGGCTTTTTTCACATAACATAATGTCCTCCGGGCTCATCCATGTTGCCAGAAACGACAGGATTTCATTCTTTTTTGTGGCTGAATAGTAGTCCGTTGTGTATAAATGCCATATTTTCTTTATCCATTTATCTGTTGATGGACACTTAGGTTGATCCCATATCTTGGCTATTGCAACAGTACTGCAATAAACGTGGGGTTGCACATATCTCCTTGACACAGTTTCCTTTCCTTTGCATATATACCCAGTAGTGGGATGGCTGGATCATATGGTAGTTTTAATTTTAGTTTTCTAAGGAACTTCCATACTGATTTCCATAACGGCTGTACTAATTTAGATCCCCACCAATAGTGTATACAAGTTCCCCTTTCTCTGCATTCTTTGTGTTTTTGATAATGACTATATTAATTAGGGTGAGATGATATCTCATTGTGATTTTAACTGGCATTTCCCTGATGATTATTGATATTGAGCAGTTTGTTTGTTTTTTTTTGACACAGAGTCTTGCTCTGTCACCAGGCACCTGGCTGGAGTGCAGTGGCATGATCTAGGCTCACTGAAACCTCTGCCTCCCAGGTTCAAGGAATTCTCCTGCCTCAGCCTCCTGAGTAGCTGGGACTACAGGCGTGCGCCACCATGCCCAGCTAACTTTCGTATTTTTTAGTACAGACGGCGTTTCACCATGTTGGCCAGGATGGTCTCGATCTCTTGACCTCGTGATCTGCCTGCCTCAGTCTCCTAAAGTGCTGGGATTACAGGCGTGAGCCACCGCGCCCGGCCATCGAGCATTTTTTCATATACCTGTTGGCCATCTCTATCACTCTCTTGAGACATCTGCCCATTTTTAAATCAAATTATTTGTTTTTTTTTTTGGCTGTTGAGTTCCTTGTATATCCTGGGTATTAATACCTTGTTGTTGTTTTTTTGAGACAGTCTCAAGAGTCTTGAGAAAATAATGTATATTCTGCAGCTGCTAGATGAAATGCTTTGTATATATCTGTTAGGTCCATTTGGTCTAAAGTGTGTTTTAAATCCAATGTTTCTTTGTTGATTTTCTTTCTAGATGATCTGTCCAGTGTTGACAGTGGGGTGTTGAAGTCCACAACTATTATCGTATTGGAGTCCATCTCTCTCTTTAGATCTAATAATACTTGCTTTATATTATATATCTGGATGCTCCAATGTCAGCTGCATATATATTTACAACTGTTATTTCCTCGTGGTGAACTGATCCCTTTAGCATTATATAATGACCTTCTTTGTCTCCTTTTACAGTTTTTGACTTAAAGTCTGTTTTGTCTGACATAAATATAGCTACTTCTGCTTGCATTTTTTTTCCACTTGCGTGGAATGAATAACTTTCTCCATCCCTTCACTTTTAGTTTATATGTATCTTTACAGGTGAAGTGAATTTCTCTTAGGCAGCATATATTTGGATCATTTAAAAAATCAGTATTTTAGATGTGAGAGGTACATGTGAGATTTGTTACATGGATATATTACACCCAGATGGTGAGCTTAGTACTCAATAGTTTCTCAACTCATCCCCCTCTCCCTCCTCTTTAGTAGTCCACAGTGTTTTATTATTCTCATGTTTATGTCCATGTGTGCTCAATGCTTAGGTCCCACTTAGAAGTGACAGCATGCAGTATTTGGTTTTCTGTTCCTATGTTAGTTTGCTTAGGATTATGACCTTCAGCTGCATCTATGTTGCTGCAAAGGACATGATTGCATTCTTTTAAAAAAATCATTCAGTGGCTGGGAATGGTGGCTCATGTCTATAATCCCAGCACTTTGGAAGGATGAGGCAGGTGGTTTGCTTGAGCTCTGGAGTTCAAGACCAGCCTGGGAAACATAGGGATACCCCATCTACAAAAATACAAAAATTAGCCAGGTGTGGTGATGCATGCCTATAGCCCCAGTCACTCAGGAGGCTGGGACAAGAAAATTGCCTGAGCCCGAGCCTGGGAGGCAGAGGTTGCAGTGAGTTGAGACTGCACCACTGCACTCCAGCCTGGGCACCAGAGTGGGAAAAAATTTCATTTAGCCAGTCTACATCTTTTCAGTGGGCAATTTGTTTACATTCAAGGATACTACTGATAGCTGGAGACCTACTTCTGTAATTTGTTAATTGTTTTCTGCTTGTTTTATATATCCTTTCTTCCTTTCTTACTGTTTATCATTGTGGGTTGGTGGTTTTCTGTAGAGTAATAAGGTTTGAATCTTTCTCTCTTGTGTATCTGTTCTACCAGTGAGTTTTATACTGTTGTGTGTTTCCATAATAACAATTGTTGACTTTTTGCCTCCAGATGTAGGATTCCCTTGAACACTTCCTGTAGGGCAAATATAGTGGTGATAAATTTCCTCAGATTTTGCATGTCTGGGAAAGACTATTTCTCCTTCATTTCTAAAGGACAGCTTGGCTGGATATAGAATATTTGTTTATTTATTTAAAGAATATTTATTTATTTACTTATTTGTTGAGGCGGTCTCAATCTGTAGTCCAGGCTGGAGTACGGTGGCACAACCACAGTTCACTGGAAACTCTGCCTTCTGAGCTCAAATGATACTTAACTGGCTACAGTATTCTTGACTGATAAGTGTTTTCTTTCAGCACTTTGAATATATCAACTCAATCTCTCCAGGCCTATAAGGTTTCTGTGAAGAAGTCTGCTGTTGGTTTAAGGAGGATTCTAAGTGATCTGATGATTTTCTGTTGTTTTTAGAATTCTGTGTCTTTGACTTGACAATTGGACTACAATGTGCCTTGGGAAGAACATTTAAGGGCTGGGTCTGTTTGCAGACTTTTGAACCTCCTAGATCTACATGTCCACATTTTTCCCCAGATTTGGGATGTTTTTAATTATTATTATTATTATTATTTTTGAGACAGGGTCTCACTCTGTCACCCCAGGCTAGAGTATAGTGGTGTGATCTAGGCTTGCTGCAGCCTTGACCTCCCAGGCTCAAGTGATCCTCCTGCCTCAGCCCACTGGGTAGCTGGGACTACAGGTGCATGCCACCATGCCTGGCTAATATTTGTATTTTTTGTAGTGATGGTGTTTCACCATGTTGCCCTGGCTGGTCTCAAACTCCTGAGCTAAAGCAATCTGCCCCCCCTTGGCCTCCCAAAGTGTTGGGATTACAGGTGTAAGCTACCATGCTCGACTTGTTATGTCATTAAGTAGGTTTTCTACACTTTCCCTTTCTATTCTCCTTCTGGAACTCCCATAATACAAATATTTATTTGCTTACTGGTGTTCCGTAAGTCTCAGAGGCTCTCTTCACTCTTTTCATTCTTCTTCTTTTTTTTTTTTTTCTGACTCAGATCTTTTTCCAAATTACCTATCTTCAGGGTCAGAGATTCTTTCTTCTGCTTGATCAAATCTGCTATTGAAGTTCTCTATTGTATTTTCCACTGAATTCTTCAGCTGCAGATTTCTGTTTGATTCTTTTTAAATTTCTATCTTTTTGTTGAATTTCTTGTTCATATTGTGAATTACTTTCCTGATTTTGTTGAGTTATTGATATTTTCTTATATCTCAATATATTTGGGCTATCTCAATATCTATGGGATACAGAGCTGCTCAGCTCTTCCAGTACACCAATTCCCCAGTGCCACTTAAACCCAGGCATGGGGACTATGCCTGTTCTGGGTGGCCCAGACATGGTTTCCTTGATATGCAGGGAACTGCTTCAGCTTAGGTACTGGACTGTGTGACTGCTCTGGGTGATTAAGGCACTGCTTTCTGAGATGCAAGGTACTACTTAGGCACTGGAGAGGTATGATCTCTCTCTCTTTTATTTATTTTTTTTAGAGATAAGAGTTTCGCTCTGTTGCCCAGGCTGGAGTGCAGTGGTGTGACCTCTGTTCACTGCCAACCTCCGCCACCCGAGTTCAAGCAATTCTCTTGCCTTAGCCTCCAGAGCAACTAGGACTACAGGCGTGTGTGCCACCATATCTGGCTAAGTTTTTTGTATTTTTAGTATAGATGGGGTTTTGTCATGTTGGCCAGGCTGTTCTTGAACTGACCTCAGGTGATCTGCCCTCCTTGTCCTTCCAAAGTGCTGGGATTTCAGGTGTGAACCACCATGCCCGGCCAAGGTATAACCTCTTTAAGTGGCCAAGGAGCAAGGTGTAACAGGTGCTTGCAGCTCAACAGGGATGTCAGGCCACTGGGTTGGGGTAATTTGGTGACAGCCTCAACAATAAAGGGGTCATGGCTACTTGCCCCCGGAGCAAAACATACTCCAGCTATATAGTTCCTCTATAGGCACATGTTACCTTGCCTGGGGAATTTTTGTTTTTTTGTAGAGATGGGGTTTCTCTATGTTGCCCAGGCTGGTCTTGAACTCCTGAGCTCAAGCAATCTGCCCATCTCAGCCTCCCAAAGTGTTGAGATTTTAGGCATGAGCTACCACACCCAGCCCAATTAAACTCTTTCACATGCTTAACACCTACCAGTAAATGTCAAAGTTTTCTATAAAATGTTACCATCATTAGCTGAGTGCAATGGTACATGCCTGTTGTCCCAGCTACTTGAGAGCTGAGGTGGGAGGACTGCTTGAGCTCAAGAGTTCTAGTACAGCCTGAGCAAAAGAGCATTTTTTTTTTTTCTCACTCTTTATTTTTAAAGAGGCATAAAGGAACAATCAGGTACTTCTACTTTTTTTTTTTTTTTTTTTTTTTTTTT
>NW_016107592.1:2124538-2137886 GCF_001604975.1 Cebus imitator
GATTACAGGCACGCACCACCATGCCCAGCTAATTTTTTGTATTTTTAGTAGAGACAGGGTTTCACCATGTTGACCAGGATGGTCTCGATCTCTTGACCTTGTGATCTGCCTGCCTCTGCCTCCCAAAGTGCTGGGATTACAGGCTTGAGCCACCGCGCCCGGCTATTTCTACATTTTTTAAAAAACAATTTTAGGTAAATTAAGGGCCTGTTTTAGGGAAATGCATTCTATTAAGCTACTTATAGTCTGGTATTTTCATAAAAATAAGTTCCTAAGCCCCTCTCAAGGTAAGGAAAGGGAAGGCATTTGTTTACGGAAAGTTTCATTTAATTTCATATGGAAACAAGTTGGAATGCAAAGAGTATTTATCTTTTTTCTTAGATTTAAAAAAATACATGTAAGAATGACAGTTCTTGTATTAAAATATTTTACCCAAAGTGTAGACTTACCTGTATTCCAGCATGGCTACAGAGATAAAAATCAAACTCATATGGGTGTGTAATGTCTGTATCAACTGTTGTTCCAGCTGGGATATTGCCACTTCTTCCAACCTAGATTTGTTTGGCCAAAGTTTAAACAAACAAGAAAAAGGTAAAAAATGTATTTGAAAGCACTTTAAAAAATGTATGCATATATAGGCTGATCCTATGTTTACTACTTTCACTTTGAAATATAACTTAAGCAATCATTCAGAGCAGAGCTTATGCAGGTCCTGGTTCCTGTTCCTAAATGTTGCTGAAAGGGAATGCTGATACACAACAAAGCCTCATACAGTCTCTATTACATGCTTCGCTAATAGTCATACGGGCAAAGACACTAAAAAAAAATTTTTTTTAAATTAGCTTAAAGTGCTCCAGTTTATGGTACCTGTGCATAGTAGGCATTCTTGAGTGTGTGATACATGAGGATAAGCATTTACCTTGGAGACAACTTTTAACACATTATTTCTAAATCCTGGTAACAATCCTGCAAGTTAGGGATTATTTCCATTTGTTTAGCAAAATAAAGGCTCAGGAATAACAAAATGATTCGCTCAATAGCACACAACAAAGGGGAGAATTGAGATTCAAATAATGAAATAAATTGCAAAGGCCTTATTCCTTTTATTTCATACTATCAGTTTCAACATCTAGAACAGATACCATGATTTTCTCTGAGTGTATATAACTGAAATGACTCAAAATTCTTGATAATGCAAGCTCCTTATAAAAGACTTAAAAATGCTTATTATACCCGCCTCCACTGCCCTATCCCAACACATTTAAAATTCTTAACTGTAAGTCTAGGTTTACAAGGCTAGCAAATCAGAAACTATTTTACTGACTCAGATATTATTTTTGCCATGCGAGTGACTGTTACAAGGTGGTATCTTGAATCGTAGCCGTATGGAACAACTAGCTACACTTTACCAAGCACAAAACAAAACAGTTTATAATCTACAAAATTATGCCAACTCTTAAAAAAATACTTAACTCTAATAAATTAGCAACACATAAATCTTCTAATTAATACATACAAAAAGTTGTAGGCTGGGTGTGATGGCTCACACCTACAATCCCAGCACTTTGGGAGGCTGAAGTGGGTGGATCACTTGAGGACAGGAGTTTGTGACCAGCCTGGCCAACATGGTGAAACTGTGTCTTTAACAAAAATACAAAAATCAGCCAGGTGTGGTAGCACATGCTGTATTCCCAGCTACTCAGGAGGCTGAGGCAGAAGAATCACTTGAACCTGAGAGGTGGAGGTTGCAGTGAGCAGAGATCATGCCACTGCACTCCAGCCTGGGCAGCAGAGTTAAACTGTCACAAAAACAGAAACAGAAATAAAAACCAAACCAAAACAAAAGAAAACTACCTCATAATGTCGTTGGTGAGGATTATTAAATTTATAAGCAATACTTGGAACAATGTCTACTATTATTACTTCTTCTTCTCTATTACTACCACTATCACCACCACTCTACAGCTAGCCAAACTTTATTTATTAATTTTTTTTTTTGTTCCCATCACTCTACTAATGAGAACTAGCCAAACTTTACCGAGTCCTTAGTATGGGCCAAACCCTGTTCTAAGCACATTGCGTATTTTATTTAATTCTCCCAACAACCCATATAAGGTTGAATAATATCAATATTATCCAATCTTGCTAAGAAATAAACAGGCACAGAGGTGTTAAGCGGCTTGCCCAAAGGAGTACAGTGAGTATGTATGCCAAAGACAAAACACTCCTTAGTTCCTTTCTATCAAATCCCTTTCTTAACACCTGGTATCACTAGATTTCTCTGCTCCAAGATTTGCAGGATGAGGGCAGATGGGATCAGAGCACTGAAAATGACAGTAAGGCTGCTGTCTTGCTGCATACAGATAAAAAAACATATTTCCTTAGGTATTTATATCTCTCTTTCCTAATTATAAAACACATACATTCACATTATAAAATGCATAAAATAATTCTGTGAACTTTAAAGGAAACATGGCTTAAAAGTTAGTTTGTATAAATTTCCACTTTTTTTTTTTTTTTGAGAGGGAGTCTTGCTCTGTTGCCAAGGCTGGAGTACAGTGGCACCATCTTGGCTCACTGCAACCTCTCCTCTGCCTCCTGGGTTCAAGCGATTCTCCCGCCTCAACCTCCCAAGTAGCTGGGATTACAGATGTGCACCACCATGCCCAGCGAACTTTTGTATTTTTAGTAGAGACAGGGTTTTACCATGTTGGCCAGGCAAGTCTTGAATTCCTGACCTCAGGCAATCTGCCTGTCTTGGTCTCCCAGGGTGCTGGAATTACAGACGTGAGCCACTGCACCTGGCCTGAATTTCTGCTTTTTAAAAAAACTAATTTGTACAAGATATTTTAAAAAGAGAATGTACCTTTTTTCCTGAAGATTTTAGGAAAATATGAATAGAAGAATATTTTTAAAACTATCAGTTTCTTCACAACAAAAATGTAGAATGAGATTTTGGACATTTGGAGCATGACTAGAAATTCTGTTAAGTTAAAAATAATCTATTTCCATACTCATAAAGTAATTGTTCAAATCTGCTACTATATACTGGAAACCCTGTTATTGGCAGAGGGCCCTTGTTGAGTGCTCTATGAACTCTGTTGAATAAGCTTGGTTTATAATAGTATCACAACAGAGGTGAGATTACCCTTTCTGTCCTATCAGCACAAAATAATCGAGTATGATGTCTCTTCTGAACTACAATGTAGGTTATTCCAGGTTGATAGTCTTTCTCCAAACTGATGCAGGCTTCTCGAATTGCTAGTAGTTCATAATATAATACCTAGAGAATATAACATGGAAAGATTCAATACAGTCAGCTATTTGTTTTTATATACTTCAAAACAGAATAATGATCTAACCTCAGGATTCCTTAATCTCATCGCGCTATAACTAATATGCTTCTTGATTCCATGTTAACGATTAGCAGAACATGGTCTTAGCAAGCAAGGCATACACATTCACAATGAACATTTAAAAAAAAAATCTAAGAAAATACCAAGTTTTGCCTTGGGAACTCTAACAAGCTTTTTAGCTCCAGAACTAGACACCACATTATAAACACAATATCTGATTTCACCATAGTCTGATGAGATTCTAGGCAACCAACCTGCCTAAACTGCCCCTCTGAAACACCATCCCGATAAAAGATGATACGAGTAGGCTTGAACCGAGTTGACTTATAAAACTGAATGAGAAGTTCCCGGACCATGGAGGCCAAGTCCTGGATGATCTCCTGTCGGGGTCTCTGAACTCTTACTGTGGCACAGTATCTGCTTGGGTGGGCATCCATACTACCTACAACCTAGGTTGGAAAAAAAAAAAAAAAAAAAAGAAAAAAAAAAAAAAAAAAAAAAAAAAAAAAAAAAAAGAAAAGAAAAAAAGAAAGATAATCAAAATTACATGAATTTAATTTACATTTTTATTTTACTGTAGCCTGACATTTATCACTTTACTTTGAGAGTAATCAAAAACAGCAATTCTGAGTTGGATACAATGGTATGTGCCTGTAGTCCCAGCTACTCAGGAAGCTGAGGTAGGAGGATCACTTGTGCCTATGAATTTGAGGCCAGCCTGGGCAAAATAGCAAGACTCCATCTCCGTCTGTCTCTCTCTCTCTCTTTTTATTTTTTTTGAGACAGAGTCTCGCTCTGTTGCCAGGCTGGAGTGCAGTGGCGCGATCTTAGCTCACCGCAACCTCCGCCTCCTGGGTTCAAGCAATGCTCCTGCCTCAGCCTCTTGAGTAGCTGGGACTACAGGCACGTGCCACCACACCCAGCTAATTTTTGTATTTTTAGTAGAGATGGGATTTCACCATATTGGCCAGGATAGTCTCGATCTCTTGACCTTGTGATCTGCCTGCCTCGGCCTCCCAAAGTGCTGGGATCACAGGTGTGAGCCACTGTGCCCAGCCTAACCCATCTCTTTAAAAGATTTAAAGAAAAATAGTACTTCCCAGTGAACACTAGAACAAAACACTAGTATAGGATAAAAAACTATTTTCCTATAACTAGGCTGAACTATACACTTAACAATTAGATTCTTCGTGTTGTTGGTATACTTAAGGATTAGTGAGAAAAGAAAAAGACAAAAAGATGTGCATAAGAGAATAAGAGAAAGGAAATAAGTAAAAATGAAGACCAGTTCAAACCACTGATTTTTCTTCATATCTCTTTCACTTTAGCAACCTATCTTAGAAGCCATACTTAAGATTTTAGCTTCATCTTAGAACTGTTATGCTTCATAAATTTTAAAATCAGAATTTTCCCTTTTGGCTTGAATCTATGCTCAGTCGTATTGAGCTGTATTTGTGTTCTGTATTTGGTCCTCAGAGAAGTTAATCTTGGTTTTGAAATTATTAATTTTCTCTTTCTGTGTCTAATATTGTTATGTCTTTAGAGAAGAGACCTTAAAGCATGAACTTATGACATTATTCTGATCAGAGTCTAGGCTGGTCATTGCCTCCAGACTCTCTTCCAGGTAACCTATATCAAAGTCATGCTTCAAAAATGGAACTTTGACCATTTCTTTCCCTTGAAGGGTATCTCGCTGCTAAGAATAAATCCA
Organism: Cebus imitator; assembly: GCF_001604975.1. Lineage (NCBI taxonomy): Eukaryota > Metazoa > Chordata > Mammalia > Primates > Cebidae > Cebus > Cebus imitator. The sequence continues at coordinate 2,129,606 of NW_016107592.1, forward strand.
TACCCCTTGGATGGAGCAAAATGCCTCACAAAAGCTTCCTATCCTTATAGCCTGCAGTATACTATGTTCCAACTCCTTGTATTTCTCAATATTCCCAAAACACACCAGGTTCTTGCAACGTAAATGTTGTTATCTTGTTATCATGATAACACCTATTATACTATGTGGCACTCATTACTTACATTAGTTTCTCACACTACTCTCTAAGTTCTTGGGAATGGAAGCCATATAGCAAAAAACAATCAACAAATAAATTCTATTTACAAGACTTCTGATAACCATAAAAGAAAGTGGGTATTTGGTGGAAACGGATTTAGTAGAAAAAGACAATGACTACCAGAAGTCCAAAGGAATTAAAATATGCTTTAAACCTTCTTAGAAGATGACCCCAAAGTAGCAAATCCAAAGAAATCTTTTGAGTTCCTTTCTTTACCATTTTATCTTCTATAAGAACATTTTAATGAATATTAGAGATGACTCAATATAATTACTGAACATTTAAAGAAAATAATTCATGTATAACATTAAAAATACAAAGCAACAGAACAGATAAAAGTTAATTTCCTTTATTAATGAAAACAGCTTTAAAATTTTTAAGTGAAAATTTAAATATTACTATCATTTTCAGGGATGAATTAGATTTATCAGATTTATAAGACTTAAGATTTATGTAAAGATTATAATGGATCATAGAAAAAATATTAAATCTTTATTTATTTTTTTTTTGAGACAGAGTCTTACTACAGCCTAGGCAACAAAAGTGAGACTCTGTCTGAAAAAAATAAAATAAATAAAATAAAGAATTCAGGTGCAAAGTATTGAATTGGATGAAGGTGGAAGACATTTTACATGTAAAAAAATGTAATCCACCAAGCTTATATGTAATGCATCTCTCTACGACGAAGACATTACTGAAATATACAAACAAACTACTCAAACAACAAAAAGTAACTAAAATGCATAATCATGGAGAGGTCAAGTAGACAAATTAAAGTAGAATACAGAAGATTTGAATAATATAACTAGGAAACTTGATATAATATACACATATGGAACCTGTAAACCCTAAACCAGAGAATAATCATTCTTTTCAAAAACCCAAAGAACATTTATGAAAGTTGGCTACAAAGAAAATGTTAAAATTCAAAAAGTTGAAACTGCAAAATTGATACTGGTCTGTAAACTTTAGATAAGATAAACCTGGCTAACACTCACAGCAGCAATAGAAGGCTTCTTCCCATCACCAGCAGGTGGATGAGTGACATCGGCTCCCAAAAAGATCACTGGTTGCTGGAACACAGAAGGTCTTAAACACATTTTTAAAAAGAGTTAGATATCTCATTTTTTCATTATCCATTTATCTGTTTCACACAATTACAATATTACTTAAAGTTATTGACAGCACAGAGGAAGTCCTATGTAATCCAAAGTCTTATTCCAAGCAGAATTTTGCCTAAAATAGTTGTGCTAGTGGTTGAAAAGGGCAACAGATGCTAGTATTCTCCATGATGGGCAAAAAAATTATAAACTTCATTATCATGATCTACAAATTTTTATCACTCTTTAAAAATCGGCTTGTATTATAAACTTATGTTTCTTAAGGAAAAAAGGAGTCATTACACTTTAGACTGGAAGGGATTTTGGGACTCCACTACTCCAACTCCCTGGCCAAAAAAGTATAAAGATGAGTAACATATATTCAATAATCATAAAGTAGCTAGCATTTCCTTTTATTTTATTTTATGTTGTTATTGTTTTGTTTATTTTTTTTGAGACAGGGTCTCACTGTGTTGCCCAGGCCGGAGTGTAGTGGCGTGATCACGGTTCACTGCAGCCTTGACGTTCTTGGGCTCAGGTAATCCTCCCACCTCAGCCTTTGGAGTAGCTGCAACAACAGGCATGTGCCACCACACATGGCTAATCTTTCTATTTTTTGTAGCGATGAGGTTTCACCATGTTGGGCTCGTTGATAAAATTCTATATTTACCTCATTTACAGATCTCATCTCATATTTAACGGGGGTAGAAAGTAGAGGTGGTATGGAAAAAGAGGAATAATAGGACTTTTGTGTCAAACAAACATGGGCCAGTCCTTGTTCTAATGTTTATCTGTGGTGTATACTTAACTTTTTTGAGGCCTAATTCCTTCAACTATGAAAAGAGAGCTTGTTCAATTCTCTGAAAATTGGCCTCTTCCTCAGTGACTTGCACAATAAGCTACCTCCTGTTTCTAGGTCATGATGTCTCATACGTCCTAAGATTCCAGCTCTAATAGGGGTGACCTAACAGTAATATGTTGTCTCACTGACTACAGCAGGAAGGCTAATATGTCTTACTTAATTGACTAATCTGGGCCCCCAGCCCTTCTCTGCTTCACATTCCAGGTAAGTGAGAAGCCTCATGAAACCAGGTTGAAGATGACTACCAAATAAACTGAAAATTCTTCAAGCTGGGCTCTCCATAAGAAATAAAGCCCTGGATACTTTCTGGCTAAGAGGTACTTTGCATACTAAATGTAAATTGTTGGGGCCTGAGCCCCTATGCTGGGGCCCACTCCCACCCTGCGGAGTGTACTTTCATTTTCAATAAACCTCTGCTTTTGTTGCTTCATTCTTTCCTTCAAAAATAAAATAAAATGAAATTGTTGGAGGGCACTTTCACAAGAGGATCTCTGAACTTTGCCAATCCAAATTATTTTATTTTTTTACTAAAATGTCTATGAATCTCCCACAGTAGGAATTATTAAGGGTGTCTCTTTCACAATTCTTATAGTAGTTACATATGGTCATATATAGACAAATGAAGATATAAAAATAATATTTTCACAAGCAATTAGCATATCTTACCTTTGATGAGGTACAAGAATATTATTGATCCCTCCAAGTTTAACATTTATCTTTAGGCACAAGTTTGAGAGAGTTTGAGGAGATGTTTTTATTACATTCTTGACTTGAACACATTGTGTAGCCATACCCAAAAGTGTGTCTCCTACACGTTTCACTTCCGCTGTGGAACAGATGCAAAACCTCTAGTCAGAAAAAAAGACCTGAAAATAAAGCTACTATGTTTCCCCCTTAAAATACATCATTGTACTACAGAATACCAAAAGTAATGCCAATACAGTAGTACTAAGGCGATGCTGTTAAATTCGAAAGTATACTGCTTTGAAGATTAGCTTTAGTATTTAGTGACAACTTTTCTAGTTGTTTTCTCCTTTGTATAAAAAGGTATATTGTGACCACAGTGTAACTACAATAACTGAAAAGCATAAAGAGAAAAATGTATATAATCCATTATTGTTTTATAGTACTCTTCCAGTAATTTTCTCATTTATATTATTTTAACGTACTTGTAATCACAGTACACTTACAGCTTTCAATCCTATTTTCTTATGTTTAATTTAAAAATTCAGAGGTATTACAACACAAAGAATAAAAGTTCCTGTTCCTTTCCCCTCCTTTGCCATTATAACCATCATAAATATTTCAGTGTACATAACTTTTTTTTTTTTTTTTTTTGTTTGTATCTCATGCTGCCACCCAGGCTGGAGTGCAGTGGCACTATCATGGATCACTGCACTCTTGACCTCCTGAGCTAAAGTGATCCTCTTGCCTCAGCCTCCTGAGTGGCTGGAACTACAGTCATGCACCACCACACCAATCTTCTCTTTTTTTTTTTAAGTACAGACGAGGTCTCACCATATTGCCCAGGCTGGTCTCAAACTCCTGAGCTCAAGTAATCCTCCTGCCCCAGTCTCCCACTGCATGCAGCCATAATTTCTTTCTTTCTTTTTTTTTTTTTTGAGATGGAGTCTCATTCTGTTGCCCAGGCTGGAGTGCAGTGGTGTGATCTCAGCTCACTGCAACCTTTACCCCCGGGGTTCAAGTGATTCTCCTGCCTCAGCCTCCAGAGTAGCTGGAATTATAGGTGCGTACCACCTTGCCTGGGGAATTTTTGCATTTTTAGTAGAGATGGGGTCTTGCCATGTTGCGCAGGCTGGTCTTGAACTCCTGAATCAGGTGAGCCACCTGAGTGCTGAGATTATGGGCGTGAGCTATTGTGCCCAGCATAAATGCTTTTTTTTTTTTTTGAGACGGAGTTTCGCTCTTGTTACCCAGGCTGGAGTGCAATGGCGCGATCTTGGCTCACCGCAACCTCCGCCTCCTGGGTTCAGGCAATTCTCCTGCCTCAGCCTCCTGAGTAGCTGGGATTACAGGCACGTGCCACCATGCCCAGTTAATTTTTTGTATATTTTTAGTAGAGACGGGGTTTCACCATGTTGACCAGGATGGTCTCGATCTCTTGACCTCGTGATCCACCCGCCTCGGCCTCCCAAAGTGCTGGGATTACAGGCTTGAGCCACCGCACCCGGCCATAAATTCTTATAGATAAGAAACATACAAGGATGAGTGCAATGTCTCACATCTGTAATCCCAGCACTTTGGGAGGCTGAGGTGGGAGGATTGCTTGAGCCCAGGAGTTAGAGATCAGCCTAGGCAACAAATCAAGACCCTGTCTCTACCAAAATTTTAAAAAATATTAGCCAGGCATGATGGTATGTGCTTTTAGTCTCAGCTACTCAGAAGGCTGAGGTAGGAGGATTACATGGGCCCAGGAGATGGAGGTTGCAGTGAGCTATGATCATGTCATTGCACTCCTTAAAAAAAAAGGGCAAATGACAATACATATTTCTCTAAAGAAGATAAACAGAAAAATGACCCATAAGCACAGGAAAAGATGCCAAACATCTCTAATCATTAGGAAAACACAAAATCAAAAACATTATGAGATACTGCTTCACACCGATTAGGATCAGAAAGCCAGAAAATAACAAACACTGGCAAGGACGTGGAGAAATTGGAACTCTTGTGCAGTGTTGGTGGGCATGTAAAATGGTGCAGCCGCTGTGGAAAACACTGTGGAGGTTCCTCAGAAAATTAAAAATAGAATTTCCATATGATGCAGCAATGCCACTTCTTAGATGTATACCCAAAATAACTGAAAGCAGGGTTATGAAGAGATACTTGTACATCTATGTTCATAGCAGCATCACTCACAATAGCTAAAATGTAGAAGCAACTCACAAGTCCATCAACAGATAAATGAATAAACAAAATGTAGTATATATATATAATAGAATATTATTCAGCCTGAAAAAGGAAGAAAATTCTGATATATAATATAACATGGATGAACCTTGAGGATATGATGCTAAAGGCCAAATATTATAGGATTCATGTACACAAGGAAACTAGAATAGTCCAATTCATAGAAGCAGAAAGTAGAACAGTGCTTTCCAGGGGTCAGGGTGAGGTGGTACGGGAAGTTGTTGTTTAATGGATAAAGAGTTTCGGTTTGGGATGCTGAAAAAGTTCTGGAAATGGATGCTGATGATGGCTGTACAACATGTGAATGTTCTTAATGTCAGAATGTATGAATTCCAGAATGACTTAGTACTTGAAATTATGTGAGTAAAGGATTTGTAAGTAAACATTAAATCATTATGTGTCTCAAAAAAAAAAAAAAAAAGAAAAATAAAGAATTTCTCAAACAAATAAAAACTGAGGGTATTTAGTGCTGGTAGAAATGCTTAGCAAGAAATATTAAAAGAATTTTCCGGAGAGAAACAAAATGATACAGATCAGAAATCGTAAATGAAGGAAAAGCAGGGTACGGTGTGGGGTACGCCTATAGTCCCAGCTACTGGGGAAGTTGAGGTGGGAAAAGCACTTGAGCCCAGGAGTTTGGGGCTGCAGTGCACTATGGTCATGCCTGGCAACAGCCACTCAACTCCAGCATGGGCAACATAGCAAGACCTGTCTCTAAAAAACAAAACAAAATAAAAGGAGCAAGGTCAGCAAACAAAGGTAAAATAAAATTTTGTATTTTCATATTCTTACTTGAGCTAATAGAAGATTATTTGTTCAAAACAGTAATAGCAACAGTGTATTGGGTAGTTATAGTTTATCAGTAAGTGAAATAAATGACAGAAATATAAGGTACACAAGGGAAAAATTGGGAGTATTCTGTTACAAGGTATCTCTGCACTATCTATTAAGTGGTATAGTATTACTTGAAAGTACACTTAGATTAGTTGTAAATAGATATTAAAAAGTCTAGGGAAAACACTACAAAAATTTTTAAAGGAAGTCTAATTAATATGCTAAAAGAGAATGGAAAATAGAATTACACGAAATGTTCAATTAAAACCAGAGGGGCCAGAAGCAGTGGTTTGTGCCTGTAATCCCAGCACTTAAGGAGACTGAGGTGGGAGGATCACTTGAGACAAGGAGTTCAAGACCAGCCCAGGCACGTTTACAGTTTTGATGAAAAGGGTAATATAAATTTATACTACTATAAGCAATGCATTAATATACTGTATACCCACAAGCACTAGGTATTACAATATTTAAATATATTTGCTAATGTAGTAGCATAAAATTTTTCCCTTTACTAATTTGTTCTTTTCTTTTCTTTTTTGATAAAGGGTCTCACTCTGTTGCCCAGGCTAGAATTCAGTGGCATGATCTTGGCTCACTGCAACCTCCACCTACTGGGCTCAAGCAATCCTCCTACCTCAGCCTCCCAAGTAGCTAGGACCACAGTGTGGACTACCATGCCTGGCTAATTTTTTAATTTTTTATTGCAGATATGATGTTTTGCCATGTTGCCCAGACTAGTCTCAAATTTCCAGACTCAAGTAATCTTTTCACCTAAAACTTATCTCAAAATGCTGGGATTACAGGCATAAGCTACCGCATCTGGCCTGTATTTTTCTTTAACTACAAATAAAAACAAACATTTTCTCATATATTTGTTTGTTTTTACTAAAGAAATTTCAGTTTATATTCTTTTCTCATTAATCTAAAAAAATGAAGTTTTTATTTAACTAATAATAAACTATTAATCTAAAAAAATGAAGTTTTTATTTAACTAATAATAAACTATTTGTTTATTGTTTCTATTTGCTACAAATATTTTCCATACTCTATTGGTTTTCTTTTCATTTTAGTACATCTGTGACACACAGAAAATCTAGGAGCCGGGCATGGTGGCTTATACCTGTAATCCCAGCACTTTGGGAGGCCGAGGTGGGTGGATCACCTGAGGTCAGGAGTTCAAGACCACCCTAACATGGTGAAACCCCGTCTCTACTAAAAATACAAAAATTAGCTGGGCATGGTGGCATGAGCCTGTAGTCCCAGCTACTAGGGAGGCTGAGGCAGGAGAATAGCGTGAAACCAGGAGGCGGAGGTTTCAGTGAGCTGAGATCACGCCACTGCACTCCAGCCTGGGCAACAGAGCGAGACTCCATCTCAAAAAAAAAAAGAGAAAAAGGAATGAAAATTTAATGTTTACTCAGTCAAATCTAACAATTTTCTTTTGTGATTTCTTCTACTATTTCTAAACTTACATAATTTTACCCCATTCAGTTGTTTGAACATATTTTCCTTGTATTTTTCTATGATTCAATGACAATGTTTAACTTATTAATCTCACAAAATTTTGTTTATAGAAAGTTAAAATTTACTGTTTACTATATGAAAGGTGCTATTCTAGATCCTTTACATATGTAGGCTCAGTTAATCCTTACAACTACCCTATATGCAGATTAGGTATTATTAGTATCCCAGGGTATGTGTGTCATATATAAAGGAAGTATAACTGATATACTAAAAGAGGAAGGAAAATATAATCATACAAAATGCTCAATTAAAACCAGAAAGAGGCTGGGCACAGTGACTCACATCTGTAATCCCAGCACTTTGGGAGGCCAAGGTTTGAGGATTGCTTGAGCCCAGGAGTTCAAGGCCAACCCAAGAAACACAGTGAGATCCTGTCCTACAAAAAATAAAAAATTAGCCCAGTGTGGTGGCACATGCCTGAAGTTCCAGCTACTTGGGAGGCCAATGCAGGAGGATTGTTTGAGCCCAAGAGGTCAAGGCTGCAGTGAGCCATGATCGCACGACTGCACTCCAGCCTGAAAGACTGAGTGAGATCCTATCCCAAACATACATACATACTACATACATACATAAATAGTATCCCAATTCCAGAGATGAGGAAACTAAGGGTTAGTATTATTAAGTAATTCAGCCAAATCACACAGGTAGTACAACTGGCAGTACCTGAATATTGGGCAACACAGTTTAATTTGATAGCCTATGCTTTTAACCACTACATTATACTGATACTCAAATTAGCTCAATGCCATTTTTACTAAATAATTCTTCCCTTAGCCATTGTCATGTGATGCCTCTTTTCACTACTGAAACTCTTTT
>NW_016107592.1:2138029-2145439 GCF_001604975.1 Cebus imitator
TTTGAGATGGAGTTTCGCTCTTGTTACCCAGGCTGGAGTGCAATGGCGCGATCTCGGCTCACCGCAACCTCTGTCTCCTGGGTTCAAGCAATTCTCCTGTCTCAGCCTCCCGAGTGAGTAGCTGGGACTACAGGTGTGCGCCACTATGCCCAGCTAATTTTTGTATTTTTAGTAGAGATGGGGTTTCACCATGTTGACCAGGAGGTCTCGATCTCTTGACCTCGTAATCCACCTGTCTCGGCCTCCCAAAGTGCTGGGATTATAGGCGTGAGCCACCACGCCCGGCCTGAAACTCTTTTCATAGCATCTCATCTTGGACTATTTAGTTTGCTATATTGATTTGTCTTCAAATAATAATACATGGTTTTAAATACTGTATCATAAAATATATTTTAACATTTGAAAGTTTGAGGACATGTTTAAGCATAATCCTAAAAGGATTTGAGGAAAAATGCAGTCTTAAGATATCCTTACCATACACTGGTGTCTTCCCTGGCAGGATGACGATAATAAGCTGTAGGCCAGAATATGTGTTCTTGAGATGCCGGAACATGGGCTCTACGCTGTCTGCCCCCTGTGCATATTTGCAGAAGCATGGCTGGCCCTGGATGGGCATCCCTGCATCCTTAGAAATCTTACGCAGCTGGTCTGTGAAACCCCTAGAAGGAGAAACCACTAAATATAAAACCTTTGTCTAGTCATGAATTTCTACAAAGTGGTAATGGGAAGTTTGGGAAGGGAATGGAAGGATGAAGCAAAGATTTGTGTGCTCCATATATGAGAGGTCACCAGACTACTGATGTTAAGGGCAATGGTGGGTCAGTAATCAATTTTGCAAACTAAGAACATACTATACAGTTATACGGTATTTTATAGTTTACAAGGAGCATTAGTAATAGCATACACTGGTTAAGAGCCCAGCTCTAGAGTTAGTAAGGAGAGTTCAATTCCCAGTTCTGCTATGTACTAGCCATAAAATTTTAGGCAATTTATTTCAGTTTTCCTCAACTGTAAAAGGATTACTTCCATTATAGGGTTGGTGTGAAGATTAAACGAGATCATACATGTAAAGCACTTGGAACACCACCTAAGACCATGGTAAAAGCTTGATAAACTTTAGCTATTGTATATTTTCTAATTTGATTGACAAGATCCATAAGAAAGAGGCAGGGCAGGTATATTCCTATTTTACAGGTCAGAAAACAGTTTCATAGATATTACATATTTGGCCAAAGGTCAAATTATTAGATAAATGGTAGAGCCAGAATTTCTATAGTATTACCTATCTCACACTAGAATAGCAGGAAAGATTATAAGCTCAGAAGATACTTTTTAAAATATAAAAAGAAAATTTAAAAACAGATGAGGCTGGGTACAGTGACTCATGTCTGTAATCTCGGCACTCTGGGGAGTCTGAGGCAAGCGGATCACTTGAAGTCAGGAGTTTGAGACCAGCCTGGCCAACATGGCAAAACCCCATCTCTACTAAGAATACAAAACTAGTTTGATGTGGTGGCAGGCACCTGTAGTTCCAGCTACTTGGGAGGCTGAGGCAGGAGAATCATTTAAAGCTGGGACGTAGAGGTTGCAGTGAGCCAAGATTGTGCCACTGCACTCCAGCCTAGATGACAGAGTGAGACTCTGCCTCAAAACAAACAAACAAACAGATGAGGCAGGACGCATTCAACGTACTTTGATTTACACTGAAAAACTCCCAAAACCAATTTCTTTCTGTCTTTTTTTTTTTTTTTTTTTTTTTTTTTTTTTTTTTTTTTGAGATGGGTTATCACTCTGTTGCCCAGGCTGGAGTACAGTGATACAATCACAACTCACTACAGCCTAAACTTCCCAGGCTTAAACGGTTCTCCCACCTGAGCTCCCCAAGTAGCTGGGATTACAGGCATGTGCCACCATGCATGGCTAATTTTTGTATTTGTAGTAGAGATGGGGTTTCACCATGTTGGTCAGGCTGGTCTCAAACTCCTGGCCTCAGGCGATCCATCCACCTTGGTCTCCCAAAGTTCGGGGATTACGGGCATGAGCCACCGATCCCAGCCACTAATTTCATATTTAATGAAAATTCTGAATTTAGTAAAAATAAGTAATAATGAGCAACAATTGCTTCACTTGCTTTTAAAACAAATGAGGTCCTAAGTCAAGGATCTGAGTAATCTTTGCTTAAAATACTCTGATTTCTTCAGGATAGAGATGAAGTTTATAGATATTCCCTTCTCTTATTCCTTATTGGTGTTTAATTTTAAAAAGTATGAAATTGAATATTTTCACTTAGCCTGAACAAGAGCCACAAGCTCAATGATGCTGAGACATCTATTCGAGCTGTGAATAACAAATATAAAATTTTTAAAAAACTCAAGTTCAAAAAACAATTTTTTTTTTTGGCTTTTGAGGCCAAATAAGATAATGGTAGCATTGTAATAAGCCATCCTTATGATATTTTACTTGAAATCAGGGAGACAAAAACTTTGGAGGAAAAAAATATATTAAGTAATCATTAAAGCATCCATTTAGAGATTTGGGATTAATAAAAAGGGATGAACAGAAATAAATACCAAAAAAATTTATTTCTCACATTCTAATTTCTTCTTGCCATGAAGAAGGCAAGGCAAATTCTGAACTGGCTTGAGGTAAACTGGTCTCTGTATCACCCACGAACGTTTCATTATTGGCATACTTCATATAAGTAGAGATTTAAATTAGATAAGGATCATTTCCTTAAGAAAATTAGATTCCAGAGGGGTAATACATTTACAAAATAATTATAATACAATTGTATTTTGCACATAAATTGACAAGCACAAATAGAGAGGATACAGATGGGTAGAGATAGGAAGGAGGCATTCTTAGTAAAGGGCTGCATGAGTGGAAACAGGAAGAAAAGGACAGGGAGACAGAAGGAATACAGTGCTTCAGTTTCTTTGCATAGAATATGTGAAAATGGAGTAATGACGAAGGACTTAAGAGACTAGTGAAAGATATTAAATGTCATACTGATTTTACACTTGAACCCAGGAGGCAGAGATTGCACTGAGCCGAGATCATGCCACTGCACTCCAGCCTGGGCTACAGAGTGAGACTCTATCTCAAAAAAATGAATAAAATTAATAAATGTCATACGGATTTTGAATGTCACTCTTTGTCAAAGAGAAGCCTAAACGTTTCAGAGTAGGAATAGTCACAGTGGAGGTGGTGTTCTTTCACGACAACCAAAATTCTCAAACAAGGGTGACAGCAGAAGCCCTTGAGACTGTGTGAGAATCCCAAATGCGAGGAGATTGATAATGAAGAGGAAAAGAAGCCGAACTAAAGAACCAGAAGGCAAGAGAGGAGAATGTCAAGAAGGTAGGCAGGGTGCTGTGGCTCACGCCTGTAATTCCAGAACTTTGGGAGGCCAAGGGAAGAGGACTGCTTGAGTCCAGGAGTTTGAGACCAGCCTCGGCAACATAGTGAGATCCTATCTATACAAAAAAATAGAATTAGCTGGGCATGGTGGCGTATGTCTGTAGTCCCAGCTACTTGGGAAGCTCAGGTGGGAAGATCATTTGAGCCTGGGAAGTTGAGGCTGCAGTGAGTTGTGATTGTATCACCACACTCCAGCCTGGGTAACAGAGTGAGACCCCATCTCGGAAAAAAAAAAAAAAAAAAAAAAGGAGGCAGTCATATTTTAAGAAAACTAATGGCTTAGAAGAGACCATTGGAACTGATAAGCATAAAGATACAAGAAATCTTCCAGGAACCAGTTTTAGCAGAGCACTAAGATCACAAGGGAGGAGAGATGATAGCGGTCTGGAAGCCTAAGAGATTAAGTCAGATCATGTGAAAATTGCTGATCAAAAAAAAATTGAACAGAAGATTTTTGAGCACTTAGAAATTGGAGGACAGAATCTGAAGAAGAGAGAAAAAGTGGTGGAGATAAAAGCCAAATTTTGGAAAGTAAGGAAATAGACACAAGGAGTTTAACCATTCCGTCAAGATTTTCAAAAGAAAAATAAGGATCTTAGTTAATCCTCACTTGGTAGGTAGTGTCACATTACGTTTCACCTAAAGCTGTCTCCTTACGTTTTTAAAGTTTGGCCTATAGATTTCTCTGTACATAGTGAACTGTAATCTCTAGATATGTAAACAAGCTATAACCTATTCTTGTACCAATTGCTGTGTTTCAGCCCATCAAAGGCAGGCAGGCAACTGTTCAAACCACGTTCAAATAAGGCAAATATCAAGGTGTAAGCTACACAGCTGTTTCTGTACATCTTTTTCTGTCTATAAAGACTCTCTCTGAACCTATTCTAGTTCTAAGGGCTGCCTGATTTGTGAATCATTGTTTCCTCAATTAAACTCTGTTAAATTTAATTCGTATAGTTTATCTTTTAACAGATGGTGTCAGAAGTGGAATCTGAAGTAGAGATGCTAGCAATCCCTAGCAGCACAGAATGACTAAGCATGGTACCAGTCAGACTCACTGTGACCACTGCTCTCTTGCAAGCAACTGAAGATTGTGGGTAAATTCTCAGATTCTGAAGCTCCATGGATTTGCATTTTGAGCTATCTGAATCTGTTTGATCAAATTTTTAAATCTGAAATGGGTTCAGAAGTCATGACAGAAACTGGACTAGGTCCAGAATTGGACTGGATCTGATAATAAACTGACATGGATTCAGTTAGAGTCCTAACTGAGTCAGGCAGAAACTGGCAGTTAATGGCAAATAAGGAGGTGTGAACTTTGGCTTTTGGAAATTCACAGAGATTTTTGTGTTCTATGTCTATGTACTTTATTTATTTATTTTTTTTGAGATAGAGTCTCACTGTTGTCACCTGGGCTGGAGTGCAATGGTGCGATCTTAGCTGTCTGCAACCTCCATCTCCAGGGTTCTAGCACTTCTCCTGCCTCAGCCTCCCATGTAGCTGAGATTATGGGTGCCTGCCACCACGTGCAGCTAATTTTTGTGTTTTTAGTAGAGACGGGGTTTCACCACGTTGGCCAAGCTGGTCTCCAACTCCTGACCTCAGGGGATCTACCTGCCTCAGCCTCCCAAAATGTTGGGATTGTAGGCGTGAGCCACCACGCCTGGCCTGTGCCCTTTGTTTCTTTTTCTTGTGTGTCTAGGTAGGGGAAAAATCACTGGCTAAGTTGATCAATGGGATCTGACAGCCAAAGCCAAGATTCAAGGTAAAAAATGGGATCCTTAATTTCTGAAGAACTGAGTACTCTACCTTATAGCCATGTCTACCTACACATGCATAAATGTTGGAACCCAAAAGTGGCAAACACTGAAATGGTGAAATCTCACTTTAGGTAATTAAAAATTATAGTGGAACATCCAAAATGAATACGACTACACTTTAAGAAGTCCATTTACAAATGAGAGCTCTAGGCCAGGTGCCATGGTTCACGCTTATAATCCTGGCCACTTTGGGAGGCCAAAGCAGGAGGATTGCTTGAGCTTAGGAGTTTGAGACCAGCCTGGGCAACACAATGAGACTTTGTCTCTACAAAAAAAGGAAAAAATTAGCAGGGCATGGTGGCATGTCCTTGTGGTCCCATCTACTTTGGGAGGCTGACGTAGGAGGATCACTTAAGCCTGGGAGGTTGAAGCTCCAGTTAGCCATGGTCACACCACTGCACTCCAGCCTGGACAAAAGGGTGAGACCCTATTTGTCTAAATAAATAAATTAAATAAATAAATAAATAAATAAATAAATGGCCAGGAGCAGTGGCAGTGGCTCATGCTTGTAATCCCAGCACTTTGGGAGGCTGAGGTGGGTGGATCACGCAAGAGGTTAGGAGTTTGAGACCAGCCTGACCAACATAGTGAAGCCCCATCTCTACTAAAAATAAAAAATATTAGCGGGCGTGGTGGTACACACCTGTAATCCCAGCTGCTCAGGCAGGAGAATCACTTGAATCTGGAAAGCAGAGGTTGCAGTGAGCTGAGATGGCACCACTGTACTCTAGCCTGAGTGACAGAGCGAGACTCCATCTCAAAAAAAAAAAAAAGGTCTCCAACTTAGTTTCATTCAAGGATGCGGATGTGTAGAAGCTTCTAATAAGATTTCAATATTTTCATTCGCTCTCTTTTTTTTTTTTCCTGAGACAGAGTCTCACTGTCACCCAGGTGAGTGCAGTGGTGTAATCCTGGCTCACTGCAACCTCCTCCTTCCCAGTCCAAACGATTCTCCTACCTCAGCCTTCCAAGTAGCTGGGATTACAGACTCGTGCCACCACGCCTGGCTAGTTTTTGTATTTTTAGTAGATGCGGGGTTTCACCATGTTGGCCAGGCTGGTCTCAAACTCCTGACCTCAGGTGATCCGCCCACCTTGGTCCCTAAAGTGCTGGAATTACAAGTGTGAGCCACCACACCCGGCCTATTCTCTCTTTTAAAAGACTATAAAAGGCTAATAAAAAGCTTAAGTGACAGTAAATTATTTTTATTCAACTTTTGAGTAAACTGCACAAAAAAAAAGAGAGAGAGACAGATTCTGTGTCATATTGCCTTTTTCAGGTCTATTGACTGGAAAATTGAGTCTCCTGTCTGTCAAAGAATAAAGGTTTTTGCTTTTAAAAACATTTTAACGATCACTTTGGCTAAATGAATGACTACTATTTCACAGTGACCTGTGATTCTATTTTGGCCAAGTGTTTTCAATCTTTAACATATTTGACAAGCTTCCCCAAATCAAATTTCAAATTCAACATTGTCTTTTTTTTGACTTCAAACTAACTGTGGGATGTTATAGAGGTCCCCTACGACATTCAAAAGAGAGATAATAAACAGGCTTATTTTACATGTAAAATTACATGAGAAACACTGTCAAATAAGAAGTGATGTTTAAACTTCTGAGTTATAGTTTTATAAGTGTTAATATATATTCCAAGATTGTGTAAGATTATGAAAGTTCTCATATATCTCATCATATGTTAACAGACATAATTATGGTTATTATGTTAAATTATTATAGGCCACAGAAATAACCAAATTTCCTTGTCAACTGTGTCTTTATGACCATTTAAAGTCATTTCCACAGTTAATTGCTTAATTCTAATGCAGTTTCTAATATTAGGTAGGTGCAAAAGTAATTGCAGTTCCTAGTATTAAATGTAATGGTGGCTGGGCACCGTGGCTCATGCCTGTAATCCCAGCACTTTGGGATCCCAAAGTGGGTGGACCACATGGTCAGGAGTTTGAGACCAGCCTGGCCAACATGATGAAACCTCATCTCTACTAAAAATACAAAAAAATTATCTGGGTGTGGTGGTGTGCACCTGTAGTCCCAGCTGCTTGGGAGGCTGAGGCAGGAGAATCATTTGAACTGGGGAGGAGGAGGTTGCAGTGAGCCAAGATTGTGCCACTGCACTCAAGCCAGGGTGACAGTGAGACTCTGTCTCAGAAAAA
>NW_016107592.1:2145574-2158191 GCF_001604975.1 Cebus imitator
CCCATCTCTACTAAAAGTATAAAAATTAGCTAGGCGTGGTGGCAGGCGCCTGTAATCCCAGCTACTCAGGAGGCTGAGGCAGAGAATTGCTTAAACCCAGGAGGGGGAAGCTGCAGTGAGCTGTGATCACACCGCTGCACTCCAGCCTGGGCTACAGAGCAAGACTCTGTCTCAAATAATAATAATAATAATAATAAAAGTATGGCAGTTATTAAAAATACCTCTTCACAAGCAAGTAAAATCCTACAGTATTTAGTCTTCAAGGAGGTTCATAGAAAGGATGGAATGGGCCTTGTAAGCACTCTTGAAGACAGGTTTCTGGTAACTTACGATCATATCCTTTGGACTGACTAAGAACTACCAGAACCCTATTGAAGAGACTGAGTGATATATAAAACTGCTAACTCAAGCAGCACAAGAATTAAATAGATACCAAGAAAATACTTTGCCAGATTTTCATGCTAACTCAGTCAATACTGAAACTGTTTAAGTATATAATTTGAATGAACTTCATGGTCCAGGTCAAATTACCTATGATAATCCATGTAATAAACAGTGCTGTGCACCTCCATTGGAGAAAGAAAATTGATATGTAAGAGGATATAATTCCAGTGTTAACCATGGACTCATGGAGAGATTAGATGGCTGCCTAGTCCTTCTTGAGTCCTTAAAACTTCCATTACTAGAAGTTGTACATTCCATGATTCATCAAGAAAGAGATAAAATGCATATATTAGCCAGGCATGGTGGCTCAGGCCTGTAATCCTAGCACTTTGAGAAGCTGAGGCAGGTGGATCACTTGAGGTCAGGAGTTCTACACCACCTGGGAAAACATGGTGAAACCCTGTCTCTACTTACAAAAATACATAAAATTAGCTGGCCATGGTGGTGCATGCCTGTAGTCCCAGCTACTGGGAGGCTGAGACACAAGAATCTCTTGAACCTAGGAGGCAGAGGTTGCGGTGAGCCAAGATCACACTACTGCACTCCAGCCTGGGTGACAGAGCGAGACTACATCTCAAAAGAAACAAACAAACAAAATATCATATATACACACGAATTGGTGTTGGTGACTGTTCTGAATTGCTAAAATAGTTTACGACCAATGTATAGTTTGTCAAACCCATAATCTTGAGAAGACAATCAAAACTTCAGGTACATTTCTGCTACACCTGAACATTTTATGGAAGGATTTCATTCCATTGTGATTTTCAGTGCATATTTTCTGGTTGTATAGAAGCTTTCTCATGCAAGTGGGCTGATGCTATAACAGTAGCTAAAAGTTATTAGGAAATATGTTTCTCTCATGGGATATGCTGAAGAAATCTCCAGTGATAGAGGTACTTGCCTCACTGGACTCTCTGGAAAACGGTTAAATAAGTATTACAGACAACAAGAGCATTAGGCAAAACTAACTGAACAATCTGGATTGCCTTGGTCAAAGATGTTTCAGATTGATGACAATCAGATTCACTTCCAGTGGAAAACAAAAGTTGACCTCTTATGAAATAGTCACTGGAAGGCTTATGCTCCTAATAATAGAACCTCCTGTATCTTCTGCTCCTAAACTTTAACATGACTAAATGTTGCAAAGTTTTAATGCATTATGCCAAAGTGTATTTTCATCAGGTAAAGAAGCTTTTCACGGACCAATGACTGAGGACAATCAAACCCTTCATGATCTACAACTCGGAGACTGGATCTTTTGGAAACACATCAGAGAGAGACTCCCGTTGTCACCCACACTGCAGCAAAACTTCAGGACCCTAAAGCTTGGGTTTGCAATCTCGCAGCTTAGAAAGGCCCACCCAGACTTTTGGAGTCATACACCCGCCAGAGGGAGAACTTAAGGTAAAGCTAATGACGAAAGTTTCTCCTGAGAAGCATATGGCCTCCTAGATGTGGATCAAGATCATGGATCAAGACTTCTTTGCTATCATGAAGCTCTTGGCTCTCAATTTTTTCCAGGTTTATGCCTGCATGAACAACTAAACTGAAAAAGGGGTCTCCTGTGTGTACTCATAGGATATACTTTTATTTGTGAAGGATAGAAAAAAAAAAACTCACATTGGCCGGGTGCAGTGGCTCACGCCTGTAATCCCAGCACTTTGGGAGGCCGAGGCGGGCAGATCACGAAGTCAGGAGATCAAGACCATCCTGGCCAACATGGTGAAACCCTGTCTCTACTAAAATACAAAAAATCAGCTGCGTGTGGTGGTACACGCCTGTAGTCCCAGCTACTTGAGAGGCTGAGGCAGGGGAATCGCTTGAACCTGGGAGGTGGAGGTTGCAGTGAGCCGAGATCAAGCCACTGCACTCCAGCCTGGGTGACAGAGTGAGACTCCATCTCAAAAAAAACAAAACAAAACAAAAAACCCAGAACATTGTCAATACAGGTTAAAGAGAATATTGCCAGGAGGCCTTCAGTCTTCTGTATGGGCTTTATTTGCTTCTTTTTCTATGTTGTTTTTTTCTTTTTGGAGACAGGGTCTGGTTCTGTGGCCCAGACTGGGATGCAGTGGCATGATCTCGGCTCTGCCTCCTGGGCTCAAGCAGTGCCCCAACTTCAGCCTCCTGAATAGCTGAGACCACAGGCGTGCACCACTGTGCTTGGATAATTTTTGTATTTTCTGCAGAGACAGGGTTTCACCAGGTTGCCTAGGCTGGTCTTGAACTCCTGAGTCAAGCAATCTGCCCACCTCAGCCTCCCAAAGTGCTGGGATTACAGGTGTGAGCTACAGTGCCTGGCTTATGGTTTGGAGTTAATGAGGCAATGTTTAGAAATTTATCCCTCTAAATATTCTAGTCTATTAGAAATTTATAGGCTCTACAGCAGATTCTACTGGAAAGACTATGATTACACAAAAGACTTTCAGTTCTCTTGCTAAAGTTGTGCTGGATAATAGAATTGCTCTAGATTACTTATAGGCTAAACAGAAGTATCTGTGCAGTGGCTGATACTTCTTATTGAACATGGAGGAATACATTGGGTATCACAGAGATTCAGTTGCAGGGGATTAACAAACAGGCTGCTTGGTTGAAATGAGTAGACTCTTATTCTAGCATGTTCTTTGATCTATTTGATTTTTGGTAGCTTGGTTCATGGGGACCTTGGCTAAGGAGCATACTCCAAACTTTTGGGGTTAACCTCCTGATAGTTATAATAGTAGTCTCCCTGGCATACCGTATCTCTCAAAAGTTTTAAGTGTTTGCATATAGCCATCTATAGAATGTCAAATCGTCAACCAGTGCAGTGGCTCATGCCTGTAATCCCAGTACTTTGGAAGGCCGAGGCAGGTGGATTACCTGAGGTCAGAAGTTCAAGACAAGCCTGACCAACAAGGTAAAACCCTGTCTCTACTAAAAATACAAAAATTAGCCAGGTGTGGTGGCAGGTGCCTGTAATCCCAGCCACTTGGAAGGCTGAAACAGGAGAATGGCTTGAACCTGGGAGGTGGAGGTGGTAGTAAGCCACTCCACTCCAGCCTGGGCCACAAAGGAAGACTCCATCAAAAAATAATAATAAGTCAAGTGGGATGGTCTCTCTTGAATTGGAACAAAAACTCAAAGAAATACATGACCATGAGGACACCATACTTATGAATGACGTATCGAGACCAGAAACCCAAAATCTTAACAGAATGGTGCTAAGATCCTAAGTTTTGGTCACACTCTTAGCTAAGTGAGAACCTAACCAAAAGAAAGAAATTTTTTTAATTGTTACAAAACCCAAAATAATTTTAATCTCAATTTGCAACATAATCCACATTTTATATGTCTAGAAACAAAAAAAGTTTTAGCATACAAACGCCTCAGAAAGAATTCAATTTGGTTCAGTGATTTTATAGTCAGAGTATCTAGGACAAAGACATATTTATAATTTTTTGTCCAGGTTTTTAAATAAAAATCAGTAATGTTAAATGGAATACTATCATTTTATAGAGAAATAGTGTGAAATTACATTGAGAAGTGAGAATAGTCATTAAACATTAAGATTTTATTACACCCCAGACAGTATATATTTCTTTACGCTTAAGGAATAGATATTAAACAACCTTGGAGTGAAAAATAGAAGGCAACTTGCTTCAAGTTTGTACCAAGTCAATCAAGCAGAAACCTGAAAAACCTTGTTTTAAGATGAGGGGCATTTATATTTCGAAGACATTTTCTTCCAATGAAAAAATAAAATCAATGTTCCATTATCTTTGCACTTATATAAATGTTTATAAAAAGCATTTAAGACATTGTTTCTCACAGGTGGCTGAATATTGGAATCACCTAGATTAAAAAAAATACTAATCCCTATATAACCCTACAATTCAGATTTAATTGGTATAAGTTAGAAAAGGAGGAATTTTTTTTTTTTTTGAGACAGAGTCTCACTCTTGTTGCCCAGGCTGGAGTGCAATGGTGCGATCTTGGCTCACCACAACCTCCACCTCCCGAGTTCAAGCAATTCTCCTGCCTCAGTCTCCTGAGTAGCTGGGATTACAGGCATGCACCACCATGCCTGGCCAATTTTTGTATTTTTAGTAGAGACAGGGTTTCTCCATGTTGGTCAGGTTGGTCTCAAACTCTTGACCTCAGGTGATCTGCCCGCCTTGGTCTCCCAAAGTGCTGGGATTACAGGTGTGAGCCACCACATCTGGCCAGAAAGGGAGGAATTTTTAAAGGGAATTATGGGAGGTCATTGTTTTGGGCTAAGCTCATGCACGAGGCCCCAACAGATCACACCAAACTAAAATGGAGCCACTCATGTTAAATGTGAGATAATTAAATTGAAACATTAAAGAAACAGATTCTATTTTGTTTTTCTCTTGAAAACATGAAATTTCAGCACAAGGAGGTCCCCTCTACTCTTACCCTTAGAAAAAAGTAACCTTAAGTCCTTGTTCCCATTTTACAAAATCCATTGTTCTGCTATTTCCCAGTGGGATTTGAGACCAATAAGTAAATTTATGACGGTGACAGAGTGAAATCAATGCCAATCCACAAAAAACCCCAAAATTTGAGAGGTCAATTGAAGGGGATAACTGTTAAATTAAGTTTTGTCTAAAGCTACCTCCTTTCATCTTTTAAGTTCAGCCCAAAGGCTTCTCTGAACATAGTACACTGTAACCCAGGCCAGGCGCAGTGGCTCATACCTGTAATCCCAGCACTTTGGGAGGCCAAGGCAGGTGGATCACCTGAGGTCAGGAGTTTGAAACCAGCCTGGCCAACACAGTGAAACCCTGTCTCGACTAAAAATACAAAAATTAGCCAGGCATAGTGGTGCATGCTTGTAGCTCCAACTATTCCAGAGGCTAAGGCAGGAGAACTGCTTGAACCTAAGAGGCGGAGGCTGTAGTGAGCCAAGATCACGACACTGTACTCAGCCTGGGCTACAGAGTGAGACTCTGTCTCAAAACAAAAACAAACAAAACAAAAAACTGTAACCTAACTGGATGTGTAAATACGATATAAGCTACTTGAGTACCAATAGTTAAGTTTCAGCCAATCAATTACAGCTAACCATTCAAAACATCTTCAAATAAGGCAAATGCCAAGCTGTAACCAATCCATCTGTTTGTGTGCTTCATTCCCATATTCTGTATGCCACTTTCCTTTTTCTGTCCATAAATCTTCTTTAGCCATGCATCTGCTGGAAGTCTCTCTGAACCTATTCTTGTTCCAGGGGCTGCCTGATTTGCAAATCATTCTTTGCTCAATTATAAACTCTGTTAAATTTAATTTGTCTTAAGTTTTTAACAGAAGATATTATTAGCTCTATTTTACAAAGGTGAACATTGAAGAATAATGAGATTTAATAAATTATCCATGGTAATAAATCCAGGTAGTGGCAAATCTGAAAATTAAACCTAAACTGTCATCAAAAGACTGATGCTGTTACTATCCCACAAAAAGTAGTTGTGATATTGTGAAATATACATTTGTTCTTCATTCCCATTTTCTAGCAGACAACTCCTAAAATCCTTAGAAACTCCAAAGTGTGGTCTTTTTGTATGCTAATGATTGCCTAATAGCTGGTAGCCTGTAGGTGGCTTCAGGATGGGGTCTGGTCACTGGAAAGTCAAGGCAGGATTACAGGGGTGGGCTTCCACCCCCATACCCCAACCTTCAAGGAGGTGAAAGGGGCCAAAGGTTAAGTTGATAACTAATGGCCAACAGTTTAATGAGTTAGGCCTATGTAATGAAGCGTCCATAAAAACCCAAAAGGATGGAGTTTGGAGAGCTTCTGGCCAGCTGAACACAGAGGTTTCCTGGAGGGTGGGTGTAGCCAGGAATGGCATGGAAGCTCCATACTCCCTTCCCATACCTCACCCTATGCATATCTTTATCTACATCCTTTGTAATATCTTTCATAATAAAAAAGTAAACACAAGTGTTTTCCTGAGTTTTGCGAGTTGCTCTATCAGATGAATCTACCCCAAAGAGGAGGTCACAGGAACCCCTGACCAGAGGCCTGGACTTGTTACTGGCATCTGAAGCAGAGTGCAGCCTTAAGAGACTGAGCCCTCAATCTGTGGAATCTGACGCTATCTCCAGGTGGATAGTGTAATAACTGAATTGGAGCCCACCCAGCTGGTATCCACTGCAGAGCTGATTGTTTGCTTGGTGTGTAGGGAAACCCTCCCCACATTTAGTCACAAGAGTCTTCTGTGTTGATTGCTATGGTGTGAGATCCAAGAAAAAATGTGGTTTCAGCTTGTGTTTTTTCCATTCACAGTGGTCTGTAGGGACATCTAGTAGAATGAATCAAGGAATTTACTATGATTAACAAATTTTTCATCAAACTATTGAGAAGAAACTTTTCTTTCTTTTATTTAGTTATTTTTGAGATGGAGTCTCACTGTGTTGCCAGGCTGGAGTGCAGTGGTCCCATCTCGGCTCACTGGAACCTCTGCCTCCCGGGTTCAAGTGATTCTCCTGCCTCAGCCTAGTGAGTAGCTGGGACTAAAGGCATGTGCCACCATGCCCAGGTAATTTTTGTATTTTTAGAAGAGATGAAGTTTCACCATGTTGGCCAGGATGGTCTCGATCTCCTGATCTTGTGATCACCCTGCCTCAGCCTCCCAAAGTGCTGGGATTACAGGTGTGAGCAACTGCACACAGCTCAGAAGAAACATTTTTGTTTTCTTTTCTTTTTTTTCTTCAATCCTGCTCCTTCTGTATTTAAAAATTTTTTTTTATTTTTTTTTTTGAGAAGAAACATTTTTAAAAGTTCAGTGATTAGGCCGGGAGTGGTGGCTCAATCCTGTAATCCCAGCACTTTGGGAGGCCAAGGCAGGGGGTCACCTGAGGCCAGGAGTTTGAGACCAGCCTGGCCAACATGGTGAAACCCTGTCTCTACTAAAAATACAAAATTAGCTGGGCGTGGTGACACATGCCTGCAATCCTAGCTACTTGGAGGCTGAGGCAGGAGAATCACTTGAACCCGGGAGGTGGAGGTTATAGTGAGCTGGGATCACGCCACTGCACTCCAGCCAGTGAGACTCTCATCTCAAAAAAAAAGAAAAAAAAAAAGTTCAGTGATTAAATATACTCCATATTCAGGCAACATTTGTTGGAACATTAGATGAGTAAGTTAAAGTCTAAACACAAAAAAGTCCCAGAGCCAAGGTAATGACATGCCTTACTTCAATATTTCTTCTCTGCACTGCCTCTGTGTGGCAAAACAAGCGATAGCCCACATTTTGATTTCAACTCCTGTGTGGAACTGTTTCCCTCGCATGTCCCATACTCCATGGCTCGGTGTTGCAACTGTCCGATTCTACAGGAGGAGAAAAAAATAACACGGTGAAAAAGAACAAAAATTTTCAATAAATGGAAAGTAAAAATTTCAAATCATTGAACTGAAATATTTCTGATATGCCTTTTTCTCCATACTTACAAACTATGTGTATGATTAAAACATTAACAACAGGCTTTACCCGTCCTCCATACTGGAGCATAGGTGCTGGAAGTACACGTCCAGTTACATGAGCCATTTCATCCCGAACTTTAAATTGAAACTCCTGGACAAATGGATCCGTTTCATAATTTGCACTTCTTACCTATAACAATAGAAAAAGTTTGTAGTTACTATCAAAATTCCCCCAAATCCTCTATTTTAATGCATTAGAACCCTCTTTTTTTCTTCACTGTATTAACAATATGTTTTCCAACAGGTCTGATCAACAGTGCTCTAACTACAGAACAGAGAATCTTAACCTGGGGACCATGGGTCATGAACAGACTATAGAAATTCCTGGTAATTTATACAAAATATATATGTGTGCATTAGGTTGAATAATACATTTTGGCCTGGCATAGTAGTTCAGGCCTGTGATCTCAGCACTTTGGGAGGCCAAGTTGGAGGACTGCTTGAGCCCAGGAGCTTGAAACCAGTCTGGGCAACATAGTGAGACCCTGTCTTTACAAAAAATTAAAAAATTAGACTGGACGTGGTGGCTTATACGTCTGTAATTCCAGC
The DNA here is from genome assembly GCF_001604975.1 of Cebus imitator. Classification (NCBI taxonomy): domain Eukaryota; kingdom Metazoa; phylum Chordata; class Mammalia; order Primates; family Cebidae; genus Cebus; species Cebus imitator. The sequence goes on from NW_016107592.1 coordinate 2,154,048, forward strand.
ACTTTAAGAGGCTGAGGCAGGAGAATCTCTTGAGCTCAGGAGCTCAAGACGAACCTGGGCAAAAAAGTAAGATCTCATTTCCACAAAAAATAAAAAAAAATAGCCAGGTGTGGTACCAGGTGCCTGTGGTCCCAGCTGTTTGGGAGCCTGAGGTGAGGGAACTGCTTGAGCCTGGAAGCTCAAGGCTGCAGTGGGCTGTGATTGCACCACTGTACTCCAGCATGGGGGTCAGAGCAAGACCCAGTCTCAAAAGAAAAAAAAAAATCCATGAAAATGATAATTCATCTTTTTTTATTTTTCATTTCTATTTTCTTTTTTTTTTTTCCCATGCACTTAGGGCATATCTTTTTTTATTTTTTAAAGAGATGGAGTCTTGCTATGTTATTTAGGCTGGCTTTGAACTCCTGGGCTCAAGCCATCTTCCTCTCTCAGCCTCCTGGGTAGCTGAGAATAAAGGCATGCACCACTATGTACTATCCAGCTGAAAATGGTAATTTTGTATGATTGAACCTAATATGCTTTCAGATGGACAAATATCTCAACTAAAAAGAGGTTAAGAACGTCTGATTATAGAGGATCTAAATACATTCTATTAAAATTTATTTTTGTGTAGAGTTTGACAGGAAATATTAAAAATCCTAAGGTTTTTTCCTTAATTATTTGATTTATAATTTATATAAAATTTACTTGACTGTTTTCAGATAAATAGTGCCATATTATAAAATTTATTTAATGGAATACACTTGAGACAGATAAGAAAGCCAGTATGAGTTACAGGTTATAATTTTTATATATTTCCATTCATATAATCAAAGATAAATAACTTAATGTACAGTAATTCAGTGTTGGATCTCACCGAAATTTATGCTTAAAGCATGCTATACAGAATCTCCCCATAAAAAGCAGGAAAATTAATTTTCTTTTCTTTTTCTTTGAGACAGGGTCTCACGCTATTGCCCAGTGGCGCAATCACAGCTCTCTGCAACTTCAATCTTCTTAGGCCCAAGTGATCCTCCCACCTCTGCCTCCTGAGTAGCTGGGACTATAGATTCATGCCACATACCCAGCTAATTAAAATATTTTTGGAGAGATGGGGGTCTATGTTGCCCAAGCTGGTCTCGAACTCCTGGGCTCAACTGATCCTCCTGCCTCAGCCTCCCAAAGCGACAGGTGTAAGCTTCATTTTCTAAATTAGGCACCAATGCACCTTTTTTTTTTAAAAAATGAAGTTTCACTCTTGTTGCCCAGGCTGGAGTACAGGTGCACAATCTCAGCTCACTGCAACCTCCGCCTCCTGGGTTCAAGCAATTCTCCTGCCTCAGCCTCCTGAGTAGCTAGCAGCTGGGATTACAGGTGCCTGCCACCAGGCTCGGCTAATTTTTGTATTTTTGGTAGAGATGGGGTTTCACCATGTTGGCCAGGCCGGTCTTGAACTCCTGACCTCAGGTGATCTGCCCCTCTCGGCTCCCAAAGTGCTGGGATTACAGGTGTGAGCAACCCCACCCGGCCCATCCAATGCATCTTTTTCAAGCTTATTTGCCATTCATTTCTGCATTTCAGTGTATCCTGTGATAAGCTTATAACGAATAGCGACGACTAGTATTTACTATGACTTGGTGCATGATGTCGTTGGTGCTAATATGCTTAATGATAAATTTTCACAAGTATTTTATAGCTACGAAAGCAGTTCTTTTATAATCTGTATTTTACAGAGGCTACAACAAAAGCTTAGTAAAGTTAAATGATTGCCAAAAATCACACAGCTAAGTGATGTAGATGGAATCTGAAACCATGTATATTCTGATTCTAGAGTGTCTACTCTTAATTACTACATTATCTTTCCAGATGCTATAAATATAATAATATGATAACAGTAACAGTAAGAAAGTGGAGAAGCTAGACTTCGAACCCATGGTTGTTACACTCCAATTCTGTTTTATTTTTTTAAACTTCTATATGATACTTTCTGACCAGTTAAGCTGTAATAAATGAGAACAGTTAGTTATTGAGACTTTTATAGAGAAAGTAAGAGGTCATCGTTTCTGGAAGATTTTGGGAAAGTTTTTAAAATCTTACAGTAGAATAAGAGAAAAATCCAGGATGAGAACCAGCCTATATTTTTCTAGTTAAATATGATGTAATAACTTTCATTGACTCTTTACAGAAGAGTCAATAAGGAAAAAAAAGGTATTTTTTCTGTAGTTGGCTTACCAAATAAAAGAGCCAGTTTTTAGCCAAAGATTAAATTACTAAGGTTAAAAAATAAATAAAAATAAATTGGTTGGGCATGGTGGCTCACGCCTGTAATCCCAGCACTTTGGGAGGCTGAGGTGGGTGGATCACGAGGTCAGGAGTGGAAGACCAGCCTGGCCAACATGATGAAACCCCATCTCTACTAAAAATACAAAAATTAGCTGGGCATTGTGGTGGGTACCTGTAATCCCAGCTACTTGGGAGGCTGAGGCAGAGAGCTGCTTGAACACAGGAGGCAGACATTGCAATGAACCAAGATCATGCCACTGCACTCCAGCCTGGGTGACAGAGTGAGACTTCATCTCAAAAAAAAAAAAAAAATAAATAAATAAATAAATAAATAAAAATTAATTAAAAGAGCCAGTTTTGCACCCCCATTTTCAATAATCTTTAAAATTTCTTTTTGGAAGTGTTATTATGTTGTTTTGGGAAATATTAATATTCCAGGTTTTTTTTCTCCTCGCTTGGGCAGTTAAAATGGTATTCAACAACAGAGCCAGATAAGATTCAGATACCTTTTTATCTTGAGTTTTGCCTAATTGTATGAGTTTTATAAAGTGGTATTGGTAACTCCTTCCTTCCCCTCATTTAGAACAATGAGACAGCATACAGACCTTACATGGTTAAAGCTGTCTTCTGTTTTCTTTCTTTTCTTATCTTTTTTTTTTTTTTTTGAGACAGAGTCTCACTTTGTTGTCCAGGCTGGAGTGCAGTGATGCAATCTCAGCTCACTGCAGCCTTTGCCTCCCAGGTTCAAGCGATTCTTGTGTCTTAGCCACATGACTTGCTGGGATTACAGATGCATGCCACCATGCCCTGCTAATTTTTGTATTTTTTAGTAGAGATGGCATTTCGCCATGTTTCCCAGGCTGGTTCCAAACTCCTGGCCTCAGGTGAACCACCCACTTTGGCCTCCCAAACTGCTGGGATTACAGAGCTGAGCCACTGAACCCAGTCAATCTTCCACTTCTTTATTCAGACTGTACAGCTGCCACTCTGATACTGGGGACCAAGCAATCTTGGACTGAGTATTAAGAATTTTAGAATTGCTAGTCATAATTCCTTGACTTTTCCTCCTATCTCCCACCTCTTTCAGGTGGAGGTTCCAGTTTACTAAATTAAAACATTTCTTCTGAGAGGATCCCCTGGATCTACTTAAAAAGCTCAGGATTGGCCGGACGCAGTGGCTCACACTGGTAAGCCCATCACTTTGGGAGGCCATGGCAGGTGGATCACCTGAGGTCAGGAGTTTGAGACCAGCCCAACAAACATGGAGAAACCCGCCGCTGCTAAAAATACAAAAATTAGCTGGGCATGGTGGCACATGTCTGTAATCCCAGCTACTAGGGAGGCTGAGGCAGGAGAATCGCTTGAACCCAGGAGGCGGAGGTTGCAGTGAGCCGAGATTATGCCATTGCACTCCAGGCTGGGCAACAACAGTGAAACTCTGTCTCAAAACACAAAACAAAACAAAAAAAACACCCCCCCTAAAAACAAACAAAACAAACCCCTCAGGGTTAAATGAGAAGCACCTGACCCTTCTTATATAGCCCACCAAGGCTTGTATCCAGAACAACATTAGATTACTTCCATGATCCCTTTCAATTCTGAGAGTCCATGAAATGGTAATAAGGTATGGGCTGATAAGGACCTGGTTCTCTAGTATTATAGTTCATCCTAATATGTTTTAAATTCCCATTTCTAAGGTTAAATACTAACCAATCTGCTAATTTCCTCTTGTCTATCTGGTGCAGATCTTGCTGTTGCCTTGATCATAGTGGAAGTCTGATTGTCTGTGAGCTTCTTGATACATCGTTGCCCTGCCACAATATTGCAGACCTACAAATGGAAAAAAGTTTTGTACTAGATGTGTGTATCTTTTTTTTTTTTT
>NW_016107592.1:2158396-2181799 GCF_001604975.1 Cebus imitator
CACTTATTTTCAATATATTAAGTAAAAAAGTACTAAACAAGACTGCTCTACAGCATGATTATAATTAAGTAAAATGTACACCAGATAAAGAATGGAAGAAGTACAGTATACCAAAATGTTAATAGTTGTTATACTAGAGTGGTAGGATTATGGATGAACTTGTTTCATGTTATTTCATTACAAACAATTTAGAATGAATTAAAACTTATCAACAGTTCACATTCCAAAATGAATGTTACATATGAAGTAAGTTATTGGGCATAAAAGACCCAAAAAGGATGATGAACAATAGGGTATTAATTAGCAGCGTGAAGGTATTACTTCTAGCGGCAGGTAGGTATGTTTCTGCTCCTGCCCAACTTGCAGACAAGGAAGATGCGGGTACTTCAGCTGAAGAGTATACTTTTCTCTAAAATACTGTGCTACTGTTCTCTCCACAGTTTGGCCATTTTCCAACTGTAAAGGAAAGCTGAGAAAAAAAAAAAGTACATATGAACACTTCTTTCCCATTATGAGCCAGAAAAACTCTCAACCCCACTAACTAGAGCAAGCTGCCTCACACCATCACTGCTCTGACAAACTTTTCTTACGTTTGATGACTGGCAGGCCTCCTTGTTACATTACAAACACGGTATTTCCGTCTCATTGTTCCACAATGAGTCACTTCAACCTTCAAACCTGTTCCCAACAGGAAAAACGGAGGTTACAGAACTGTCATATGTAAAATATTTATACTTATAAAGCCTGTTTATTACTATAAAAACTCAATTCTGAACAGACAAAAAAATTCTGTGATACAGGCAATATGATATGAACACCAGATTTTACATATAACATTGCTAATAATAGTCACAATCATGACAGACCTAATGCCAAACCCTACCCCATCAAGCTCCACACATTACAAAATAAAATCATAAAACTTACAAAGCCCATAGATAAAGGGCCAGAGTCCTTCATTAATTAAAAAACCTTTTTATGATAAATTCAGGTACTTATGCTGGAAGAGGGAAGGAGGAATGAAAGAGGAGTTCCAATAATTCTCAAGGTATTCCATAATTTCAAATTATGTGACATTTACCTAGCCCAGTCATCACATACTGACTGAAGATCACAATTTCATAAAGCTCAAGAAAGAAGCCTTTTAAAGATTTATAAAGCAGGAGAAAAAAATGCCAGGCCTTTTTAACAGAAGTAACGTGACAATTTTATAGAAGTATAATACAGTGACACGGCTCTTTTCCAATACTGTTAAAAATCAAATGCGACCAAAATAATTCCTAAGGTAGGTGATCCCTACACTTTTATGGAATCAGACCCCTTTGAGAATATGATGTAAGCAATAAACTCTCAGCAAAGCACAGACACATAATTTAGCAAGTGATTTTAGGAGTTCTTAGAGACCTGCAGTCCATCTGTGGACTCTATGGATTCAAGGATCCCAGGCCTGCTCTAGAGTGTAAATAAATGGGCTTTAAGCCATTTTGAAGAAAATTCTTCGAGATGAATTTTCTGAAGCAGTGCTGTCAAAGAGAATTTTCTTGAGATGATGGAATGTCCTACATCTATGCTAATATGGTCATCACTAATCACATGTTACTAAGCATAGGAAATGTAGCTTGTGCACCTAAGAAACTGAAATTTTATTTATTTATTTATTTTCTGAGACGGAATCTCACTCTGTTGCCAGGCTGGAGTGCAGTGGTACACTCTCAGCTCACTGCAAACTCTGCCTCCCAGCTTCAAGTGATTCTCCTGCCTCAGCCTCCCGAGTAGCTGGGATTACTGGTGTCCATCACTATGCCCAGCTAATTTTCATATTTTTAGTAGAGATGTGGTTTCACCATGCTGGCCAGGCTGGTCCAGAACTCCTGACCTCAGGTGATCCACTCACCTCGGCCTCCCAAAGTGCTAGGATTACAGGTATGAGCTATCGCGTCTGGCCTTAATTTTAATTAATTTAAATTTAAGCAGCTACATGTGGTTAGTGGCTACTGCACTGACTAGTGCAATCCTGGAGCTACCTAGAGAAGAGTTAACAGGTACAGAGAGGTCACAGATAAGCAACTCCTTTCTAAGTTTGGCCTAGACTCCAAAGGATAAAGTCCAAAATGGGGTAGATGAAGGACAACTTTTAGTTCCCTGATAATATTTATGGTTATTACTCTTTGCCATATTTCTCTTTTATACTTGTGATTCCTATACTGCAGTGGTTCTTAGTCAGGGGCCAATCTATAACCCAAGGGACATTTGGCAATGTCTGGAGTCATTTTTGATTGGCATGACTGGGGATGCCACAGGTTTCTACTGAGTAGAGGCCAGGGATAGTCAGAAGCATCCTGTAATGCACAGAACAGCCCTATCCCCAAACCCAACAAAGAATTATCCAGCCCAAAATGTCAATACTGCTAAGGTTGAGAATGGCTGCTATGGTAAAACTTATTTTCTTATCTAACTAACTGCAATTAGGTAAGAAAATTAGTACCAAACACAAAGCTCAATCATATAAATGATATTTTCTTCTGATAGATCAGAACAAATTAAGATGTTAAATGGACATGGTATACATCCCTGTACCAGACTGGTATTGGTTTGTTTTTCTTTGGAAGTGTTCTTCCTCAAATCAGTGAGTAGCAGTTTTGCATTAAAACTACCTTTATAAAACAAAAATGTCAGATCAGTTAGAGAATTACTATGTGTTTGCATTATAAAGGAGACTAGAAAATAAAATACTATCAAGGGAGGACCTTAAAAGAAGAAAATACTAATAATATGATGTAAACAAGATATAATAATATGTTCAGGGGAGAACACAACAGAAAAGTCTAAAGCAAATTTCTGTTGTTTGTACCACTTAGCAATTTATTTTCAAGTCTTCTCTTGAATTAAAAAAATGTTAATAAGGTTCTCCAAGCCTATATACAAAATAAGCCTTTACTAAAAATAAATTGGCACTTTTATATACATATGGTACTTTTACCATACATGTTTCCTAATATTTCTGCTGTTTAACTACCAAGAATTATTGGATAAAGAAACCACTCCAAAGTTATTGTTTAATATTTAGGTACATGTTCAACTGGAATAAGATGAATATACTAAGAAAGCCTATTCTTTATAGCACACTTTGTGTCAATAATTAACAGCATCAAATTCTTCATACCAGCTAAAAATTAAACCCATAGATACAGAACACAAAACTCTTATTCTCTTGGGTTACTGTAGTAGGAATACATGATGTACTTTAAAGAGCCTTCTTTGAAAAAAAAAAAAAAAGCCCTACTGTACTTGGAAAGGAATGGAGAAAAAAATAATCAGTTTGTCAATTGGATCCAACCCAGATTTTTCCACCCCCAAACTAGGATCATAAGTACCTAAGAATCAGGCCAAAATCTAGGGGCTAGCGAAAGTTGAAATTTTAAAAAAGTGGACTAGATAATTCTCTGCCCAGGTCCCTCCCCAAACCCTCCATCCAACCAAAAAAACACTTTTGGCTTTAATAAATATTTAACCTATAAACTTGGCTTTACCTTCACTATAACATCAACTTTATTATGCTTTCTAGTCATTTTTTCAGTCATTTCTTTGGGCCCCTGAGCAGTTGAAGTTAAGATCGAGTCCATGCTCTTCGGGCAGCGGTGGAATCCTTGTTCTGTACATCTTGTATTTTCTGTGATAGAGTGGTGATATGAGTTGATTGCATAGTTACCGCAAAGTAATGTATGTGACTTCATGATATCAGAGGTGGTAACTAAGCAGCAACTCCACTGGAAACCATGGCATTTAGATGATCACATATTAATGGGAGGTAATGCACTACCTTCTGATAATGCTAGCTGTGCATTTAATACAGATTATGAAAGGACAATGGTATGATTGCAAAACAGCTACATAAACAGTTTCTTATTTTGGCATTTAAATAACTTGAGATAAAAGGATGCTTATTTTTGAAGCAGCGTGGATCTTCCTTTTAATGTTTTATTACAATGACTATTTCCCGGTTACTGAAGGCAAAGAGTGAATGATTACTGGAGCAAGCAGGATGTATTAAACTATTCTAATTGATTGGGGGAACTGAAAGATGTTCAGTGAACAAACTTAAATGCTTCATTCAAACCACAAGCTGAAAATTATCTGCAATAAATAGGTAAAATCTTAAAATAAAAACAACATAATTATTTCTGGCTATTTAGGATCTAACAATATAAATAGAATTTATCCTACTCATACTGATTAGAGAGTATCAGACTAAGTACATATAAAATATACATTTTAGAACACTATTAAAATTATTTTTTCTTTTTATTTTTGGGCAGCCATAGAGAATGAATTTATTTGAGTTAAATGTACATATGATGCAACAACACTGTACAAATTCAGCTACTAAGTATAACAGATGAGATCAACAGTCAACTCTGTAATTTACATTAAATAACTATAATTCTATAACAACGCATGAAACAGGCTAGCCCTATATTCATACATTTTCAAAGTACTAAAATAAATAAAACAACTATCATTTCAGAAAAATAAGGAAACCATTATATTAGAATATGTTCTAAGAATTCTAGTTCTGAAGTAACAAATATTTTTGGAATAAGTTTCCTACTTTTAACAATATTATTAAAGCATTTTCCCATGAGATATTTTTATCCCTTCAGCTACTGAGGGAAAGTATTAACAAAAAAATAGCTGGTAGTGATACTAATTCCATTACTTTGCATTTCTTTCGAATACTACCTAAGATGTTACAGTAATGAATTTAATGTAATATTTTATTTTATAATCGATGTATATTTTTACTGGTGATGTTACATAAACAGATTTTAATTATGCAAAAAAATTTAAGTAAAAGGTTGTTATATCCATGCATTTTCTAGTTAAGTTGTGCTAAATGTTAATTAATTCACCTTTTATCTCTTTGGTGAATTTTACCCGATGAGAATCAGTCAGAGGTCTTGGTTGCTCATCAATATTATGAATATCAAGAACTTCACACATGAACTGAATTACAGGTTGTGCTTTGTAGAAGGCAGTAGCAGAAACTAAGAAGAAAAACACAAATAATACAAATTAATGTTTCCCTAAAAAATTCAGAAACTTCATCTTAGGCTCCATGATAACCACCTACACAGTTAAAATGATCCCTAATGCACATTTATGTACATACAAATTTCCAAAATTAGGCAGTTTTCATTTGGCCTCTGAGGCACAGGTACAGAACAGCCAAATACTCCAGTTTTTATAATCTATCTCTTTCATCATGAGTAACTGATTCATTCCATTCTCTATAGAGAAGTGTTCTGTGTGAGACAAGGCTTGTAAGAGACAAAGAAGGCCGGAGCTCCTTGGTAGCTGAGATAGTTAGGTATTACTTTTTTTTTCTTTTTTTCTTTTTTCTTTTTGAGACGGAGTCTTACTCTGCCACCCAGGCTGGAGTGCAGTGGTGCCATCTCAGCTCACTGCAACCTCTGCCTCCTGGGTTCAAGTGATTCTCCTGCCTCAGTACCCCGAGTAGCTGGGATTACAGGCACCTGCCACCAGGCCCGGCTATTTTTTGTATTTTTAGTTGAGATGGGGTTTCACCATATCGGTCAGGCTGGTCTTCATCTCCTGACCTCAGGCGATCCGCCTGCCTCAGCCTCCCAAAATGCAGGGATTACAGGCGTGAACCACCATGCCCGGCCCTTTTTTTCTTAACAGAGACAAGGTCTCACTATATTGCCCAGGCTGGTTTCCAATTTATGAACTCAAGCAATCCTCCCACCTCAGCCTCCCCAAAGTGGTGGGATTACAGGTGTCAGCCACCACGCCTGGCCAGTATTATTTCTTAAACAAGGCTTTCTATGTCACCCTAGACTGTCTAATGAGAATTTTCCCTGTCTTGCAATACTTTGAGAAAACAGTGGTATTAGTTGTTGGTGCTAATCTAAGGTACAGAGAGTAATATTAAGGGATATCTGCCACCATTATTGAGCAATGGGTAGTTTTTTAGCAGTCAACTAGTATGGTTTCTTAATTGTGGGTTTTGGAACTACAAGAGCTTCACCAATGGTTAGCAGATCACCATCACTCATTTCTTAGACACATACTCATTAATGGCTATTACGTGTCATATAGGCACTGGGGATACAACAAAAAGTATAACCATAAGACAATAAGTTACATGTTATCATGTTATTTTTCTATTCCAAAAAACATGCCCACTGTCTGCTCAGCTAAGGGTAAACTTTTTACGTGGTGATCTTTCTCTTGCTTTCCTTGGTTTAGCATTAAATGCCCTCCATAAAATGTCCCTTACCTCTGGGAGGATATTTTCAAAGCTTTAACAGTAGTTATCTCTGGATAAATGTGGGTAGGGAGGCTACTGTGGCTATTTTATTTTCTGCAAAAAATTTTTGGCCTGGCCCAATGTCTCATGCTTGTAATCCCAGCACTTTGGTATGCAAAGGTGGGCGGATTGCCTGAGCTCAGGAGTTCAAAACCAGCCTGGATAACATGGCAAAACCCCATCTCTACTAAAAATACAAAAAATCAGTTGAGCGTGGTAGCGTGTGCCTGTAATCGCAACTACTCGGGAGGCTGAGGCACAAGAATCGTTTGAGCCTGGGAGGTGGAGGTTGTGGTGAGCTGAGATTGTGCCACTGCATTCCAGCCTGGGTGACGGAGTAAGACTCTATCTCAAAAAAAAAAAAAGTTATCTTGGCTGGGCACAGTGGCTCATGCCTGTAATCCCAACACTTTGGGAAGCCAAGGTGCATGGATCACTTGAAGTTGGGAGTCCAAGACCAGCCTGGCCAACATGGTACAACCCTGTCTTTACTAAAAAATACAAAAATTAGCTGGGTATGGTGGCACACACCTGCAATCCCAGCTACTCGGGAGGCTAAAGCCAGAGAATCGCTTAAACTCATGAGGCAGAGGTTGCAGTGGGCCGAGATTGCACCCACTGCACTCCAGCTTGGGCAACAGAGTGAGAAGTTTCGTCTCAAAAAAAATTTTAAATTTTTTTTTACTATGAAAAACATTTTTATCTTCATAACTTCATTTTTAGGTACTGAGTGCATACCGTTATTTCCTTCTTTATTACACAAATAATACATGAATATAGTTTCATCACAAAAACTCAAACAATATAGAGAAGACCCTCTCCAGTCTGAACCTCCCTGTTCCAAGTATCTCTAATGAGTCACCATTGTTAGTACTTAGGTATGCATACATCCTCTCCTTTTAATATGCACTTAGATTTGTCAGAAAGGTGATTAAAAAATAAAAATTAATACAATGATAACAATGTAGGAATAACTTTTTTAGATGAAATCAGATGATAAACATTCTATGACTCATTTTATCATTATTTTAAAAATTAACAATTTATCTCAGAGATCTTTTCATGTCAGTACACTCTTTAATTGCTGCACCTTATGCCACAGTATGGGGGCATGATAAGTAAATAGGTACCCCTTCCCCTCTTAATAAAAAAGAACACAAACATTACAAACACTATACTGAACCTTGTATGTACTAATATGAAACTGTATCATTCTTTCTCAAAGCTACAAGATATCCCATTGTATGGATGTACTTCATGACACCTAAGGGAGGGTTATGGGTTGTTTTTTACGATTACAAACAATATTCCAAGGCGAATATTCCTGTGTATGTATGTGTTGTGTATGTATATGTATTTATTTATGTTTGGTATACATCCATGAGTGCTTCTTATTTATTTATTTTTGAGACAGAGTCTCACTCTGTCACCCAGGCTGGAGTGCAGTGGCATGATCTCGGCTCACTGCAACCTCTGCCTCTCAGGTTCAGGCAATTCTCATGCCTTAGCCTCCCAAGAGCTGGAATTACAGGCATGTACCACCACACCCAGCTAATTTTTGTATTTTTAGTGGAGACGGGGTTTCACCATGTTGGCCAGGCTGGTCGCAAACTCCTGGCCTCAACTGATTTACCCGCCTTGGCCTCCCAAAGTGCTGGGATTACAGGTATGAGCCACCATGCCCGGCCCATGAGTATTTCTGTGGAAAAGACAAGAGAAATCAATACTCACTGCTAAACTTCCATCCAAATAAACTTTAGAAACATTTCCAGTTTCTAACTAATTAAAAAAAAGAGAGAGACACTGTTAAGATTGTAACAGTATTCTAGATACCTTATTCAAATCCATAGTAGTTTTAAATATATAGACATTATATTGTACTGAAAAATGTTAGAATATTGTTGTGCACAAAAAGGAAGGCTGACAGGATACATACCAAATTTAAGTTATATGTTTATATTGTTTAAGTTCTTAAGCATATATTGATCTGGATTAATTTTTTAAAAGTAAATAAAGAAAAATAAATATATAGTGAATAATATGCTTATTTTACCTTTCCTTTAATCCTACAGGTAAAATTTATTTATTGGATTGCTATAACACCAGCATTCACAACTAATGTTTCACATACCACAGAGCTGTAACTACTAAACAAACATGCTAGGATTATTTCTCTTATTTAATCCTCTTCTACTTTTTTCCCCAACTGTTTATGCCACTACACTCTGAATCATTTTACTGCTGACCATCTTCTCTACAGGAAGGTAGGCATTTGAGGTAAAAATTAAATTTAGTAATAAAAAAACTCAAAAAGAATGGGTTGAAATCAGCAAATAAAATTTTGAATTAGAAGTAAATTTCAATGATCAAATATTGACTTTTCTACCCCTTAGTTGAATTCTTAATATTTAATAAACCTACAAATGTGTATGTATTTTACTCCTTCTTTCCCTTTCACAAGTTAGCTAATTATTATTGAAAAATGTTTACATTTAACATTTAAAAATATATCAATAAGATATGCTACATTAACGTGTTTCAGGAAGTAAGCATATAATCATTTCCAGAGATGGCAGCCCCCAAAAAGCAAGCACTTGAAAAAATTCAGCACTGAAGCAAATGCTTTTTTTTTTTGAGATGGAGTCTTGCTCTGTCACCCAGATTGGAGCACAGTGACGCAATCTTAGCTCACTGAAACCTCTGCCTCCCAGCTTCAAGTGATTCTTCTGCCTCAGCCTCAACAGTAGCTGGGACTACAAGTGTGCACCACCACACCTGACTAATTTTTGTATTTTCAGTAGAGACAGGGTTTCACCATATTGGCCAGGCTTGTCTCAAACTCCTGACCCAGTGATCTGCCCCCTCGGCCTCCCAAAGTGCTGGGATTACAGGCATGAGCCACTGCACCTGGTAAAAATACTCCCATTGTACCAGGACTAGAAGAATTTCCCTAATCTGATAAAAAATTATTTACCAAAACTGGTATTGCAACCTGGGAGATACATAAAAAAGAAAAAAAACCTCAATGGTAAATTCAACTCCATTTTCTAGAAAGTTCCAGCTAGCATAGCAAAGCAAATTAAGAGAATAAAAAGTGAAAAGATTGGAAAGAGAGAAAATTATTACTCTTCACAACGTTGTGTACATAGAAAACTCAGTAAAATCTATGGACAAATTACAGAATTGATAATTAAGCAATGTTGCCAGATTTAAGATCTACCTATAAAAATAAAGTATATTCTTATATGCTAGCAACTTACTTAAAATGTAATTTAAAAATATACCACTTACAATCACAACAAAAAACATAAGGCATTTGAGATGAAATCTAAATGAAAGGTGTATAAGACCTATGGAAGTAATAGGTATCTCTATTATTGAAAGATATTAGAGAAGATCAAATAAATGGAGTAATATATCCTATTCATGTAAATTATCCTCAAATTAATCTTCAAATTCAAAGCAATTTCAGTCAAAATATCAACAGGATGTAATCTTCTCTCCCCCTGGAACCTAAGATACTACAATTAACATGAAAGCACAATGAAACAAGAATAGCCACAACATTTTTTTTTTTAGTATCTAGAACAGAGTCTTACTCTGTTGCCCAGGTTGCTGGAGTGCAGTGGCACAATCTCCACTCACTGCAACCTCCACTTCCCGGGTTCAAGCTATTCTGTTGCCTCAGCCTCCTGAGTAGCTGGGATTACAGGCACGTGCCACCAAGCCCAGCTAATTTTTTTTGCATTTTTAGTAATGATGGGGTTTCACCATGTTGGCCAGGCTGGTCTGGAACTCCTCACCTCAGGTCATCCACCTGCTTTGGCCTCCCAAAGTGCTGGGATTACAGGTGTGAGCCATTGCGCCCAGCCAACAATTCTTAAGAATAAGGTCTGCTCTAGCATTCATCGAGATTTGTTATAATCCTATTAGAATAAAGAGGCTGTGGCTTGAAAGCCTACCTCATATTATATACATAAATTCTTTTCAGAGAACTAAATATGAAAGGGAAAACTAACATTTATTGAAACGTGTAGAATATCTTTATGATCTGAGAGGTAAGAAAGAATTTCTTAAACACACTACAAAATCTATAAACCATGAAAACTATAAGAAAAAAGACGCCATAAATAAAACAACAAAGAAATAAAGCCAAAGATTGATAAAGGGTATGTACAATATGTTTAACAAATGCTTAGTATCTAGACTATGTGAAGAGTTCCTATAAATCAAAATAAAACAATAAAAAGTGGCAAAGGACATGAGCAAACATTTCATAGAAGAGAAAAAGAAATATATATTAAAACAATATCAACCTACTATTTTATACCAATCAAGATTAGAAAAAAACTTTAAGGGTAACACAAGCTGAAAATAAGCCAACAGAAGAATGAAAGCTCTCAGACGGTAGGAACATAATCTGATGAAGTCACTTAGGAAAGGAAGAGGTAATACATAATAAATTGAAAAATGTGTATAATTTTCAACCCAGAACTTCTGTTATAGAATATATACTCTATAGAAATTCCTCATCTGCAAAAGGAGACATGAATAAGAATGCTTATATCCTTTCTATAGCACTGTTTGTAAGAGTAAAAAGAAGGGAAACAGCCTAAATACGTGTCAACATATTTGGATATTTTATACTATAAATTGGATGGATAAATTGTACGATACTCATACAATTAAAATCAATGAGCAGCCACTGGAATTCAGATAAATAAAATTGAGAAAGAATGGGCATTACTTGAGGGGAGTTTAGGGGAAAATGAGATATTATTAACCACTTACACTGGTAGTATCTAGATAAACATAACTAGGGAAAAGAAATTTAGCAAATAGACTATATGTTCAAAACACCAGTGGGATAATATTTCAATTCTAAACATAGTATATCTTTAAATGTATTAAGGTCATTTAAGTTCCATTAAAGTTTTATAGTATACTCTAAAACTCATATATCTTTTATTAGATTTATTCATAACTGATAATTTTTTTTTCTCACTTTGGGAGGCCAAGGTGAGTGGATCACCTGAGGTCAGAAGTTTGAGACTAACCTGGCCAACATGGTGAAACCCTGTCTTTACTAAAAATACAAAAATTAGCTGGGTGTGGTGGCAGGCACCTGTAATCCCGGATACTTAGGAGGCTGAGGTAGGAGAATCGCTTGAACGCAGGAGGAGGAGGTTGCAGTGAGCAGAGATGGTGCCACTGCATTCCAGCCTGGGGGACAGAGTGAGACTACATCTCAAACATACAAACAAACCCCAGAGAATACAGATGCTCCTTGACTGAAAATAGGATCACATTCCAATAAACACAACATAACTTGAAAATATTCTAAGTTGAAAATGCTTTTAATACATCTAAACTACTGAACATTACAGGTAGCTTGGCCTACATTAAATGTGCTCAGAACACTTACATGAGCCTACAGTTGGGCAAAATCATCTGGCAACACAGTACATTGCACAGTATCAGTTGTTTACCCTCCTGATCACATGGCTGACTAGGAGCTGTGGTTCACTGCTGCTGCCCAACATTTTAAGAGAATACTGTACTGTAAATCGCTAGCCTGGGAAAATATCAAAATTCAAAATACAATTTCTACTGAAGGTATGCTACTTTTGCATCATCGTAAAGTTGAAAAAGCGTTAAGTTAAACCATTCTAAGTAGGGTTCTAGGTTTAACTTTAAAAGAAACTGCTGGCTGGCTGCGGTGGGACGCCAAGGCAGGTGGGTCACGAGGTCAACAGATCGAGACCAGCCTGGCCAACATGATGAAACCACATCTCTACGAAAAATAGAAAAAAATGGCCGGGCGCGGTGATTCACGCCTGTAATCCCAGCACTTTGGGAGGCCAAGGGATTGAGACCATCCTGGCCAACATGGTGAAACCCTGTTTCTATTAAAAGTACAAAAAATTAGCTGGGCGTGGTGGTGCGTGCCTGTAGCTCCAGCTACTCGGGAGGTTGAGGCAGGAGAAATGCTTGAAACCGGAAAACGGAAGTTGCAGTGAGCCGGGATTGCGCCACTGCACTCCAGCCTGGTGATAGAGCCAGACTCTGTCTAAAAAAAAAAAAAAGAAAAAGAAAAAGAAAGAAAAAATTAGACAGGTATGGTGGTGTATGCCTGTAATTCCAGCTACTTGGGATGCTGAGGCAGGAGAATCGCTTGAACCAGGGTGGTGGAGATTGCAGTGAGCCTGAGCCAAGAACGCTCCACTGCACTCCAGGCTGGTGACGGCGTGAGACTTTCTCTTAAAAAAAAAAAAAAATACTGCTAGGGCCAGACGTGATGGCTCACGCCTATAATCCCAGCACTTTGGGAGGCCGAGGCCGGTGGATCACCAGGTCAAGAGATCGAGACCATCTTGGTCAACATGGTGAAACCCCGTCTCTACTAAATATACAAAAATTAGCTGGGCATGGTAGTGAGCGCCTGTAGTCCCAGCTACTCGGGAGGCTGAGGCAGGAGAATTGCTTGAACCCAGGAGGCAGAGGTTGTGGTGAGCCGAGATCGTGCCATTGCACTCCAGTCTAGGTAACAACAGCAAAACTCTGTCTTAAACAAACAAACAAAAAAATCTGCCAAATTATTTTGCTTTTTTTCTTTTATTGAGATGGAGTCTCATTCTGTCACCCAGGATGGAGTGCAGTGGTGCGATCTCTGCTCACTGTAACCTCCACCTCCTGGGTTCCAGTAATTCTCCTGCCTCAGCCTCCCCAGTGGCTGGATTACAGGGACACACCACCACACCTGTGTAATTTTTTCTATTTTTAGTAGAGATGCAGTTTCACCATGTTGGCCAGGCTGGTCTCAAGTGATCTGCCTGCCTTGGCCTCCCAAAGTGCTAGGATTACAGGTATGAGCTACTGCATCCAGCCGCCAAACTATTTTTCAAAGTAGCTGTACCATTTTACACTCCTACAATTTCTAGTTGCTCCAAATCTTTGTCAACATTTGGCATTTTCAGTCTTTTAAATTTAGCCAATCTAGTAAGTATGGGTGGTATCTCATTGGGGTTCTTTCTGAATGACCAATGATGTTTTGCATCTTCTCAAGTGCTTATTGACCATTCATATATATATATTTTTTTGAGACAGAGTTTTGCTCATCATCCAGCCTGGAGCGCAACGGCACAAGCTCAGCTCACTGCACCCTCTGCCTCCTGGACTCAAGCAATTCATTCTCCTGCCTCAGCCTCCCGAGTAGCTGGGACTACAGATGCCCACCACCATGCCAGCTAATTTTTGTACTTTATTTAGTAGAGACAGGGTTTTGCCATGTTGGTCAGACTAGTCTCAAACTCCTGACATCAGGTGATCCACCTGCCTTGGCCTCCCTAAGTACTAGGATTACAGGTATGAGCCACCACTCCCAACCACACATACTCTTTTGTGAATTATGTGATTTTTACTACTTATTTCTTTTCTGTTTCTTACTGAGCTATGTATATGTTTTTCATATATTCTGGATACAAGTGTTGTTCCGTTACATTTTGCAAATGTGTCATCTCAGTTGTAGCTTGCTTTTTCATTTTTTTTAAGAGTCAGGGTCTTGCTCTGTTCCCCTGGCATGAGTGCAGTGGTGATAATAGCTCATTGCAACCTCTAACTCCTGGGCTCAAGTGATCTTCTCACCTCATCCTCCTAAGAAGCTGGGATTACAGGCATGTACCGCCACGCTCAGCTAATTAAAAATTTTTTTTTGCTATGCTGGCCAGGCTGGTCTCAAACTCCTGGCCTCAAGTGATTTTCCTGCCTAGGTATCCCAAAGTGCTGGGATTATAGTTGTGAACCACTGGCTGCCTTTTCATTTTTTAAATGGTGTTCTCAAAAGGAAAAGGTTTTAATTGCAATGGTTTTCAATTAATTAAGAAATCCTGGCTGGGTGCAGTGGCTTATGCCTGTAATCCCAGCAATTTGGGAGGCCTACGTGGGTGCATCACTTGAGGTCAGGGAGTTCGAGACCAGCCTGGTCAACATGGTGAAACCCCATCGCTACTAAAAATACAAAATTTAGCTGGGTGTGGCAGCATGAACCTGTAGTCCCAGCCACTCAGGAGGCTGAAGTGGGAGAACTGCTTGAACCCGGGAGACAAAGGTTGCAGTGAGTCAAGATCAACCCACTGTACTCCAGTCCGGGTGACAGACAGAACCTGTCTCGGAAGAAGAAATAAATCTTTGCCTCCTCCAAGATTATGAATATTTTCCCCATTTTGTCTTGGAAATTTCCCATTTTCAATGTTTTATCCTGGGATAAACTCCGAATTAAATTTTGCATGTGGTGTTAAGTAGGGGTTAATGTTTATTTTTTATACAAATATCCAGTTGCTGCATCATTTATTGAGAAGACTGTCCTTTCTGGCATTATGTTGGTCCTTTGTCAAAAGTCAATCAGCCACATTAACGGGTCTATTCTTATAGCTATTGTGTGTTGATGATCTTTACCCCAGTATCACTGTTTTGATTTCAGTAGTTTTATAGTATGTCTTGAAAACAGGTAGTATAAATCCATCAACTCTGTTTCTTTAAAGATTTTTTTGGCTATTCAACATAGAAATGCTGTTTTTTGTATTTGCATATAAATCTTAGAATCAGCTTGTCAGTTATATACTTTTATACCCTGATGGGACTTCTACTGTATTGAATTTATACATCAATTTGAGGAGAATGAAATTCTTAACAATTTGAGACTTCTAGTCTTTATCTTCCTTGTGTTTCTCAGTAATGCTTTGTAGCTTTCAGTGTGGGGGCCATGTATAGCTTTCTTTACATTTATTCCTAAAAACAATATGCTTTTTAATGTTATGAATGGTACTTAATTTTTTTTTATTTCAATTGTTGAATGCTGGTATTATTTCCGGTTATAATGCTAGTATTCATTTTTGTATATGCAGCTGGTATCCTGTGAGCTTACTAAATTCATGTATTAATTCTAATAATTTTAATTGGGTTTCTTTTGGTAGATTCTTTTTTTTTTTTTTAACACTTGCCTACATGCAGATCTTTTGGTAGATTCTTTAGGATTTTTTTATGCAGAGTATTATGTCTTCTACAAACAGAGATAGTTTTATTTCTTCCTTTACAAATTATCCCTTTTCTTTCTTTTTCTTGCTTCGCCTGGGACCTCCAGTATGATTACTAAATAGATACAGCGAGAGCAAGCATCTTTGCCTTGTTCTTGATTTTAGGGCAAAAGCGTTCAATCTCTTCACCACAGAAATATGATGCTGCCTGTATGCTTCTCTAGGTATTTTTTATTAGCTGAAGAAATTTTCTTTTATTGCTACTTTGTTGTAAATTTTTATCATGAGAATGGTTAAAATGTGCCAAATAATTTTCCTGTTGAGAGGATTATATTGTCTTTGCCAGGTGTATCAGGTACACCAGCCTCAAAAAATGAATTGGGGCTGGGCATGGTGGCTTGTGCCTATAATCCCAGCATTTGGGGAGGACCAGATGGGAGAACTACTTGAGCCCAGGAGTTCAAGAGCAGCTTGGGGAGCATAGCCTAGGAGGCTGAGGCTGCAGTGAGCTGTGATCACACTACTGCACTCTAGGCTGGGTGACAGAGTTAAGAGTCTGTCTCACACGCACACATCCATACAAAGCGGGTGCAGTGGCTCATGCCTGTAATCCCAGCACTTTGGGAGGCTGAGACCCCAGCCAGGCCAACATGGTAAAACCCCGTCTCTACTGAAAATACAAAAAATAGCCAGGCGTGGTGATGCATGCCTGTAGTCCCAGCTACTTGGGAGGCTGAGGCAGGACAATGGCTTGAACCCGGAAGGCTGAGGTTGCAGTGAGCGGAGATCTCGCCATTGCACTCCAGCATGGGTGACAGAGCAAAACTCCATCTCAAAAAAAAAAAAAAAAAAAGCAGGGGATTTGGGGAGCCTTTTCTGTTTTCTGAAAGAATGATGTTTTTTTCTTTACATGTTAGAAAAAAATCACCAGTGAAATCATTTAGGTCTGGGGTTTTGTCAGGAGGAATTGTGAATTCAGTTTCTTTGATGCAGGGCAATTCAGACTTCTTTTTTGAGTCAATTTTGGTAAAGCTGTGGCTTATCAAGGAATTTGTTTCATCTAAGTTATCAAATTGGCATAAAGTTGTTCATACCATTCTCTTTATTAATCTTTCAATTAATTCTGAGGAATCTTTAGTGATACACCCCCTTCATCGCTGATACTGGTAATCTGCTTTTTTGTAATTTCCTGATTAGTCTTGCTGGGAATTTATTAATTCTACTAATTTTTTAAACAACCAACAGTTGGCTTCATTGATATTCTGTACGGTTTTTTAATTAAATTTTGCTCTAATCTTTATTATTTTTTACCTTTGCTTACTTTGGATTTAATATGCTCTTCTATTTTTAGCTTAAGTCAGAAACTGTGGTAGCCAGCCTTCAAGATGGTCCCCAATGAGTCTTGACATATAGGATTCATAGCTTTTACAGAATATTAAGTAATCTGTGTAACCAATAGAATATTATAAAAATAAAAGAATGTAACTTTCAATGCTAGGTCTTAATGTTATTACATCTTCTGCCTTGTTCTCTCATGAATTCCTGCTCTGGAGGAAGCCAGACACAGTGTTGTGAGAATACTTACCCAGGCTTAGTCCACATGGCAAGGATCTGAGGCCTCCAGAACTAAGTTGTTATCAATTAAGTGAGTCATACTGGAAGTGGTTCCCCCAGACCCTGTAAGGACTTAAGATAAATGTAGTCTCATGAACCAGAACCATCTAAGTCACTCCTAACTCACGGAAAATGTGTGAGATAGCTTATTGTTTTGAGTCACCAGGTGAAGGAATAATCTGATGTGCAGTGACAGATAACTATACAGATATAAGACTTAGCCATCCAAACATTTATTAAGTATATACTATGTCATAATTCCTTTATGGGTTGAAATTTAGAGATAAACCAGACAAAGCTCCTACCCTTTAAGAATAGATTCTGGGTTAAGATGGCAGGTTACTAATGAGCATCTCTAATCATTCTTCATTTCATTCCTTTCTCAAACTCTACTATATAGATTTTTAAAAATTAAAGATACAAACCTAGAAGGGAGAATAAAACAAGAAATACGTCAACATTTTTGAAAGATGAAAACCAAGTAAAGCAAGTTGGTGATAAAAGGATGGGAGTGATGCAGAAAAATGAAGAGAAGAGCAGTTTGAGAAGCAGGTAGAGTCCTATATCCTTTGTCTAGCTCACATTGATGAACAGCTGCCTCTTGTTCATCCTTGCATAAATCTGGAGGCATGCTGTCTGGAAAAGATAGAGGCTCCCTGGAAGGAGGATGCTAGACACAGTTGAGAGCACAGGATTGTACCAAAAACAAGAGATTAAATGACTGCAATATATTAAATGCTGAATACAGAAGCTCCCCCAGGTAGAACTCCCAACTTAGCTTCCAGAATGCAGGCAAACACACTGTTATCCTTCAGGCAGGAGTTTGGAAGACTTATCTTTGGGCAACCTGACCAGCCAAGAGAAGAGATCTAAGGATCCTAATGCTGTAGATTTCCCAACCTCAGCCCACTGAAATCACCCAGTGATGAGGCTCAGAGTCAACAAACCCTATCCATGCCTTCAGAGCATCCAGTGTTTTTAAACTTCCACTGAACAGACATTAGAAAATCAAGAATACTAGATATTGAATGAAAGCCTCCAAAATGGAAGACAGAGATCAAAACAAAACAAAAAAATTTGGGGAAAGCACAAGCATGTACAGGAAGAACTCCGAAATAAATTATGCTCAGAAAGCTGAGAGAGAAGATTCTGCATCTGTGAAACAAGAATAGCATGCTATACAAGGTTAACACTTGGGAAATAAAATGGGTGAATTTTATGGTATGTAAATTAGTCAATACAGCTATTTTAAAAATGGAGTGATGCTTTCAAATTTCTGAAGAAAAATTATTTCCACCACAAAATCATTTAAGTTTGTTGATAAATACATTTTGTAATATATAAAATTTGCTTCCCAGGTACCCTATTCCCATGAAGTTTCTGAAAATTTTTTAAAAAGATAAAGGAAAAAAAAAACTATAGGAGAAAGACAAAAGGAATTCTCCAGGGCAACAGAGAAGTGTGATCTCAAGACAGCTGTGCAGGCTGAACACAGGGGCTCCCACCTGTAATAACAGCACTTTGTGAGGCTGAGGTGGGCAGATCACCTGAGGTCAGAAGTTCAAGACCAGCCTAGCCAACGTGGTGAAACCCTGTCTCTACTAAAAATACAAAAATTAGCCAGGCATGGTGGCAAGCACCTGTAATCCCAGCTACTTGGAACGCTGAGGCAGGAGAATCACTTAAACCTGGGAGGCGGAGGTTGCAGTGAACAGAGATCATACCACTGCACTCCAGCCTGGGTGACAAGAGGGAAACTCCATCTCAAAGAAAAAAAAAAAAAAAAAAAAAAGACGGCTGTGCACCAAACAGAATGGGTATAACTCAACCAGACTGAAACAGTGAGATAAATCTGATGAAGGCTGTCACTGAGATTCCTGCAGCCATTACTGTTTTTCTAAGTTTTTTTTTTTTGGTAGGGTGGAGACGGGAGTCTCGCTCTGTCACCCAGGCTGGAGTGCAGTGGCATGATCTCACTGCAACCTCCACCTCCCGGGTTCAAGCAATTCTCCTGCCTCAGCCTCCAGAGTAGCTGGGACTATAGGTGCATGCTGCCACACCCATATAATATTTTTGTATTTTAGTAGAGACAGGGTTTCACCATGTTGCTCAGGCTGGTCTTGAACTCCTGAGCTCAGGCAATCTGCCCACCTCAGCCTGCTAAAGTGCCAGGATTACAGGTGTGAGCCACCGCGCCCGGCCTTATACTGTTTTTCTAATGTGAAGATAGCCTGCCTGTGTAAGCCTGATCCAGGTATCTTTAGTTGGCCTTGTCTGACCTCATGTTAATAAAGTTCTTGCCTAGATGCCTGAGTCAGCTGATAACTCTCACTCCACCCAAAGAAATGTTCTGCTTTGGTCTACTTCTGAAAGGACTAATTTGAATATTATAAAATCAAATTATTTCTTAATCTTAGCAATCTTATATCTAAACTCAAGACAAATACATGAAGTAAGCAACACTGATACTGTGGTTAATAAATTATTTACTAGAAATCTGTTTTCCCTGACAAAGCAGCATATTAAAGTGTGAACTTCTCACTACTCTGCAGAAATAAATTACAATTACTAAATTCTACAACCATTTACATATTCTGACTACTTTTCACTAAAAGCAAAATGGATAGTAAATGTTTTTAGGAAAGCTACATTTTATTTAACAGTAAACAAAAATAAATTTTTTAACTGACGTGTCTTAAGATTTGTCTGCCAGGAATTTTGCTTCTTAAGGGATGCAGTACAGAGAGCTATGTTAAAGGTATGAGCACTGGAGTCAGAAGTTGAACTTCTCCATTTAAATATAAACTGTGTGACTTTCTGTCTCTACACTTCAGTTAATGATACTACCTAACTTATACAACTGTGGTGGAATTTACATGCAATACTATAATATTAATAATTAATATAAAATGTTTAGCATTCTATCTGGTACATAATAAGAGGTAAACAACATCTTAAGGGAGATACAACTAACAAACATCAGATTCACTATGATGATGTTCTTTTTAATTTTTTGAGACAGGGTCTCGTTCTGTCACGCAGGCTGGAGTACAGTGGGGAGATCATGGCTCAAGCAATTCTCCCACCTCAGTCTCCCAAGTAGCCAGGATTATAAACTCATGCTATCACGTTTGGCTAGTTTTTGCATTTTTTATACAGACAGGGTTTTGCCATGTTGCCCAGGCTGGTTTCAACTCCTGGATTCAAGCAATCCACCTACCTTGATCTCCCAAAAGTGCAGGGATTACAGGTTTAAGCTACCCTGTCCAGCCACTATGATGGTCTTCCAAAGTGCTTGGATTACAGGCATGAGCCACCACGCCCAGCCGGTCTTTTTTCTTTTGTTAATTTTTTTTTTATATGATGGTCTTAAAATCTGTGAATTACAATAATAAAATGCAAGTTGCAAATGGGCTGGCCTCAAAACAAGCCAAATATTCTACATTTCATCAACTCTAAGATGCCATTGATGGTAAGGTGCACTAGTATTTTATGTATTCTTTAAAAAGAAACCTGCCATTTGAACTGTGACAAACCATCAATTCTAAGATATCTTCCGGTGTCTCATGCCTGTAATTCCAGCACTTTCGGAGGCTGAGGTGGGCAGATCACCTGAGGTCGGGAGTTCGAGACCAGCCTCCCAACATGCAGAAACCTGATCTCTGCCAAAAACACAAAAAATCAGCCAGGCGTAGTGGCGCATGCCTGTAATCCCAGCTACTTGGGAGGCTAAGGCAGGAGAATCACTTGAACCTAGGAAGTGGAGGTTGCGGTAGAGCTGAGATGGTGCCACTGTACTCCAGCCTGGGCAACAAGAGTGAAACTCTGTTTCAAAAAAAAAAAGTTATTTTCCAATTTCAGAGATGTTGGAATGTAAACAAAAAATTTTAACTCTTAGATTGGTAAAATACAGTGTTTAATTACACAGTTGAAAGTCAGGGTATTAAATGCCAACAGATCATTCTCAAGGCCAGTCTCGCAATTAGAGAGAATTGCTCCCTTTCTTAGAGTGCTCTTCCATCCTTATTTCCACCACCAATTTCACCTAGCTCCCACCTGCCATTTCTTGAGGGAAACATTCCTCAACCAGTGAGACTATAATGGATCCCTCCCTTTTACGCTTTCACTGCACTTGGTATTTTCCTTTTTTTTTGAGATGGAGTCTCATTCTGTCACCCAGGCTGGAGTGCAATAGTGTGATCTCAGCTCACTGCAACCTCCACCTTCCAGGTTCAAGTGATTCTACTGCCTCAGCCTCCCGAGTAGCTGGGACTACAGGCGCCTGCCACCAAGCCTGGCTAATTTTTGTATTTTTAGTAGAGACAGGGTTTTACCATATTGGCCAGGCTGGTCTCAAACTCCTGACTTTGTGATCCACCCCCCTCGGCCTCTCAAAGTGTTGGGATTACAGGCGTGAGCCACCACGCCTGGCCAATATTTTCCTGTACAGTACTTATTCCAGTGCTCAATATTAGTTTTTTTCCAGCTGATTTCAAGTTCAATAAAGGCTGTTCAGTGCAGTATACCACATACAAGGCTTGCAAAATCAAAATCACAAAAAAGCAAGACAGGAAATATAAGCAAGTAAGATGGTCAGTGCAATACTTCTCATATTCACAGCAGCACTTTACTGGGAA
Source organism: Cebus imitator (assembly GCF_001604975.1). NCBI lineage: Eukaryota > Metazoa > Chordata > Mammalia > Primates > Cebidae > Cebus > Cebus imitator. Next base: position 2,180,011 of record NW_016107592.1, read on the forward strand.
TTAATAATCCCTTGTTGCAGCATTTATGGAAAACATTATGGAGATTCCTAAAAAAATTAACAAGAGAACTACTATATGATCTAGCAATCCCATTTCAGGGACTACATGCAAAGTAAATAAAATCACTATCTCAAAGAGAAGTCTGTACTCCCATGTTCACTACAGCATTATTCACAATATTCAAGATGGGTAAACAACCTAAGTGACCATCAACAGACAAACGGATAAAGAGAATGTGGTATATACATAAAACGGAATATTATTTAGCCTTTAAAAGAAGGAAGTCCTGTCATTTGTGACAACATGGATGAACCTGGAGGATATTATGTTAAATGAAATAAGCGAGACACAGAAAGACAAATACTGTATGATCTCACACGTGGAATCTAAGAAAGCTCAACTCACAGAAATGGAGGTAGAATGATAGTTACCCAGGGCTGAGGGCTGAGGGAAATGATGAGATGTTGGTCAAAGAGTATAAACTTTCAGTTATAAGATGAGTAAGTTCTAGAGACTTAATGTACAGCATGGTGACTATAATGAACAATTATTGCATACTTGAAATATCCTGAGAGCAAGTTTCATGTTCTTACGTCTCTCACATACCTATGAGGTGACTATTATGTCAATTAGCTTGATTGTGGTAATCATTTCACAATGTGTATGTACTATCAAAAGTCACACTGAATACCTCAAATATATATAATTTTTACTTGTTAATCATACCTGAATGAAGCTGGGAAAAAATAAACCAACTTCAAATATTAGGCACTTTGCTCACATAAACATACTCTCATATTTTTCTTAAGTCCTTTTGGGCCATCTCTTCTCCCTAACCCAGCCACCCCATTTCATTTTTCTTTTTTTCTTCCTAAAAGGAACCAAACTCTTGAAATTGGTATGTATTTGTTCCATCTCTGTTTTATAATTTTACTTTATTTGTATGTACCCAATATAAATAATAGCATATTGTTTTGCTATATATATGTATTTTTAAACAGAGTCTAACTGTTGCCTAGGCTGCAGTAGTGTTGCCATCTCTGCTCACTGCAACCTCCACCTCCTGGGTTCAAGAAATTCTCCTGCCACAGCCTCTTGAGTAGCTGGGACTACAGGTGCATGCCATCATGTCTGGCTGATTTTCGTATTTTTAGTACAGATGGGGTTTTACTATGTTGGCCAGGCTGGTCTCAAACTCCTGACCTCAAGTGATCCACCTGCCTTGGCTTACCAAAGTGCTCGGATTACAGGCATGAGCCACTGCACCTGGCATTTTTTGTATTTTTACTAGAGACAGGGCTTTGCTATGTTGGCCAGGCTGGTCTTGAACCCCTGATCTCAAGTGATCCCCCCTACCTTGGCCTCCCAAAGTGCTAGGATTACAGGCGTGAGCCATTGTGCCTGGCCCCTTTTGCTATTTACTTCAGCTACAACTTTTTTCTTTTTTTGAGATGGAGTCTCCCTCTGTTGCCCAGGCTTGGAGTACAGTGGCATGAAATTGACTCACTGTAACCTCTGCCTTCTAGGTTCAAGTAATTCTCCTACCCGAGCCTCCCAAGTAGCTGGGATTACAGATGTGCATCATCGTGCCCGGCTAATTTCTGTATGTTTAGTAGAGATGCGGTTTTGCCATGTTGGCCAAATGGTCTCCAACCCCTGACCTCAAGTGACCTACCTGACCTGGCCTCCCAATGTGCTAGGATTATAGACATGAGCCACCGCGCCTGTCCCCTTTTTGCTATTTACTCAGCCCTATTTTTTCTTTTTTCTTTTTTTTTTTTTTTTTTTT
>NW_016107592.1:2182135-2185443 GCF_001604975.1 Cebus imitator
AGTAGCTGGGATTATAGACGTGCACCATCACACCTGGCTAATTTTTGTGTAGAGTAGAAACAGTTTCCCCATGTTTGCCAGGCTAGTCTGGAACTTCCAACCTCAGGTGATCAGCCCGCCTTCACCTGCCAAAGTGTTGGGATTACAGGTCTGAGCAAGCCCTGCCTATTTTTTTTTTTTTTTTTTAATGCGGAGTCTCACTCTGTTGCCTAGTACAGAGTGTGTACACTAGAAGTACAGAGGTGTGATCTCGGCTCACTGCAACCTCTGCCTCCTGGGTTCAAGCGATTCTCATGCCCTAGCCTCCTGAGTAGCTGGGATTATAGACGTGCACTACCACAAGTGGCTAATTTTTGTATTTTTAGTAGAGATGGGGTTTCGCCATGTTGGCCAGGCTGGTCTCAAACTCCTGGTCTCATATGAATCGCAGGCCTCTGCCTCCCAAAGTGCTGGGATTACAGGCATAAGCCACCAAGTCTGGGTACAACATTGTTTTAATAATTCACACTGACACATATAAATCTGGTTCATTCATTGAACTGTTATGTAGTATACTACAGGATTATATGACTATTTATGTGCTGTTTATAATAATTCTACTATTGACAGGAATTTTGGCTGTTTCTAATTTTCTGCCATTACATACAATGTTTCAGGTACACATGCAAGATACTTCTTTATGGGTTTTAAGATACGCAATTTCATCTTTATTTCATCTCTTCTAGTTAAGAACTGCTCTCTGGGGTAGTTGTACCAAATGATACTTCTACAAACAATTTGTGAGAGTTCCTTCTACTTCATCCTCACCAACATTTGGTATTTCATAAGATTTTTCTTTTCACCTTGTACTTTTTGCAAATCATAAGGCTTTTTAATTTCACAAATCTGATGGGTACAAAATGGTAACACTGATTTCACTTGCAAGTTCTTATTAATTAATGAGAATCTTTTCACGTGTTTACTGGCTATATGGGTTTCCTATTTTGAAAGCTATCTATTTTTTAATTCATCTGTCCTTATATTTTATAAAGTTCTCAGTTACATGAGCTACAAATTTTCTAATTTTTTTTTTTGAGACAGAGTTTCACTCTTGTTACCCAGACAGGAATGCAATGGCATGATCTCAGCTCACTGCAACCTCCACCTCCCAGGTTCAAGTGATTCCCCTGCCACAGTCTCCTAAGTAACTGGGATGACACACATGTGCCACCATGCTCGGCTAATTTTGTATTTTTAGTAGAGATGGGGTTCTCCATGTTGGCCAGGCTGGTCTTAAACTCCTGACTTCAGATGATTCAACTGCCTCAGCCTCCCAAAGTGCTGGGATTGCAGGCGTAGCCACCGCATCCGGCCAATTTTCTAATATTCTTAACTTTACTGTTTCTTTTGCATCACACAAGTTTTAAATTTTGGTCAAGTTTATCAGTATTTTCCTTTGCAGTTTGTACTTTGTTTGGTGTTAGGAATATTTTCTCATTTTTATTCAAAAACTAAAAGAATTTTGAAGATTTGCTTCTCATATTTGGGATTATAATTCACCTAGAAATAAACTTTGTGTTGATGTAAGATGGATCTAATCTTTTTTAACAGTTAACAACTGTGTTAACACAATTTATTAAATATTTAACTCTTTCCCTACTGATCTGAAACACTACATCAGATATTTACAGTTTCCATAAACAGACAAGTGCCTCATTTGTAGACTCAGCTTCATTAATTTGCCTGGCCCTGCGCTTAAAGCCATGCGGTATAACTGTTATAGTTTTATGGGAAGTAGGACAATTCCTGCTTTATTTTTCTTTAAAATTCTATTGGTTTTTCTTAGTCACTTATTCTATATAAATCTTAATACTGACTTATCAAGGATTATACTATACCCTATTAACATTTTATTTTTTGAGACAGGGCCTCGCTCTATTGCCCAGGCTGGAGTACAGTGGTGAGATCACAGTTCACTGCATCTTCCACCTCCTAGGCTCAAGCAATTCTCCCATCTTGAGTAACGGAAATACAGTCACATACCTCCATGCCTGGTTAATTTTTTTGTATTATTTTAGCAACAGGGTTTCACCATATTTCTCAGAACCCCTGGGCTCAAGCAATCCTCCCACCTTGGCCTCCCAACGTGCTGGAAATACCAGCATACCCACCACACCTGGCCCCCAATTGGAATTTTAATTAAAACTACATTTATAGATTAATTTGGGGAGAACTGACATCTTAAAAAATTGAGTCTTCTCAAGAAGGCTAACATGTTTCATTTATTTAAATTTTCTCTTAGCTCTTTCAATAAAGACCTCAGAAATCATTTATTCCTAAATGCCTCATTTTTAATCCAAACTTGATCTCATTATACTTGCTAAAGCTCAGCTAAGATATCACATACTACTACAAATATTTCTCTGATTTTTCAGGCTCACTTGGACTCTTGGATTTATTTATTCATTCTTTGCTTTATGACCAAAAGTTGTGCTGGGCATGGAGGGTACACTGGTGAATAAAATGACAATCCCTTCATGGAGCTTTCATTCTAATAGGAGAGACAGAACAATAAACACTCATAATTCAGGGTGACACATGCTATTATAGGGGAAATAATTACACTGTGCTATGGGAATACAGAAGAGAAATACCTAACTCAGATTTGGGGGATGGCTGGATGGGGGGAGAAGGGTGTCAAACACTGCTTCTCAAGGAAGTAACATGTAGACTGAAACCTGTAAGAAGAACAGAAGTTAGCAAACACAATAGTGACTAAAAATCATAGTACTGATATCCTTCTTGCTCTTGATTTTATTGAAAAAGCTCTCATTGTTTAACTGTGAAATGACCTACTTTTTGTTTATTTTTTTAGAGATAGGGGTCTCACTCTGTTGCCCAGGCTGGAAGGAATACAGTGGCTCAACTACAGCTCACTGCAGCCTCCAACTCCTGAGACTTAGGCTATCCTCCTGCCTTAGCCTCCCAAGCAGCTGGGACTGCAGGCACGAGCCCCTGTGCCCAGCTCACTTATTTTTTGGATATGTTTCCCCTCTTGGCTTCTTTGACATCATTTTTTTCTCTCTCATATTGCCTTGTAATAATCATTACTTGCTCACTAGTTCTTTCTTCCTTAATGCTAGTATTCCTTCATGGCGTTATCCTCCTCTTTCCTGTTTCAATCTAAATACTATTCCTAAATATTTTTTCCACTTCTTTTTTTTTTTTGAGACCGAGTTTCACTCTTGTTACCCAGGCTGGCGTGCAATGGCGCGATCTTGGCTCACCGCAACCTCCGCCTCCTGGGTTCAGGCAATTCTCCTGCCTCA
>NW_016107592.1:2185598-2189086 GCF_001604975.1 Cebus imitator
GTGATCCACCTGCCTCGGCCTCCCAAAGTGCTGGGATTACAGGCTTGGGCCACCGCGCCCGGCATTTTTCCACTTCCATAGTTTCAAATATGGATTTATGTACTGAAGAATCCCAACACTCTTACTTTAGCTCCCACCATTATAGATTTTCATACTAAATTTCTAACTATACACTAGATATGTCTATCTATATGTTCCATAGAATCCTCAAGCTTTGGACACATTGATACATGGTGTATACTGCCAACTAATCAGCAATAGCAGATCTACCTCCATATTCAGTTGACAGTACCACCATTCATACCTGGTAAAAACCTCAGAGTCACTACTCTGAATGTACATTAGAAAATATGCCCTTGGAAGCCAGTTTATAATATGGCAGTCACTGTACCTGAAAGTTGTTTCAAGGGCTGAATAATCACAAAATTTCAGACCAGGTATGGAGGGTTGTTTTTCTTTATTTATTTTTGAGATGGGGTCTTGCCTTGTCACTGCTGAAGTGCAGTGGCACAATCACAATTCACCATAGCCTTGATCTGGGCTCAAGCCACTCTCTCATCTCAGCCTCTTTAGCAGCTGGGACTACAAGCACACACCAAACCTGGCTAATTTGTTTTTTTCAATTTTTGGTAGCGATAAGGTCTCACTACGTTATTCTGCCTGATCTCAAACTCTGATCCCAAGTGATCCTCCCACTTTGGCCTCCCAAAGTCCTGGGATTACAGGTGTGGGCCACCATGGCAGGTGGTGTTTTTAATGTGTCAAATGTGTTAGGCTACTAGCTGCAATTTGTTTAATCAAACACTAATCTAGGTGTAGCTATGAAGGTATTTTGTAGATGTAATTAAAGTCCATAATCAGTTGACTTTAAGTAATGGAGATTATCCTGAATAATGCGGGCGGGCCTGATTCAATTAGGCGAAAGGTCTTAAAAGTAGGGCTGAAGTTTCCCTGAGAGACAGGAAGAAATTCTACCTACAGATAACTGCTTCAGCCCATGTCTGAATTTCACCTGCCCTTCCTGACAGCCTGCCCCCAAAATTGCAGACTTGCCTAGCCAGCCCCTACAATTGTATAAACCCTCTCTCTACACTTCCTACTGATTCTGCTTCTCTAGTTGAACCTTGACTGATATGCCAGGCTTGTAGTTTGTTTGCAAAAACAATTCCTTCAAAAATCTAGTGAAGCTCTGGTCTGTTTTTTTTCCAATCAGTTCCATGTACCAGTAACTACACCCAAAGTTTTTTTTTTTTTTTTTCTGGACATGGTTCTTAAACCTATTTTTTCAGCTTGATCCTTCCTCTCCATCCCACATTATACCATCACCATCTCTTACCTGAACTAGTGATTGAAAAGCCTCCTAACTGGCTTCTCAGATTAGTTTTTTCTCCTCTATCTATTTTCCACACTGCTGCCAGAGGTCTCTTTCTGGAAAACAAATATGATCATGTCACTATCCTTCTTAAAAACCTTTGAAGTCTCCCTATCTAAAGGATAGAGAGAAGTTTTTTCTATTTCATTGATTTCTGCTTTTATCTTTTCTTTCTTTCTATTCTCGTTGCATTTAATTTTCTGTGATTTTTCTAACTTGTTGGGAATGAATGTTGAAGTCACTGATGCTTTTTTCTTTTGTAATAGGCATTTAAAATTTTAAATTCTAAGGACTGCTTTAGCGGATCATACCAGTTCTGATATGTACTGTATTCATTATCCTGCCGTTCAAAATATTCTCTGTGATTTCTTTAAACAAGGGATTTTAAAAAAATTATTTATTTATTTTTTTAGTAGAGATGGGGTCTCACTATGTTGCCCAGGCTGATCTCAAACTCCTAGGCTCAAGTGATTCTCCCACCTTGGCCTCCCAAAGTGCCAGGATTACAGGTGTGAGCTACCACACCCAGCCCAGAAATTATTTCTTAATAATTTTCAAAGCTGGACTTCAAGTTCCAGTATGAACGTTAACAGCAGTTTAGTTCCAAAATTTCCCATCTTTCTCCTAGGACCTGTACAGAGCAACAAAGACAATGTTAAAAACAAAAAATACCATACATATTTAGTGAAACTAGGAGATAATAAAAACCTGAAAATGCCAAATTATAAGTAAATATGACCCAAAGTACTTGAGACTAATAGAACCTATGTAAGAAGCCATATCTGAGCATGTGAGAATGACAAGAAGCATAAAAGAATCTGGTGGGGGAATAGCACGTCTTTACTCCCAGAAAGAAAGAGACCTATCCCAAGTGGGAACTACAATGTTTAGAACTGAGATTAAATGGGGGATTCTCAGAAGGAGGTAAGGAAAGGAGGTGTAGAACGTGGCAGGATAGTAAGTGGGGAGGGTGGTTTGGAAGTGACAGATCTCAGAAAGGGCTACCCTTTTAAAAGGCATGCTCTTTTATAATTTCTTCTTTTGAAGTAGTTTCAAACTTAGAGAAAAGTTATAAGGATAGTACAAAGAACTCTTGTATACCGGACACAAATTCTTTAATTGTTAACATTTGAGGCAGGCAATTTAAAGGGTAGGAAGTGTATCCCTTGGTAGCAGAACTAGTCAGGACCTGGGGAACTCACAGCTGGTAGTTCACATTATTTAAACCCCTTAAGTTACTGAGGAGATGGCAGAGGAGATGTGGCTGTATTCTGAAGAAAGAATCCATCAGAACAATAAAAGAGAGAGGCCTTGAGTACAGAAACGTGGAAAACTACCTTGCTCTGAAGGTGTTCCTAATGTTCCTCCCAAGCCCCTAAAGTCCCTTCTAACAGATGGTTTGGGAAACTCATCTCATGTCAATATAAGAAAAAAAAAAGTGGTAAGTATCCATACAAAAATATTATAGAAAAAAATGTAAAAAGGCACTGCAACATCTGACAAAGAAAACTCAGCAGACAATATCACAAAGCAGATGAAAATGAAAATCTTCCTTTTTAACACACATTGAAAAATTTTTAATGCAGTTATGAAGAAAAAGTTCAGAGCAGAAGTTTAGGAACTCAAAGAGGAGCTAACCAGTCAACAAGAGTTGTAGTGAAACAACCTTGGCAGAACACAGAAAAGAAATAGAAGAAAAAGAATTTTAAAAATTAAAAAAATGAAGACTAAAATGCAATGAGCACATGGTAAAAATATACAACACCAAAGGCACAGTAAGAAGCATGTAGGATAGAAAATTTTAAAATGTAAATAAAATGATAGATATAAAACTGACCCAAAATGGTCAACTAGGAAAACACTATTAATATTACCAGATGTCGGCCGGGCGCGGTGGCTCAAGCCTGTAATCCCAGCACTTTGGGAGGCCGAGGCGGGTGGATCACGAGGTCAAGAGATCCAGACCATCCTGGTCAACATGGTGAAACCCCGTCTCTACTAAAAATACAAAAATTCAGCTAGGCATGGTGGCGCGTGCCTGTAATCCCAGCTGCTCAGGAGGCTGAGGCAGGAGAATTGCCTGGACCCAGGAGGCGGAGGTTGCGGTGAGCCGAGA
>NW_016107592.1:2189183-2191232 GCF_001604975.1 Cebus imitator
AAAAAAAAAAAAAAAAAATTACCAGATGTCACTTAATAAAATAATTTCTATATTATTTGGTATTTGGAAGAAATACTTTCAGCAATCACACACAAAAAAGCACAGCCCTTCTAAGAAAAATAAAAGCAAGCCAGCATCATACTTCTCTACTGAACATTCAATGTCAGAAGACAGTGGAAAAATAACTACAAGGTACCCAAGGAAAAAGTGTGAGCGAAAAATTCCACATCTAGCCAAACAGTCCTTCAGGAATAAGGCTACAGGAAGAAAGCTCTGCTCTTATTCATATGAGCATTTCTTGAAGAAACAACTTGAGGACAAACTGAAACCAACAAATGACCAGAAAAATTTCAGCAAAGAACTGGCAGTGAGCAACAACACATTTAATTGCAGATTTAAGATTGAAAACAAATGGAATGAAACTGTTACATGGTTGAAGAACATAGGAATTCAAATAAATGAATACATACAAATGAATTTTAAGAGCAGAAAATATAAAAAGTAGAATAAGCTCAATGACTGCACCTTGTACAACAGAGAGGAGTCAAAGTTAAAAGTCAATCAGTAAAAATTTAAGCAACATGAAAGAATAAAATTATAAAGGGCAATAAAATAATCGTATATTGGCAACAACTAGCAGAAAGAAGGGAAGAGAATAAAGCTAATATAATTGTTACTCAATTAAAGGAAACAAAAGATGGCTTTAAAACAGAGGAAGATAGGTATCATATGAAGGTAAAAGTATAAAGATAACCACTGGGGGAAAACTCTTCCTAATACTAGGACTACCATTTAAAAAGCACAGAAAACACACCACTCAAAGTTTCAAAATATATACAAACATTAAAAAATGGCATACAATAATTTTACAAAACCACGATCAATTGTTGTGTCTTGATAGGAAGATATGTCTTTCCTATCTATATCTGGCTTAATTCATCCACTAAACAGAAAAAAAGCTCTAAACTGACCCACAAAGCAAACCATTCCATGCTGTCATCAAGATATATCTCAAAAAAGAAAAAAAATAAAATAAAAAGGACAGGATAAAATTCACAAAAGCAAGGAGTACAATCCTTTTATTAGATAATGTAGAATTTTGGCCAAAAAAGTATGAAAAAGAAAGTCACTCATCATATAAAGGTTATAATTCACAACAAAGAAAACAGATAGGAACACATATGCTTCTAATAATACAGTAGCAACATTCAGAAAATGGAAATTACAGGAGATAAAAGGAGAAATAGATATTAATAATGGGAAATTTAAGTTCATTTTTCCTAGTCTGAGACAACAAAAAACAAAAATAAATAATAAATGACATAAGCAACATCAAACTGGTAGCTCTGATGGATATTAATTTCACTCTATCCTAAAACATGAATATATTTTATTTTCAAACAGCCATTGAACTATCACAAAAATTGACCATTTATTGGGCTAAAAAAATACCTCAACAAACTCTAAAAGGAAAAATACAAACCACGTTTTTTTGCAACACAATGAAACTAGAAATTCATAACAAATCCAGAAAACAAAAAGATCTTCAATCTGAAAATCTATAGTCTCTCAAACAATACTTCAAGCACAGGGGAAATACAAATGAAATTTGTCAAGTTTCTAGAAAATAATATAATACATATTTCTAGTTTCTAGAAAATAATATAATAAAAATACTACATATTAGAAGCTTTGTAAACAACTAAAACAGTGATCACCTGAAAAATAATTGTTTTAAATATTTCCACCAATAAAAGGAAAGTACATGTTACTAATCTAGCTAAAAAAGACAGAAAAATACCATTAAGAATAATTTCCGTCGTCAGAAAGGCCTTTCTTGCCTCAACATCAGTATTGTGTCCTGATCACAGACAGAGAACTGAGTCTCCAGAATCCCTAGGAAGCTGCTCTATCCTCAAAGCATAGTAAGACTGTTGTAACTTGCTCTGCCTGTAAACACACTTCAGGTAGGAAGGGGAAGTTGGCGGATATATTTTCAAATGATCTTCAACACAATTCTAGAGAGTTTTCTAGTGAATTTAATATTAA
>NW_016107592.1:2192298-2203407 GCF_001604975.1 Cebus imitator
AAAAAAAAAAAAAAAAAGAACAAAAAATACATATGCAAAATAAGAAACTGAGAAAGCCACAGAAATACAGAGAATTTCACAAAATAATAGAAGCTGGCTGGGCACAGTGTTACATGCCTGTAATCCCAGCACTTTGGGAGACGAAGGAAAGTAGATCTTTTGAGCCCAGGAGTTAGAGTCAGCCTGGGCAACATGGTAAAATCCTGTCTCTACAAAAATTAGTTGGGTTTGGTGACATGTGTCTATAGTTCCAGCTGCTCAGAAGGCTGTAGTGGGAAGATTGCGTGAGCCTGGGGGGCGGAGGTCACACTGAGCCAAGATGGCGCCACTGCACTCCAGCCTGGATCACAAAGCAAGACCCTGTCTCAAAAAAAATAATCATAATAACAATAGAAACTACTTTGTAAAACTCTATATAATTAAATTAAATATGAATAAAATAAATAAATTTCCAGTAAAATGTGAGCTACCAAAAGTGAACCCAGACAGCCTGAACAGACTGGTTTTTTAAAACATTTTTATGGGTACACAGTAGGTATATATATCTATGGGTTATATAAGCTTTTGATACATGCATATAATGCATAATATCAGGGCAAATGGGATATCCATTACCTCAAGCATTTATCCTTTCTTTGTGTTATAAACAATCCAATTATACTTTGTTATTTAAAAATATATGATAAATTATTAGACTGATTTTCACAAAATAAATGAAAGAAGTTTTAAAATAGCTACCCACCAAACCAAACAAAAACAAAAACAAACACACCAGGTCACACGGTTTCACAGGAGAATTCCACAAAATCATAAAAGAGCTGATAATATCAATACTATTTTAAAACTGTTATACATTTGGCAGGGCGAGGTGGCTCACGCCTGTAATTCCAGCACTTTGGGAGGCCAAGGTGGGCAGATCACAAGGTCAGGAGTTCCAGACCAGCCTGACCAACATGGTGAAACCCCATCAATACTAAAAATACAAAAATTAGCCTGGTATGGTGGCACATGCCTGTAATCCCAGCTACTTGGGAGGCTGAGGCAGAAGAATTGCTTGAACCTGGGAGGCAGAGGTTGCAGTGAGCCAAGATTGCATCATTGCACTCCAGCCTGGGCAACAAGAGTGAAACTCTGTCTCAAAACCAAAAACCAAAAACCAAAAACCAAACCAACCCAAAACAAAAAACCTGTTATACATTTTAGAAAATGGAAAACTTCTAATTTTTTAGGAAATAATACCAAAACTTGAAAAAGACTGTACAAAAAAGGAAGACAGCAGATTAATCTGACTTTTGCATTTTAATTTATAAAAGTAAAGTATTAGCAAACAGAATCCAGCATCAATTAAAAGAATCGAGGAGTGCTGGTTTGGTTCAATGTTTGTTAAAAAGAAGAGAAATATCACATCGTCAGCTCCATAGATGCTGAAAAGACATCTGACAAAATTTAACACATAGTCTTGATAAACGTACTTAATAAAACAAGAATCAGCAGCTATTCCTTAATATGACAATACATACAAACATACAATACTTAATGCTTCTAAAGCAAGGAAAAAAAAGGATGCACATTAATCACTACTATTTAATCCTAATTAGTCTATATAATCTGATAAAAAAAATAGAGAATAAAAATGCAACCCCAGAGCCCCATGTACAATAACAAAACAAAAAACAAACAAAAATCCAAAGGAAGAGGTAAACTTATCACTAGTTGCAGCTGATGATTATGGCCCAGGAGCCCCAAGAAAATCATTTGAAAAAAATACCACAAACAATAATGGAATTCAATAACACAGAAAGAGAAAAAGTATACAGAAAACAAATGCTTGCATGTACATAAGCAACCAATTAGAATCTATAAACCCATTTGATAGCAACAAAAAGGAGAAAATATCCTGGAATAACAAGAAATGGCCTGGGTGTGGTGGCTCAAGCCTATAACACCAGCACTTTGGGAGGCTGAGGTGAGTGGATTACCCGAGGTCAGGAGTTCAAGACCAGCCTGACCAACATGGTGAAACCCTGTCTCTACTAAAAACACAAAATTAGCCAAGTGTGGTGGCGCATGCCTGTAATCCCAGCTGCTTGAGAGGCTGACACAGGAGAATTGCTTGAACCTGGGAGGCAGAGGTTGCTAAGAGCTGAGATCGCTCGATTGTACTCCAGCCTGGGCAACACAAGAGCGAAACTCTGTCTCAAAAAAGAAAGAAAGAAAGAAAATAAACGTGAAAATTTAAGTGAGGAAAGCTTTAAGATCTCTTGAAGAAAACAAAAGTAATCTTGAACAAATGGAAAGACACAGTATATTCTTTGACAGAAAGACAACACCTTGAAGATGCCAATTTTAAACTTAATTTAAAAATCTAATAAGATCTCAATAAAAATAACAATCTGTCCTCTCCCACTCACTGGATCTAAACAAGGTATTTCTAAAGCTTACACATCGGAATGGCCTGGAAAACGCTGAAAAGAGAAAATGGGACTATCAAATATTAAAAGTCATAAAAGAAATGACTGATCGATACATATGTATGTGTGCACACACCAACATACAAACAAACTCCTGCACAGCAAAAAACAAAACAAAACAAAACAAAAACAAAACAAAAAAAACTCCACTATACCAAAGGACAAAAGACAAATAGCAACCTAGGTAAAATATCTGCAACTCATGAAAGATGAAAGGCTAATTTCCCTAATTATCACGAGGTCAACAGATCAAGATCATCCCGGCTAACATGGTGAAACCCTGTCTCTACTAAAAATACAAAAAAAATTAAGCCAGGCATGGCGGTGCGTGCCTGTAGTCCCAGCTACTTGGGAGGCTGAGGCAGGAGAATTGCTTGAAACCGGAAAATGGAAGTCACAGTGAGCCGGGATCGCACCACTGCACTCCCGCCTGGCAACAGAGTGAGACTCCATCTCAAAAGAAAGAAACACAAGTGCCTTATATTTGTGAAAAGGTAGTCAAATGCAAATTTAAAAGACACAAAGAAACTATTTCTTACAAATCTGATTGATAAAAAAATCTAAGAGTTTGACAACTCTAGTGGCAAAGATATAAGGAAACTGGTACTCTCATTCATTGATGCAAAATATTTACAATCTCTATGGAGTGTAATCTAGCAATAATGACACAAATTACAAATATTAATACATTTACCCTTAACTCATCAGTCTAACCTCCAGGAATTTATCTTACAGACATATCTTAATATACATAAAATGATATGAAACAGAAAATAGCTAAAAATAACCCTAGTATACATCTAAAGAAAACTGGTTAAATCTATCCCCTTCTCAATCATATACTACACAATGGTAGGTGCAGTTCAAAAAATGCCCTAATCTTTAAGGATCCAAGGGATCCTTGGAGGAATGTCTAATTTCAGGTACTGGGCAGGAAATACAAGATGAGCAAGGAATATCCTGCTGTGCCTGAAAGCAAGAAAGCCTTCAAACACTTAAGAATTATCAATAGGACATTGTGCTTTTCCACAGAAAAATTCCACCCAATGCAAAAAGAAAAACAGAAAAATTACCATTGGTAATCCCTAGTGAAATAAACAATTTGGGTCACAAGAATCAGTGAACAGAATATTAGCAATTCAAATGTTAAGTAAGAAATTTATAATGGAGAGATCTCTGAATCTACTGATAAATCCCTGAACCTAGAGACTGATTTTTGCATGACTAAAATTGGGACCAGTAGATACTGTGTTTCCTAATATGACACAATAAAACACTTAAGCATTCTGAACCAGAATGGAATCAAACTTCTACGCTTTCATTTCCAGAAAATAAAGGGGATAGAGGAACAAGGTAATAACACAAGAAAACAAAAAGACAAAATCAGATTTGAACATATTCTACAGAACAAGTGACCAAGTTTCCGTAAAACGTCGATGGCATACAAGAAAACAGGGAAGGAAATGGGACTACTAGATCGAAAAAGGCATAATAATCAAATGTGACGTGTGGATCTTGTTTGAATTCTGATTAGAACCAGCTAACTAGAAAAAGGCATATTTCAGACAATCAGGGAAATCTAATTATGGACAGGTATTAGAGGGTTCAAATAAATGCTTGTTTATAATTTCCTACATATGCTAATGACATTGCTGCTATAATAATAATAGAAAAAACACCATAGTTTTAGAGGTACACATTGAATTAGTAGGGACAAAATAAAATGCTGTGTGGGATTTGATTTAAAAACACTACCACAGAAGAAGAAATGTACTCGGATAAAGCAAAGGTAGAAAAATTCTGACAATCTGAGTAATGGCTGCCTATATGGTAGTCCATCATACTATTCTCTCTGCTTTTATATAAACTTGAAAATATTTGTAAGAAAACACCTAAAAACAAGAATGCAATTAGCACCACATTAAGATCAGCAATAGGCATAACACCTGGGGGTCACCATGACCAACAGAATTATCTTTCTTAAAATATGTATTTCATAATGAAATGTTGGCTTAGAGTTAAAAGGGCAAAAGTGAGTTATAATAGAAGATTGCTCAGATAACCAAGTCAGGGCTTTTAAATCTGTCTTCATGCTCTTGCTTCATGTTTAGCAGCATTTTAAGACAAGTGCTACAGGCTTTCTAAACAAAATAAAAATACAATGTTTTTCCAGTAGATCATGATACATGTCCAAATATTACTTCAATACTCCAGTATGTATAATTACATATAAAATGTATGTATACATATCATACAGAAATCTACCACCCAATACAGAATATGGCTTTAGTTCCCTTACCATCGATATTAAGCATCATTTTCCACATGGCAGGCCGAACAGACTGATGGAATCCAAACCACACTTCCCTGCCCCCTCCCAGAGGGTGGTCATATCCTTCTGGAGCTGAGAAAAAGGAACGCCCCACAGGTGTGTATCTACAAAAATTAAAATGGCATGTTCAATCCTTTCCTTCTCACACAAGTATTTAAATCTGCAGAAAAGGAAAGACTAGAGTACAATTAATTTATCATAATGATGCATATCATTATGAATATAAGAAACTAAACATGTTCCAAATTTGTGAAAGCAAAAACTACCCACTCTAAATGAAAAAAATCTGCTGAAATTCTCCTTTCTCAAAACTGTTAGTTGAAATAAGAATAAACTTTATTTAAAATAATTGGTCAAAAAAATAGGTTTTTAAAAATTAGCAGTTACAACCTTAAAAATGTTAACAAGTAAATACTTATTGATCAAAAAGATATTTCTATAAATGTCTTTGCAAGACATACTATTTTTCTTTAAAAAAATATACTGAGTCAGGTGTGTGGGCTCACACTGTAATCCCAGCACTCTGGGAGGCTAAGGTGAGAGGATCACTTGAGTCCAGGAGTTTGAAACCAGCCTGGGCAACATAGGGAGATTCCATCTCTACAAAAAAATTTTTTTTTAAATTAGCCAGGCATAGTGGTGTATACCTGTGGTCTCAGTTACTCAGACGGCTGAGGTAGGAGGATTGCTTATGCCTGGGAGGTTGAGGCTGCAGTGGGCCATGACTGTGCCACTGCACTACACCTTGGGCGACAGAGTGAGACCATGTCTCAAAAAAACTCCAACCAAACAATAAAAAATACACTGGTAGATGTGCGTGCACATACAGGCGCATACCCTACAAGTGAGGACCTAGGGTTAACAAAAAGCAATTCAACACAATTTGATAATATTGTATAAACAGTGAAACTGCTTTTAAAACAAGATAATATAACTAAAGAAATACATCTGAAAACAGATGTTAGTTAAAACTTTTGATCCTAAGAGTAAGGGTGAGGCATTTTTCTATAAAATTATTCATGAGACTAGCTGAGCTAATGATGTATAGTTACTTGCAAAAGCCAGATAATTTTCTGTAACGTACTCCTGTCAATGAATTTGTATGCGTGCTATTCCTGTTCAACATTTCAGTTGAACAATCAAAATATATGACAAATAAAGGTGAAGCAAGGGAAGGCTGCAAAATTCATTCTTGGGAGTTTAAAATCTAAAGAGAAAAAAAGTAGAAGCACCCACTTCATGGAGGGCAGATGTCGTAGCACCACATCAACAGCATGGACAGGGTTAGTGCTGATTGGCTTGTCTAATTCCAGTGGCTCAGGCAAGGTCCGTCCTGTCAGTACTTCATGCAGTAGGTGCCAACTCACCCGAGAGACAAATTTGATTGACACCTTAAAAGGTCGATCTTTTCCACCTTCTCCAGGTAAAGTAACGTCTAAATCTACCTGTTGATGGGAAAAGAGTTGACTGGTAAATGTTCAAAAAGATAAATACAATTATTTTAGATTTAACTTACAAAAATATCTAAGAGAAAACACGGTAAAAATAAAAAAATCAATAGACTAAAATATGCCATTTATTTTTTTGTAGAGAAAATTTAAATAACATAGTTACTCATGCCAGCATTATGTGTCATTGCAAAGTACTAGAAGCTACCTAAATGCTCCAACATTTATGCAGCTATGAAAAAGGAATGAGAAAAATCTCTTGAAACTACTGTGGAATAAATTTTGAAGCTATACTGTTAAGTGAAAAAGCAAGGTACAAAAGATTACAAATAGTATGACATCTTTTATGTGAGAAAGGAGGAAAATATTCACATATCTGCTTACTTCTACAAAAAGAAACATAGGAAGCATGAACCAGAAACAAAGAACTAATTACTTTCAAAGGATGGGAGGGAATGGACTGGAAAAAATAAGGGACGAACAACTCTGAGTATATGTTTTGATGTAATTTTGACATTTGGAATCATATTAAAGTTCTACACATTAAAAAAAGGAAAAAAAAAAAAAAAAGGCCAGGTGCAGTGGCTCATGGATGTAATCCCAGCACTTTTCAAGGCTGAGGCAGGCGGATCACTTGAGGTCAGGAGTTCAACCAGGTTGGCCAACACGGTGAAACCCTGTCTCTACTAAAAATACAAAAGTTAGCCAGGTGTGGTGGTGGACACCTGTAATCCCAGCTACTAGAGAGGCTGAGACACGAGAATCGCTTGAACACAGGAGGTGGAAGGTACTGTGAGCCCAGATTGTGCTACATCGCTCTAGCCTGGGAGACAGAGTGAGACTCCATCTCAAAAACAAAACCAAACCAAACCAATTTTAGGCCGGGTATGGTGGCTCACTCCTGTAATCCCAGCACTTTGGGACACTGAGGCAGGAGGATTGCTTGAGCCAAGGAATTCTAAACCAACCCAGGCAACAGAGCAAGATCTAGTCTCTATGAAAACTTAAATTAGCCAGGTGTGATGGTGCATGCCTGTAGTCCCAGCTGCTCAGGAGGCTGAAGCAGTAGGATCGTTTGTGCCTGGGAGGTTGAGGCTAGAGTGAGCCATGAGTATGCCACTGCACTCCAGCGTGGGTTACACAGTGAGACCCTGTCTAAATAAATAAAAATGGGAAAAAATTAAATCAGAATCAAATGAACCAAAACAAATTTCAAATAAATAGCATAACCACATTGAAAGAAAGGAAAAAGGAAGGACTAATTCAAGTAACTCTTGAACATAGTATGTATACTGACAATAGTCTTAATTCCAGAGTTAGAGAAAGGGTGGATTTAGAAGAAGAGTTACATACAAAATATAGCCTTGAATACATTAGTAGGTTTGTTTTCTGTAGTGGTCTGAGCATAGTTATTCATAAGCTATTTTTTTGTTGTTGTTTTTTGAGACAAAGTCTCACTCTGTCACCCAGGCTGAAGTGCAGTGGCACGATCTTGGCTCACTGCAACCTCCACCTCCCAGGTTCAGGCAATTCTCCTGCCTCAGCCTCCTGAGTAGCTGGGATTACAGGCGTGTGCCACCACACCCAGCTAATTTTTGTATTTTTAGTACAGACAAGGTCACCATGTTGGTCAGGCTGGTCTCGAACTCCTGACCTTGTGATCCACCCTCTTGGGCCTCCCAAAGTGCTTGGATTACAGGCGTGAGCCACCGCGCCCAGTCCACAAACTATTTTATATATACTGTAGGACTCAGCAAATGAGGAGGAGTGGTGATGTTTTGAGGAGCCAGGAATCTAACTAAAGAAGGAAGATACAAATATGATATGGAGTAAGGAAAAGAGAATCCCATGGGGCATAGACTGGAATTGGAAGAATCGGGTGTGAACTTATGAGTTCATATACGTGTGTGTGTGTTTCACATATGCATGTGTGTTAGATTTACCATATAAAGTGTAATATGTTTTTATTATGTTTTATTTATCTACTTATTTATATATTTCCTATCTCTATCCATTGAAAGGGCTTAGAAGCACATATACCCCAGCAGCAATGAACACACCAATACCCAAATTTTAATTTCAAAATTGCATTTGCCAACTAAAAGAAACCAGAGCTCCTCAGAGAAATGGTTAGTTGCAGGACTGCAGCAGGGAAACATAAAATAAACCAGGAACATCTTGTGCCAGAAAGTAACGAAGTAGAGTTATGCACTGCATAATGATTTTGGGTCAGCAATGGGCCACAAACACACAGTGGTCCCATTAGATTAATGAAGCTGCCTTATACAGGTATACCATTTTAAAAATCTTTTATAATGTATTTTTACTGTAGCTTTTCCATATTTAGATATGTTTAGATATATAAATGTTTACCATTGTCTTACAAGTGCCTACAGTATTCAGTATACCCTACATAGGTCTGTAGCAATAAAGGGGCATACTAAATGGTGTAGGGGCATAGCAAGTTATACCATTTAGGTTTGTGTAAGTATACTCTATGATGTTAGCACAATGACAAAATTGCCCAAAGACGCATTTCTCAGAGCACATCCCCATTGTTTTAGGTGATGCAGGACCGTATTCCTCAAAAAGTGTCATTTCAAAAGGACATAGGAGTCAGCTTACAAGAGTTCCCACTGGTCAAATCTGGGACAGTCTGGGCAGTGAAATCAATAAACAGAGTAAAAGAAAATACTCTCCCTTACAGCAGATTAATGAATATACAAAGAAGGAATGGCAGAATTAGAAAGTCACCACTTCTAGCCCGTTGCAGTGGCTCACGCCTGTAATCCCAGCACTTTGGGAGGCTGAGGCAGGCAGATCACAAGGTCAGGCGGTCGAGACCATCCTGGCTAACACGGTGAAATCCTGTCTCTATTAAAAATACAAAAAATTAGCTGCCGTGGTGGTACATGCCTGTAGTCCCAGCTATTTGGAGGCTGAGGCAGGAGAATCGCTTGAATCTGGGAGGTGGAGGTTACAGTGAGCCGAGATCGATCGTGCCACTGCACTCCAGCCTGGCGACAGAGCAACTCAGTCTCAAAAAAAAAAGAAAAAAAAGAAAATCACCACTTCTACACAGTAATAATCCTTTCAAGCAAGAATAGTCAATTGCCAAAAAATCTAATGGGCAACAGGATCCTTAAAAGTATTTCCCATTTCAAAATTTAAAACTTCTGTGTATCAAGGGCCACAATCAACAGAGTGAAAAGGTAACCTGTGAAATGTGAGAAAATAGTTGCAAATTACATATTTTATAAGAAGTTAATATCCAGAATATGTATGGTTAACCTCCAGAATACCGAAATTAATATCCAGAATATATATAAATAACTCCTACAATGGTATTAAGTTTAGCTAAAAAAAATAAAAATAAAAAAATAACTCCTTCAACTCACTACAATCACCACCCAAAACCCAAAACAAACAACCCAGCTAAAAAAATGGGCAAAAGACTTTACACATTTCTCCAAAGAAGATATACAAACGGCCAATAAGCATACAAAATTATACTTAAAATCACTAATTGTTGGGGGACATGCAAATCAAAAACCACAATGAGATACCATCTCACGCCCACTAGGATGGCTACTATTAGAAAACAAACCAACAAAAAAGCCAGAAAACAAGTTGGCATGGAAGTGAGAGTTTGGAACTCTTGTGTACTGTTGGTGGGAATGCAAAATGATGCAGCCATTTTGGAAAACAATATAGCAGATTCTCAAAAAATTAATAATCATCACATGACCCAGCAAATTTACTTCTGGGTATATATCCAAAAGAACTGAAAGCAGAGTCTCCGTACTTCTACATCTATGTTCATAGCAGGATTATCTGTAATAGCCAAAAGGTGTCCATTGATGCATGAAGGAATAAACAAAATGTGTTATATACATACAGTGGAAAATTATTCAGCCTTGAAAAGGAAGGAGATTCTAACACATGCAACAATGTGGATAAACTGTGAGGAAATTTTGGTAAGTGAAATACGCCAGTCATAAAAAGACAAACACTCTCTGATTTCACTTACGTGAGGTACGTAGAACAGTCAAATTTAGAAAGTACTATGGTGGTTGTCAAAGTTTGAAGGGAGGGAGCAACGGATACTGATTATTGGATATGGAGTTTCAGTTTTGTAAGATAAAGACAATTCTGGGAATGGATGGTGGTCATGTGTTTAATACCATTGAGATGTACCATGAAAATGGTTAAGATGGTAAATTTTATGTTATATATGTTTTATCACAATCAGAAAAAGAATCTCCCTACAAGATACTTATTAACTACAAGGAGAAAAAGAATAGCTCAATTGGAGAAAGCTGGCAGACACCAATTTAATCAAAGTTAACATCACCAATGATGGAACAAATACATACTGCGTGCTTCCTGATATGACAAACTGATAAGGAAAGAACGCTTATATAATATTCCTGCCAATAATGCATAAACAGAATGTAATCAAGGGGAAGCATCAGACAAACCCAGACTGAAGGACATTCTACAAAGTAACTTGCCTATAATCTTCAACTATGTTATTGTCATGAAAAAAAAAAAAAAAAAAAAAAAAAAAAGCTGGGGAAAGAAAGACATGGTATCTATATCATGATCCTGGACTGGATTCTGTAACAGAGAGGAAAAGAAATGCTAAAGGACATCATTAGAACAATTGATAAAACTGGAATTTGTATTGTTGATTAAAGTATCATATCAATGATAAATTTAATGAACTTGATAACTGTACAAGGGGTTTTAATCATTGTTCTTAGGAATATATAGTAAAGTATTAAATACTAGCCTAGCGTGGTGGCTCATACCTGTAATCCCAGAACTTTGGGAGGCCAAGCTGGGCAGATCATTT
>NW_016107592.1:2203519-2224815 GCF_001604975.1 Cebus imitator
AAAAAAAAAAAAAAAAAAAAAAAAAGCCAGGAATGGTATTGTGTGCTTGTAATTTCAGCTAATCAAGTGGCTAAGGCACAAGAATCACCTGAACCTGGGAGGCGGAGGTTGCAGTGAGCCAAGATCACACCACTGCACTCCAGCTAGGTGACAAAGTGGGATCCTGTCTTAAATAAATAAATAAATAAGGGGCATGGTGTATGCAACCTACTTGTGAATGGTTCATGAAAAAATAAGCATGTATGTACAAGAGAGAAAGAAAAAAAAAACAAATGTGGAAACATTCAGAACCTCAATGAATCTAAGTAAAGGGTATATGAAAATTTTCTGTATGATTCCTGCAACTCTGCTGTAAGTTTGAAATTATTTCAAAATAAAAAGTTAAAAACAATCAGTGATAAATACATATATATGGATTATAATAAAAATGGTAATAAATGTGTGTAAAAGAAGACACTTAAAAATATACCTTTCTAATACAGGAATGCATATCTTACCCCTGTAGTTGCCACAGGAAGTGGGTTGGCGGTGTAAAGACTTCTTTTTCCATCATAAACTGGTCTACGGTCTCCAAATATAGTTACTTTAAAATGCTGAACCATTGAGTCAACCACCTCCCTAAAGAAGGAAAACAATAAATTCACATAATCCTCTGCAAGATGAAATGTAAAAATATTAACTGAAGTAATTTCTGGCACTGTTTAAAGCTGTCAAAATTCTTAAAGACATTCATATATGATAAAGATTTTGCTTTTAGAACCACAGCTTAAGATACCAAAAAGATTGATTATTGGCCAAAGGTGGCATGCAGTTCACAAGACAGAGAAGAATGAAGTGAGCAAATTACTCAATCATTCCAAGACACATTTGACCTGCAAAATATTCTTAGAAACTGATTCAAAATCTCTTTCGCCATCTCTAAACACTCCCTAACATAGTCACCTCTTTCTCAAAGAGTAGATACTCTTTCCTCTGTACCAACACAGCACCTAGTACATATCTCTATTAGAACACTGTCTATTATAATGATTATATATTTTAATTCTTCTGTGAGTCTCTTGAGAGCAGCAAACATAACTGTATTCCTTTCTCCTCCCATCCTTACAGTACCTAGCCAGTAAGGATATTATAAAACCTCCATTTTTATCCAGCAAACATTTGATCCAATGTGACTGACGTAGAAAGATATTCGAGACTTATACATTTAAAAATTACATACTATACAGGGAATACCAGATTTTCACAAATCAGTATTTATTTTTTGTACGCACATTTGTAAAAGCAGAGAAAAGATGTCTGAAAGGATATATTCCAAATAGTGATTACCTCTGGAGAAGGAAGTGACAGGGTCACAGGGTCACTTTTATTTATAAAATCTAAATACATTACAATGAGAATATATTCACATAGTATTGGTATAATCTAAAACTAATTTAAAAGATTCAAGTCTACCTCAGTCAAGTGGGGCAGGAACCCAGCATTTTCTGGAACAATAGAAAAATCAAGATGACTTGATACCCAAAGCAATTTTCTACTTGGCACAAAGTTTCTTTTTTTTTTTTCCCCCTCCTTTTTCAATTTTGTTTTACTGAAACTACTGAAAACAATATCAAGTCTCTTCTAGAGTAAATTTTACAACAAAATTTTGATTCACCTATTCATTTTTCAGTTCAGAATAAATTTTGATGATTTTCTGCCATTTTATACTAAATCTGATTTCTATTTTTTTCTGAGACAGAGTCTTGCTCTGTTACCCAGGATGGAGTGCAGAGGTGTGATCTTGGCTCACTGCAACCTCCACCTCCCAGGTCCAAGCAATTCTCCTGCCTCAGGCGCTGAGGAGCTGGGCTTACAGGTGTGCACCACCATGCCCAGCTGCTTTTTGTATTTTTAGTACAGATGGGGTTTCACCATGTTGACCAGGCTGGTTTCAAACTCCTGGCCTGGTGATCTGCCTGCCTTGGCCTCCTAAAGCGCTGGGATTACAGCCATGAGCCACTGCATCCAACCTAAATCTGGTTTCTTAGGTGAAATTTTACAGATCTAATTCTTTGGGATGTTTTAACCATTTTGTCATTTTTGTTTTTACTCAACAGTAAACTGATATAATTTCAAACTTACTAATTCTGGGCAACCCAGTCACATCACTCTAAGGATCAAAATGGAGGAGATTGAAATAGTAGGGCCAAAACATCTTAGGAATAAAAAATATCCTGCTTTAACATAAACAAATTTACAAGAAAAAACCAACCTCATTAAGAAGTGGGCAAAGGACATGAACAGACACTTTTCAAAAGAAGACATACATGCAGCCAACAAGCACATGAAAAAAATGCTCTACATTACTGATCATTAGAGAAATACAAATCAAAACCACAATGAGATACCATGTCACATCAGTCAGAATGGCTACTATTAAAAAGTCAAAAAATAGGCCAGGTGTGGTGGCTCACGCCTATAATCCCAGCATTTTGGGAGGCTGAGGTGGGTAGATCACCTGAGGTCAGGAGTTCAGGACCAGCCTGGTAAACATGATGAAACCCCATTTCTACTAAATAAACAAAAAATTGCTGGGCGTGGTGGCAGGCACCTGTAATCTCAGCTATTCAGGAGTCTGAGGCAGGAGAATTGCTTGAACCTAGGAGGGGGAGGTTGCAGTGAGCCAAGATCGCCCCACTGCCCTCCAGCATGGATGACAGAGCAAAACTCCATCTCAAAAAAAAAAAAAAGTCAAAAAATAACAAGACATTGGCAAGGTGGCAGAGAAAATGGAATGTTTATACACTGTTGTGAGAGTGTAAATTAGTTCAACCATGTAGAAAGCAGTGTGGCAATTCCTCAAAGACCTAAAAACAGAACTACCATTTAACCTAGCAATCCCATTACTGCATATATATCCAAAGGAATATAAATTGTTCTGTCATAAAGACACATGCATGCATATATTCACTGCAGCACTACTCACAATAGCAAAGACACAGAATTAACCTAAATGCCCATCAATGGTACACCGGATAAAGAAAATGTGGTACATATACACCATGGAATACTATGTAGCCATAAAAAAGAACAAGATCATGTCCTCTGCAGAACATGTATGGAGCTAGAGGCTGTTATCCTTAGCAAGCTAATGCAGGAATAGAAACCCAAATACTGTATGTTCTCACTTAGTAAGTGGGAGCTAAATGATGAGAACACATGGATACAGAGTGGAAAACTATAGACACTGGGGTCTACCATAGGGTAGAGGGTGGGAGGAGGGAGAGTATCAGGAAAAATAATTAATGGGTATTAGGCTTAATGCCTGGGTGACAAAATAAGTAGTACAACGAACCCCTATGACACAAGTTTACCTATATAACAAACCTGTACATGTAACTCTGAACTTAAAATAAAAATTAAAAAATATATATACGTTTATATATAAATGTATACTTATATATCAAAGCAGGAGATATATATATATATATATATATATACACACACACACATATATACATATACCACGTTTCACTACAGTTTTAGCAAAAATATAGAAACATACATGTGTATATATATATATATCCTGGATACACACACACACACACACACGTATAGTATATCCTCAATAAATGTTCTAACAGTGAAAAATCTACCTCAATGAAATGCTGGAACTTCCAATGGACTTCATCTAGAACTGAATTCAACACATCTCATCAGAGTTAAATGTGGTTATCTTCTGTTTGTTACTCCTGTTTAATTGATAGTATCTCTATCTCCCTAGTTACCCAGATTCAAAACTTGGCTCATCTCTTTACTCAGCTGGTTACTGACTCCATGTCTTTGCAGTATTTCTTATACCAATCCTTTGTTTTCCATTCCCAATTACCACATTCCTAAAGAAAAACCTCATGTCATTGTACCTGGATTATTTTAAGTTTCTTTTTTATGTTCTTACGTTTTTTTTTTTGTTTTTTTTTTTTTTAAACTCCAACCCAATTTACATTCACTGCTAAATAAGTTTCCAAGCCCCACTTTTATTCCTTGGGTACAATAAATTTAATCATACTCCTCAGTTCATAATATGTTATCATCATCTGTATAATACCGCTCTTCTAACTGGTTGACTCATAACTTTCCATCTCCATTTCCTATCCCCATTCCCCTTCCCAAGAAGTTATTCTTCTAATTTGTTTGATTAACATTTTTCTGTTTATATATATTCCTACCTTTACATTCTGTGTTAGATTTTTTAAAACCTATTCATGTTGCTGTGGTATATTTTTAAAAGATTTATCTGTTAAAAAAAAAATGGTTGTATGCAATTTCAGTGACTTGGATCATTGTTTCTGATTGATGCAAAGCACTCTACATGTTTTCTATCCACTCCCCCAGCACTGCAGATTCACATCTTTAATTGCCAGACACCAAAAACAATGCTGAAATGGTATCACCGTACATGTCCCTTTATGAACCTGTGTGAGAATTAATCTCTACTTACAGACCCAGAAACAGACTGTTAGATCAAAGTGAATTTTATCAGGTAAATGATGAACTGCCAAATTGCTCTCAAGAATGGCTACACTAATCTGCACTCCTTGAGACTCCTATTTCCCTACGTCCAGCCAATATGTGGCATTATCCAGCTTTGCTTTCTAACTTTTGTCAGCCTAACTGGTATAAACTAAAAGCACTTTTTAATTTAGATTTCTCTTATTACTAATGAATTTGAGAACATTATCAAATTAAATTTCACCTTATGACTTCAAGCTTTTGAGGTATTAATACTTTTCTAATACTAAGTCACAAAGATAAATTATGTTTTATTAATTTTATAGTTTTGTCTACATTATTTTGGTTCTTCTTTTAAAACAGCTAGGACCCAATTTTATTTATCTCCATCTAGTGAATAGGTTTCCTCTTATCACCTACTAAACAGTTTATACTTAACTAATCAACTTGTAATGGCTTTTTGTTTTTTTTTTTTAATTTTATTGCATTTTAGGTTTTGGGGTACATGTGAAGAACATGCAAGACTGTTGCACAGGCACACATGTGGCAGTGTGATCTGCTGCCTTCCTCCCCATCACCCACATCTAGCACTTCTCCCCATGCGATCTCTCCCCAACTCCCCTCCCCCCGTCCCTCCCCCGTTTCCCCCCAACAGACCCCAGTGTGTAGTGCTCCCCTCCCTGTGTCCATGTGTTCTCATTGTTCAACACCCACCTAAGAGTGAGAACATGCAGTGTTTGATTTTCAGCTCTTGTGTCAGTTTGCTGAGAATGATGGTTTCCAGGTTCATCCATGTCCCTACAATGTAATGGCATTTTTATCTCATTTACTTCTCATATATAAATCAATCAGAGTTCTCTATACTGTCCCAGTGGTCTGTTTGACTGTTCTTGTGCCAGTACCATATGTTTCCACTATTACCAGAGTGTTTATTAAGGGGCAGGGTAAGTTCCTCTACTTTTTCTAAGTATACTTGAACACTGGAATAACTTTCCACCTTAGAAAACTATCAATACCATATGAAAAGGAAACATATCTAGTACCCTACATATAGTAAGTAATCAGTAAATATCTGTTACTTAAGAAACCTCCAACAACACATACTTGGAAGACATGACTAGCATGTTAAAAACATAAAATTAGTGTGTTAAAAAGTTACTAACAACTACAACAATGAACAAAATGAAGAAGAAACATAAGAATGGCAACTGTAATAGCTAAATACATATGTCGGAACAGTTCAACGGTAACAAGAACAAATTAGAGGATCTCAATTTACCCACTATTGCTGTGGGAAAAGGCTCTAAATGACTACCAGCCCCAGATGGGCTAATAGTATGATATGGCTTCCTCAAAAATAAAAAACAGAAGTTGCATACGTTGAAGTACTTAAGGTTGCATATATTAAATATATGCAACTGAGGTTGCATATATTTAGATAACCCACTTAATAAGGCAGGTAACTATCCCACCACATATTACCATAGATCATTTCATATTTTGGAGTACTCTGTTCAATTTGTGAAAAATATAAGACCCTACCCCTAAAAATTCAAATATAACAAGAAGAAGGCAATCCTAATAGAAACTCACGTAATGTGAGTAAAAATAAATCAAATCAAGGACTTTTGGTCTGGAATAAGAAAGACTCAAAAAAATTAAAGAATATGTCTTTGGCTATTTTGATAGATTGTCATGTGAAAAACTGAGTAGAAAGTCCATTGTATGTGGGAAGAAAGAAGTAGGAAAAATAGTTGGAACATAAGACAGAGTCAGATTTTGAAACAAAACTTCCACAATTTTCTAACCACCAGAGTTATTCAAAAGTGGATTACACTACCTTATAAAGTACCTGAGTTCATCTTTGCTAGAACTGTTCAAAGAGCAGGTATATGACCAATTCTCAGGGAAGATATAAATTTAAGATTAAAGCGAAAAATCCGTGATACCCTCTTACAGTAAAATTTAATTTAAAAAATACCAAAAAATAAAACATTGTAAATTTTCTCACAGTAAATTGTATCATGGCATTAGATATTACTCTTATGAATAATTACACTTACATTTGACAATTCAGTTCAGAGCCTTAAGGAAATAGTAGTAGAATTCTATAGTACACTGGTCAATTTTTCCACTCAACAGTCATAACTGACAAAACCTATGCTACAAAAAGAATCATCTTTCATGAGGACCAAGAGTTATTATTATGTTTCTTAACTGCACACTAATATGATGTAATTAATTCACATATTTAGAATTTTTTTTTTAAGAGACAGGGTCTCACCAGCTCAGGCTGGTCTCAAACTCTTGGGCTCAAGCAATCCTCCTATCTCAGCCTCCCACAGTGCTGACATTACAGATGTGAGCCCCTGTGCCTGGCCAAATTCATGTATTTAGAATTTTAGCAAAAAAAAAATTTTTTTTTGAGACCAGGTCTTGCTCTGTTGCCCAGGCTCGAATAATGCAATCATAGCTCCCTGTAACCCAGAACTCCCGAGCTCAAGTGATCCTCCTGCCTCAGCCTTCTGAGTAGCTGGGAATATGGGTATCCAGCAGATTTTAGTATGCAAGCTAACAAAATGACAAATCTAGGGACATCAAATTCTCATTTCTTATCTCAAAGGTTATTATGGAAAAGGGTAGTTTATTAGAATCTTTAACAGGTAAGCATGTGGAACTAGAGAAAAAAACTCTTTATAATAGTAATTTATCTGGCTTCCTAAGCCATCTAGTCAGCTATAGTAGCAAAGGTGCTACTGTATTATGCTGAAACTTGGAATTGGAAAACTATCAACCAAACCTCTAAAATATATGATATCCTAAGTACTGAAATAAACAGGCATGAGTTTTTAGTCCCATTCTGTCACTAAATTGTTAAGAAAGTTATTTAACCTCTCCAACTTTAGTTTCTTTATCAATAAAAATGAGATAATAGTCTCAGGAATCAAATGGGATATTAGTGAAAGTAATTTGGAGATTAAAGCAAGTGTGTATTTTTATATTTAAATTTAAGCATAATTATCTCACAAATATACTTCAAGAATTATACTGAAGTCTTCCAAATAACAAAAGAATACACTACAATGCTTTAGCATCAAATATAGTATATTAACACAAAAAAGGAATAATGCTGGTAATTAACATAAACTGATAACTGAGTTTCCTCTATATTTTATAACACCAGTCTTTTATCAACAGGGTTAGGAGTGGAATCTTTTGTTCAAATATAGTACTTTTGGCAAAATATTTAAATGCATATTGTTAAACCAGTTCTTAGTTTACTATAAGCAAACCTACACTAATAAAAATACATAAAATATTTTAACTTCTAAAACAGTGCTTGGGAAATAAAATCTGAATAAACACAGATAAGAAAGTCTAACCAATCTTTAGTGGCTTCCTTTCTTGCATAATTACACTGTGATGCATTTTTTAGAACCTCAGCTAGAATTTAAGAATCCTTAAGAATAACTGGCAATTATTCAAAAAATGAAATCTACCTGAGTACATTAGATCTTTTAAAGGGGTACAGCCTATCCTACCACTCTTATCTCAATTACTGTTTCCTACATTCTGATACCAACTCTTTTGACTCCATCATGCTTTGGTGCACAGACTACAAGGTAAAATTCAATAGTAATTTCATTAACTTCTGAAATTTACAGAACTGTATGAGTAAGTTCCTGATTCATACAGCAGAAAAATGGTAGGAGAGTGAAACTTTAATGTAAAGAAGAGGAGAGCAAATTATTTTCCTGTGAGCTATATACTATAAGCTCATAGAGATCTACCTTCATCTCACTTTATTAGGTACCTCTTAATTCTCTGCTCCCAAAAGGCAGAATGAAAAATACTATTCTAGTCTACAGAAGACAACATGAAAGAATAGTTTCCGCAAAGTCCATTCACATTATCTACGACTACAGTATAGACAGAAAGAAGATTGCTAAGGTATAACAAGATGCCAAAATCATCCAGAGGTTTATAAAACACAACTAAAACAGCTGGCAGTTTCTCTTTATGTCTTTCTAATCTCGAACTTACCTTCATAACTGTGGTTACTAGCAGAGAAGGTAGGCAATAAATACTTTTGCAACAAGATAAAATGTAAGGTGTGCAAATAAAGAAGAAAAGGATTATATTTTAGATCTTTTTTCTTTCTCTTTTTTTTTTTTTTTCGAGACAAGGTCTGGCTCTGACGTCCAGGCTGGAGTACAGTGGTGCAATCTTGGCTCACTGAAACCTCTGCCTCCTGGGCTCAGGCCAACCTCCTGTCTCAACCTCCTGAGTAGCTGGGACTACAGGAGTGTGCCACCATGCCCAGCTAATTTTTGTATTTCTTGCAGAGATGGGGTTTCATCATGTTGCCCAGGCTGGTTTTGAACTTCTGAGTTCAAGTGATCTGCCCACCTTGGCCTCCCAAAGTGCTGGGTAGATCAGATTTTTAATACTCTTTTTTTTGTTGTTGTTTTTTAAGATACAGATTGTGCTCTGTCACCCAGAGGATGGAGTGCAGTGGTGCAATCATGGCTCACTGCAGCCTCCAACTCCTGTAGTGAGCACTCCTCCCAGCTCAGCCTCCTGAGTAGCTAGGACTACAGGTGTAACACCCATTATACCTGGCTAATTTTTAAATTTTTCATACAGAAGGGGTCTCCCTATGTTGCCCAAGCTGGCCTCGAAATCCTGGCATCAAGCAATCCTCCTGCCTTGGCCTCCCAAAATGCTAGAATTACAGGACTCACATGTGCCACTGCACTTGGCCAAAATTTTAATATTTTATAATATAAAATCCAAACTGAGCATTTTTCTTTTTTTGAGACAGTCTCACTCTGCTGCCCAGGCTGGAGTGCAGTGGTGTAATCTCGACTCACTGCAACCTTCACCTCCCAGGTTCAAGAGATCCTCAGGCCTCAGCCTCCCAAGTAGCTGGGGTTACAAGCACGCACCACCATGCCCAGAAAATTTTTGCATTTTTAGTAGAGACAGGATTTCACCATGTTGGCCAGGCTGGTCTCGAACTCCTGACCTCAAGTGATCTGCCTGCCTCAGCCTCGCAAAGTGCTGGGATCACAGGCATGAGCCACCACGCCTGGCTCATACAGAGCATTTTACTACAGACTATCTTTGTAGTCATTTCATATGTGAATTCTTTTTTTCTATTAGATTGGAAGTTTCACATGGGTGAAAGCTGTTATAATCATATATAACACACCAATGCAGTAAACATTTCTAGTATTCATGAATAATTGACAAATTATTTTAGACTGCGGAAAAAAAAAATAACTCAATCTGGCTGACACTAACAACTCTCTTTCAGAAGACTTCTTCAGGCCACTGACTTCTTTTTTTTCCTTTTCCTTTTTTTTTGAGAGAGTCTCGCTCTGTTGCCGAGGCTGGAGTGCAGTGGTATGATCTCAGCTCACTGCAAACTTCACCTTCTGGATTCAAGCAATTCTCTCAGCCTCCCAAGTAATCCAAGCTGAGGTTACAGGCGTGTACCACCACACCGGGCTAATTTTTGCATTTTTAGTAGAAATGGGTTTCACCATGTTGGCCAGGCTGGTCTCAAACTCCTGGCTTCAAGTGATCTGCCCACCTCGGCCTCCCAAGGGCTGGGATTACAGGTGTAAGCGACTGCTCCAGGCTGGGTCACCGACATGACTGCCATGTATGACGGCGCATTTTCAGTCTTTACACTCCTGGCTTTGTTTAGCATTTGCCACTGCTATCAAACTTTGTTCCTTGAAAATCATGATCCTTAAGGCCTGGTGTGGTGGCTCAAGCCTGTAATCCTAGCACTTTGGGAGGCCAAGGTGGGCAGATTGCCTGAGCTTAGGAATTTGAGACTAGCCTGGGCATCACGGTGAAACCCTGTCTCTACCAAAAATACAGCCAGCCTTGACGGCGTGGGCCTGTAGTCCCAGCTACTTGGGAGGCTGAAGCAGGAGAATCGCTTGACCCCAGAGGGTAGTGGTTACAGTGAGCAGGGATTGCGCTGCTGTACTCCAGCCAGGGAGACAAAGCAAGACTCTGTCTCCAAAAGAAAAAAAAAAGAAAAGAAAAGAAAAAAGAATATCATGATCCTTACCTTGCCTTGTCTGAAACAGCTTCTACTTTGTCTTGGTTCTCCTACCTTTCTGATCTGTGTGTGTCTTCACTGGCAAACCTGAAATAATAGT
This sequence comes from Cebus imitator, assembly GCF_001604975.1. Taxonomy (NCBI): domain Eukaryota; kingdom Metazoa; phylum Chordata; class Mammalia; order Primates; family Cebidae; genus Cebus; species Cebus imitator. The sequence goes on from NW_016107592.1 coordinate 2,214,193, forward strand.
ATCTCAGAGATCTAGTCTCAGTTCTTTTATCTTTACATACCTCCTCAGTTTTTAACTATCACCTACATGATGACTAATTACAATCTCCATTTTGACTTATCTCCTGAGCTCTAGACACTTATTTCCAATAACCATTGAACTTGTGCATTTTGATGTTTCTTATGCAATTCAACCTCCAAATATTCAAAATAGTATATACTACAGATCCCTTCAGAATCTGTATTTCTATTAAAAACATTACCACTGCACAAGCTAGGAACTATGAAGCCATTCTTATCTCTATCCTTTCCTTACACACCTAAATTGTCCATTATTTTTCTAAATCTTCCATCTATGCCCTCCATTGTCACTACTGCCACTTTGTCTTTGAATACATTACCTATAATCCAGGAAAATACATACCAGAGGTGCCAAGGGTTATGCTGAAGTATGAGAAAAAATTAAACGTATTTATGATTTTCATCTAACAAGTAGGAATTAATATTTACTAATATTCATGAATATGGATTGACACTGGTGCCTTCATTTATTCCATGTTAGATGGTCAGGTGCCACACATGGCACACCAGGAATCCTAGGAGAGTAATGGGAGTTCTGCAACACATAAGGCCAGACACAGTGGCTCACACCTGTAATTCCAACACTTTGGAAAGCCAAGGTGGGCGGATCACTTGAGACTCAGAGTTCAAGACCAGCCTAGGCAGCATGGCAAAATTCTGTTTCTACAAAAAATACAAAAATTAGCCGGGCACGGTGATGTGTGCCTGTAGCCCCAGCTACTATGGAGGCTGAAGTGGGAGGATTGCTTGAGCCCAGGAGGCTGCAGTGAGCCATGTTCATGCCACTGCACTCCAACCTGGGCGACAGAGTGAGACTGTCTCATTTTTTTTTAAAAAAAGAGTTAACAGTGGACCTCATTCATTAATTTTCAGCATGCTGCAACTTTTTGTAGTTCAAGTGTGTGAGACACATATTCAGTCAGAGTTTTTTGTACTATTAATCTGAAAAGTTCAAGTTATTTAAATATATTTTTAAATAGTTCATTTCAAAGTTTTCTTTCTTAAATTTTTCTACAGTTACATATTAAAACAGTTTGAAATGTGTGTGCATTTATATCTATATTTTTTTTTAGTACACTGTCAAACAAATTTTCATTAATAGGGATGTGTGATCAATGGTCTGAAGACCACTGACCTAGACTACTACAACAGCCTTCCAAATATTCTCCAGGACTCAAGTCTTTCTCATCTCTCATTCTCCACACTGTCATTAAGCATGGTTTTACATATAGATGTTCTTCATTTGTTTAAAAGCTTCCATTAGCTCTCTACTATTTCTGAATTCACAAGCCTTAGCATGGATTTAAGAGTCTTCATAATCTACTCCCCAGCTAACTTTTCAGACTCATCTCTAGCTACTCTATTTATAACGGCCTGTTTCTATTATACAAACATGTCATACCTTTGCTCATGCGCTCTATATGGATTATTTTTTCTCTTTGTCCATTGGACAACTTCATGTTGTAGCATGTATCAGTTCAGGAAGGTGCTGCATAACTTTTCAGTCAATTACAGACCACATATATGATGGTGATCTCATAAGATTATATCAAATTTTTACTGTACTTTTTATGACATAACTATTTTGCTCAAATACCATGTGATATACCACATTCTCCTCCTTACCCAAAGGCAGGAATCATTACTCTTTCATCACAGTACATAATGTACATCTCATAGAATTTGTCACCCTGTACAGAATTAAAAATATTTAAAGAGATCATGTTTTATCTATCTTGTTGTTGCTAGAACCTAGCACAGTGCCTGACACAAAACAGGAGTAAAGTGAATTAAATAGCTAATGAAAACATATAGAAGATCCAAAAGTGATCTTCAAGTTTCCATATATCCTGCAAATCTAATACCAATAGCACAGTATCTCTGTATAACCATATGATAAGTTCAGATAAATGATTTAAACAGGTTTAAGTTAACCTAAGGAAAAAACTGGAACAGGTTAAACAAATCAAGGTACATATACAACATACATATACAAGGTACATATACAACAGAACACTATACAGCTATAATAATTTATATCTACACAAACAGATAGATGTTGGCAATACCTATGTACTAGTCCCTGGTGTGTAAACATATGTTAATTTATGAAAGTATCTTCAAATTTCAAATATAGGAATAGTTGTCCAAAGGCTAATTTCTACTGAGTATTGTATTTAGATGCCACTCTAAAAGAATTCTGAGATGTGAAATAATTACCATCTGTCAGTTTTCCTATCTTCTGAGTGATTAGGAAGGAAAATAAAACTTGTTTATTAGCTGACATATTTTGTATAATAGTTTCCCCAAGATCAATAAACACTCAAAACTACACCATTTGGTTTTTACTGGTAGTGTTTTCTGAAGTATGTCATCTAAATCATTTTAATCAGAAGTATATCCTTCTACAGATATGACAACAAAACCACAGTGACAAAAGAAACAATGTTAGACATCATCAAAATTTAAAAAGTTTGTGCTTCAAAGGACACCATCAAGACAGTGAAGATGCAACATATATAAACAAAAATTGTGGAAATCACATATCCAATAAGGGACATTTATCTAGAATAGATATTGAAGTTTTTTTTTTTTTTTTTTGAGACAGAGTTTCGCTCTTGTTACCCAGGCTGGAGTGCAATGGCGCAATCTTGGCTCACCGCAACCTCCGCCTCCTGGGCTCAGGCAATTCTCCTGCCTCAGCCTCCTGAGTAGCTGGGATTACAGGCACGCACCACCATGCCCAGCTAATTTTTTGTATTTTTTTTAGTAGAGACGGGGTTTCACCATGTTGACCAGGATGGTCTCGATCTCTTGACCTCGTGATCCACCCGCCTCGGCCTCCCAAAGTGCTGGGATTACAGGCTTGAGCCACCGCGCCTGGCAGATATTGAATTTTTATAACTCAATAACAAAACGACAAATAAACCCATTTAAAAATGGGCAGCGGAGCACAGTGGCTAATGCCTGTAATCCCAGCACTTTGGGAGACCAAGGCTGGTAAATCACCTGAGGTCAGGAGCTTGAGACCAGACTGGCCAACATAGTGAAACCCCACCTCTACTAAAAACTACAAAATTTAGCTGCGCATGGTGATGCACACCTGTAGTCTCTGCTACTTGGGAGGCTGAGGCAGGAGAATCATTTGAACCTGGGAGGCAGAAGTTGCAGTGAGCTGAGATCATGCCACTGAACTCCAGCCTGGGCGATAGAGTAAAACTCTGTCTCAAAAAAAAAAAAAAAAAATTAGCAAAGGACGTAAATATACATTTCTCCAAAGAAAATATACAAATGGCCAATAAGTATATAAAAAGATGCTCAACATCAGTCATCAGGAAAGCGCATATCAAAACAACGAGATATAACTGCACATCCACTAGGATGGCTATAATTTTTAAGAAGACAAATAATAACAAATATTGGTGAGAATGTGGGAAAACTTATCTTCATACACTGTTAGTGGGAATGTAAAATGGTGCAGACATTTTGTCTTCTGTTTCTTTTTTTTCCTTTTTAATAGAAATGGTGTCTCACTATGTTGCTCAGGCTGGTGTCAAATTCCTGGGCTCAAGTGATCCTTCTGCCTCAGCCTCCCAACGTGTTGAGATTACAGGCGTGAGTCACCACGTCCGGCTGGTGCAACCACTTTGGAAAAGAGTCTGGCAGTTTCTCAAAAGGTTAAACATAGAGTTATTATGATTTCACTCGTAGGTAAATATCCAAGAGAAATGAAAATGTATGTTCACACAAAATCCTGTACACGAATGTTTATAGCAGCATTATTCATAGTAGCCAAAAATGGCAACAACCCAAATGTCCATCAAATGATGGATAAACAAAATGTACTATATCCACACAATGGAATATTATTCACCAATAAAAAGGAATAAAGTAAAGTTATGCATCACTTAATGATGGGGATATGTTCTGGGAACTGCATCATCATTTTGTTGTGTGATCACAGAATATACTTAAACATTGCTAGATATAGAGCCTACTACATATCTAAGCTATATGGTATGGCTTATTACTCCTGGGCTACAAACCTGTACAGCACATTACTATACTGAACACCGTACGCAACTGTAACACAATGGTAAGTATTTGTGTATCTAAATGTTAAAAAGTATAGTAAAAATATTATCATTATAATCTTATGGGACCACCAACATATACGTGGTCTGTAACTGACTGAAACATTATGCAGTGCCTTACTATACTGATATAAGCTACAACATGAATGAACCTTTAAATCATTATGGAAAAAGAGGCCAGTCACAAAAGGCCACACAGTATATGATTCCATTTATAAGAAATATTCAGCCGGATGCAGTGGCTCACAACTGTAATCCCAGCACTTTGGGAGGCCAAGGTGGGTGGATCATTTGAGCTCAGGAATTCAAGACCAGCAGGCTAACATGGTGAAATTCCACCTCTACTAAAAATGCAAAAATTAGCTGGGCATGACAGCAGGCGCCTGTAGTCCCAGCTACTCAGGAGGCTGAGGGAGGAGAACTGTTTGAACCCAGGAGGTGGAGGTTGCAGTGAGCTGAGATTGCACCACTGAACTCTAGCCTGGGCAACAAAGCAAGACTCTGTCTCAAAGAAAAAGAAAAAAAAAGAAAGAAATACCCAGAACAGGCAAATCTACAGAGAAAGAAAGTAGATTAGTGGCTGGCAAGGACTGTGGAGAGGGAGTAATGGGCAGTGACTGCTAATGAGCATGGGGTTTCTTTTTGAGAGGATGAAAATGTTCTAAATTTAGATTGACGTGATGGCTGTATATCCTCTCTGGGAACATACTAAAAACCACTCAGTTGTACATTTTAAAATGGGAGAATTATGGCATGTAAATTATATATCCATCAAGTTATTTAAAAAGAAATATGCCCCCTCTTGGCATACTATCCAACTATATAACACTATACCAATGACATTCCTAACAGCAGAAAAGGAGTTTCTTTAAACACATTGCTGCTCTGAGATTTCCATTAAAAAAGCCAAAATTGGATCAATATAGATTTACTTTTTTTCTTTCTAAAATTCAATCATCCTTCTGGGTGCAGTAAGATGATGCGGGTTAGGAAAGGACAAAAAAAGCACCATCTTTCTGGCCAAGGTGGGCGACCTCTTGAGCCTATGAGTTCGAGACCAGCCTGGGCAACATGGCAAAACTCTGTCTCTATAAAAAGTAGAAAAATTAGCCAGGTGTGTACCTGGTCTCAGCTAACCGGGAAGCTGAGGTAGGAGAATTGCTTGAGCCCGGGTAGGTCAAGGCTGCAGTGAACTATGATCGTGCCACTGCACTTCAGCCTGGGTGACAGAGTGAGACCCTGTTTCAAAATAAATAAATAAATAAATAAAATAAAATAAAACAAAACTCAATCATCAGTATTACACTATATTCATAAGAAATATGCAGAAATATTTGGCATGATATTAATCATCATAGAATATTAACAGTAACAGCAGTAAAAATGTTTAATTTGTAAAAGAAAACTGAGCCAAAAAATGCAACCACAATCTACTGCTATTTTAAGATTTCTTCAAATTGTTATTCATGTTTTAAAATAGATATTGCAGTTATAATCATGTTGTATATATCATTTTTAACATGTATTCCATTATTTAATGGTTTTGAATAAATGCATACACTATTCAAGGTGTATTTAGAGGTCGGACAAACCAACATAAAATCTTAAGTTACAGAATTTATATGCTGGGTCATAATGTTCCTAAAAATATTTGGTTTTTAGTTGCTCAGACCATTAACTTATTAGAAACTAGTAACATTTGAAATATACTTTACATACTCATTTACCAATAGTTTACTTTCAATCAAAATCATTTAATAGGGGAAAAAAGGACGAAAAGACTCTCCTTTCCCATCCCACCCCCCCAATACAAAAGGGGGTGAGGAAAGGACAAAAAAAGCAATGGACAGAAAATCTAAAGAATACATTTGTAGAAAGGTTGACCCACAAAATGATTCACTAGCATTTCCTGGATATTGCGTCTGAGAAGACTGCAACTAAAGTGGAAGTTATTTGGCTATAATACATCTTTCTACTATTATGATTAATGCCTTAGTGCCTAATATTTGTTCTTGTGGCACATGAACAAGAAAAACCTCATGAATGTTAATTTAAGTATTAAAAAATGTAAGTCACTTAGAGAAGAATCACCATGACTTTCTAGAAGGCAACAATATAAATCTTTAATAAGAAACTAAATAAGGCTGGTCACGGTGGCTCATGCCTGTAATCCTAGGACTTTGGGAGGCCGAGGTGGGAGGATCACTTGAGCTCAGGAGTTCAAAACCAGCCTGGGCAAAAATGATCTCAGCATGGTGATACCTGTAGTCTCAGCTACTCGGGAGGCTGAGGTAGAAGGATCACTTGAGTCCAGGAGGTTGAGAATTGTAGTGTGGTAAGACTGTGCCACTGCACTCCAGAGCCTGGGAGACAGATTGAGACCCTGGCTTTTTAAAAAAGAAATAAAACAATTTGTTTTGTTTTAATATTTTGGATAAGTTAAATTAGACATAATGGAACCACTACATTTTGTCCTTTAACTGTTTTGCTAACATTGAAAAGGAATTGTTAAGTTCTATCTAGTTCCTTCTAACACCTAGAATTCCAGTTGCTGAAGTGTAGGAACTGAGCCACCACACCAATTTCAGAAGGCCACCAAGTTTTAACTGACTATTCATGCAGTAATACTGTAAAAACTGAAGACAACTGCAAGTCAGTTGAAGAAAATGGGATAAGGTTTGCAGATGTTGACATCAAATCAAAGCATTATTAACAAAGTATAAAGCTGATTTATGCCATTTTTAGAATCCCAAACAAATCCTATAGTTCCTATCAAAACTCAAAAACATGATAAAAATGATTAAAATTTTACATGAGAAAAAATTTAAAAACTTTCCACTTGGAAACATTTATATTACAAATCTAAATTATTGGTACTGGCAAAAAAATGTGAGATAAAGCAAACTAAAGATGAAATGTAAGTAAGGATGTCAAAAGACTCGTAAGTTAAAACCAGAATGTACCATGCTAATTCATGACATATATTTTTCTCACAAACTTAATACACTGAGCATGTACATATGAATTCTATGCTATATAACTTTATATACACATATATAATATGTAAATTCTCTGACCCACCCCCGCAATGAAAATAATGAAACAAAAATGTTAGGCAGGAGAAAGAATAAGTAATAAACAATTCTGTTCTTTTTACTTAATGTTTTTGCTACCACATCACTTCCTTGTAGCTCATCTGGCCTACTAAAAAAACGAATTGACATCCCTCAAGCCCCAAGTCTTTACTTAGATTAACTAATGCCTTTTTATTTTTATTTATTTGTTTTTTAGATATGTGGTCTCACTATGTTGCCCAGGCTGGAGTCCAGTGGCTATTCACAGGCACAATCACAACACACTGCAGTCTTGAACTCCTGGGCTTAAGTAATCCTCCTGCCTCAGCCTTCGGAATAGGTGGGACTACAGGCCCATGGATAGCCCAGCTAATAAATAACTTTTTAAAATGTAAACATCTACCAGAAGGATTATCCTTCACTGAAATCTACACATTAATGACCCAGTTTTGAGAAACAAGAAACGGGGAATCTCTATGAAAGTACAGCATGGGTTAGTTAAGTCCCCAAGTCATCCCAGTAGATGACAGCTAACAGAAGGACATAAAGGAGAGTGAAGGGAGACCCAGACTAAGACTAACCTACAGATCCTAGGAGATAGGAGTAGGGCACTGAAAAATCCATGTTCAGGTATAACAGTCCTTTAGAATATCCAGTTTATTCAGTTTTCTTTCCTGTCCCCCACCATCACACTCATTCCATTTTACTTTTTTTTTTTTCTTTTTTGAGACAGAGTCTCACTCTGTAGTCCAGGTTGGAGTGCAGTGGGGCGATGTCGGCTCACTGCAATCTCTGTCTCCCAGGTTCAAGCGATTCTTCTGCCTCACCCTCCCGAATAGCTGGGACTACAGGCATGTGCCACCATGCCTGGCTAATTTTTGTATTATTAGTAGAGACAGGGTTTCACTATATTGGCCAAGTTGGTCTCAAACTCCTGACCTCATGATCTGCCTGCCTTGGCCTCCCAAAGTGCTGGGATTACAGGCGTGAGCCACTGTGCCTGGTCCCCATTTTACTTTTATAAGCATTTCATTCACTTTACTGAGTATTATGTGCCAATCACTGAGCTGACATGGGGTGACAAAGATGACAGAGAACACTACTTTTCATGAAAGGGTTATACTGGGGAAAGGAAGAAAAATATGTAACTATAATGCACTAAAAACGCCATAGTGGAAGTGCACACCAAGTACTACGAGGTCACAGAAGAGTAGGGCACCACTCTTTTAACTTATGCTGTTTACTTTAAGAACATTCAGGTATCAATCTGAAGTTTTGGAAAGAAGTAGAGGCTACAGCAAGATAAGGAGTCATCTATCTATTCACAAATGGTACCTTAAACTAGTATCTGATAATATGTTTAAAAAAAAAAAAAAAACACCTATAGGAATGCTGTAATGAACATATAATGCAGAGAACCTTCCCCTTAAGCCTGATTTAAACTCAATACACCTGGTTCTTTTCAACCATTATACTTTTGTTCTGCTATCCTTCCTTAGAAAAAAAAAATTTTTTTTTAATTATATATATGTTATTTTTACTGCAGCTAACCAAAATTTTACCGATTGTTGTAGATTAACTTCTTCCTTTACAAAATACTTCCTAATGACTACCAAGTCAGGATTCTGGAGTTCTGGTTTCACCTTTCCTACTTGAAACATGTTCTTGACTAAATCCCTTAACCTTTCTGGATTTCAGCTATAAATAAAAAGGGTATTAGATTAGCTAACTTCTTAAGGAGTTCCTTCCAACTGTAATACTCTGCAAGTCTTCCTGACCTGATAAAGAACTCTGTACTATATGTTAATTGCAACATTTCTTTAGGTGTTTTTTGTTTTTTTTTAAACATGTTATTACAAAGTCTTTTAGTGCTCATTCACTTTCAGGTATAAAAGAAATATTAACAATTAGAATGACAAGCCCAAGAAAAAGACCTTCATACTTCTTAGGTGTCTTATCTCCTTGAAAGAAACAACATTCTTTTTCTTAAATGTCTTAAATGAAGGCTCTTAAAAACATTTATTGAATAAGAAAAGGCTGGGATCATACAAACCAAAATGCTAAACTGAATATCACATTGATTTTTCTTTTCAATTTATTGTCTTTGTTTTTAAAAACAAAACCTAAATAGACATAATATATACCCAATCATAAATTCCTCTTATATTCCCTGTATTACCTAAACCACATCCAGGAATATAAATGGCATGGCGGGGGGGAGAGGAAGCTTACTGAAAGCAGGCTAAATCTTTATATACCATCTTTATTTATTCCTATGTGATAGTAAGGAACAGTCAGGAATTGGGAAAGGAGAAAAGAAAGCATGGAACCACCATTTCTACCCCCCACTGCTGTCGTCATCATCATCATCATCATCATCTTAAAGGGATCATTCTGAAAGTGGTAAGTAAGGGAGCTGAGGAGAAAAAAGCAAGCACAGACGTATTACCTAAGAGTAAGGAAGATGATGTGCTTAGGATGTTCAACCTGATTTCAGGAGCATGTAAAAATAACTCGGACCTTTTCTATTATCACAGGGAAAATGTGAGCTCATGTTATAATAAAATAATTTCACAGATTTTTTTTTCCCACTATCATTTTAAAACAAATTACCAGATGTTTTTGGTCAAACTGTTACATATTGTCATTGTTATTCAGATATACAAGATAAACATAAATAATTACTAAGGAAAGAAAAATAGCAAAAGATCTTTGCAGTTTCATGATTCTTACCTGTTCACTCTCCTAGGACACTTGTCTGGTTTAATATCTACCTCATAGAGGTAGACATCAATCTTTGGGATTTCAACTTGAAAACAGTTAGCCAGCAGTTTAATGGGTTTGCCCATGGTGCCATAGCCAGGTCTTCTGGGCACCATGAGTAGGGGCTGGGCCCCAGCGGGTCCTGCCAGGGAAGGGGGGAAAAAAAAGTCACAGTTACAAGCTGTATTCTAAAGCCTTGTCAACCAGAGTATGTTAGAATTGTAAGTACAGCTGATGATGGCTAAAGCCTCGTTCTGCAAGATGACATCATTCCTAACACTTCAACTTCTGTCACCCCAGATTTCCTCTCTTCATTAAAAATAAACACACAGAAAACCATATGCCTCTGGAAAACTGTTCTGGAAAGAGCAGAGAGAAGGGAGAACAATCACACAAACCAAACCAAGGTGAGCATGAGCAAACACAACTCAGACATAAAGAGTGTGAGACCAACAGCAAAGTAAAGTTAAAGAAAGTAGAAGGAAGGGCAGGGCATGGTGGCTCATGCCTAATTCTAGTGCTTTGGGAGGCCAAGGTAGGAGGATCACTTGAGCCCAGGAGTTCAAGGCCATAATGTGCTATGACAGTGCCACGACACTCCAGCCTCGGTGACAGAGACCCTGTCTCTATTTA
>NW_016107592.1:2225560-2252635 GCF_001604975.1 Cebus imitator
TTTTTTTTTTTTTTTTTTGAGACGAAGTTTGGTTCTTGTTGCCTAGGATGGAGTGCAATGATGCGGTCTTGGCTCACTGCAACCTCTGCCTCCCAGGTTCAAGCGATTCTCCTGCCTCAGCCTCAGGAGTAGCTGGGATTACAGGCATACACCACCACGTCTGGCTAATTTTTTTGTATTTTTATTAGAGATGGGGTTTCACCATGTTGGCGAGGCTGGTCTCGAATTCCCGACCTCAGGTGATCTGCCCACCTCAGCCTCCCAAAGTGCTGGGATTAAGGCATGAGCCATCTTTCCTGGCCCTAATTTCTTTTAAAAAGGAGGAAAAGGACTTATATAACAGAAGTGGGAAAAAAAATCACTACAGTTACTGAAAACATTACAAACATTGTGCCAATAAATTTGACAGTTTGATGAAACAGACAAATTCCTAGAGAAATAAAACTTATGGATACACTAAAGTACTATACAGCCAGGCACAGTATCTTGTGCCTGTAATCTCAGATACTCAGGAGGCTTAGGAGCTTAGAAGTCTGAGTCTAGCCTGAGCAAAATGCAAGACCCTGTCTTTAAAAAAAAAAAAAAAAAAAAGTATTATACATCAAATTCAAAAAGTCCTCTATTGGTGGAAATACAAAATGGTACAGTCACTTTGAAAACCAGTATGCTGGTTTCTCAAAAAATGAAAAATAGAATTGCCATGTGATCTAGCAATTCTACTTCTGGGTATATGCTCAAAAGAAGTGAAAGCAGAAAGAACTGAATGAAGAGTTATTTGTACACCCATGTTCGGGTAGCATTAGCCACAATAGCCAAAAGGTGGAAGCAACCTAACTACCCATTGATAGATGGATAAACAAAATGTGGTATATACATACAATGAAATATTATTCAGCCTTATAAAAGAAATTCTGATACACCCTAAAACATGATTGACTTTGAAGATATTATGCTAAGTGAAATAAGACAGGCCGGGCATGGTGGCTCACACCTGTAATCTCAGCACTTTGGGAGGCCAAGGCAGGCAGATTACTTGGGCTCAGGAGTTCAAGGCCATCTTGGGCAACATGACAAAACCCTGTCTGTATCTATCTACCAAAAATATAAAAATTAGCCAGATGTATACCTGTAGTCCCAGTTACTTGGGAGACCGAGGTGGGAGAAATCACCTGAGCCCCAGAGGTAGAGGTAACAGTGAGTCGAGGTCATGCCACTGCACTCCAGCCTGGGGTGACAGAGCAAGACCCTGTCTTTAAAAAAAAAAAAAAAAAGATGTTGGGCACGGCACACCTGTAATCCCAACACTCTGGGAAGCCAGGGCGGGAGGATCACTTGAGGTCAGAAGTTTGAGACCAGTCTGGCCAACGTAGTGAAAGACCACCTCCACCAAAAAAACCACAAAAAAAATCAGCCAGGTGTGGTCGCATGCACCTGTAGCCTGTAGCTACTTGGGAGGCTGAGGCAGGAGAATCGCCTGAACCCAGGAGGTAGAAGTTACAGTGAGCTGAGATCATGCCACTGCACTCCAGAGCCTGGGCAACAGAGCGAGACTCCATCTCAAAAAAAAAGGTTACAAAATGACAAACACTATATCATTTATATGATTCCACTTATATGAGGTACCTAGAGTAGTCAATTTCATAAGAAACAGGAAGTAGACTTGTGGTTGCCAGGAGCTGAGGCATGAGCGAATGAGGAGTTGTTTAATGGATACAGTTTCAGTTTTACAAGATGAAAAGGGTTGCGGAGATTGGTTCCAAAATACTGTGAATGATGTACAGAACACTACTGACTGTACACTTAAAAATGGTTAAAATGGTAAATTTAATGGTATATGTATTTTACATTTTTTAATCAAAAAATTTAAAGGAAACCTAAGCGATGGCCAGCATTAAATTTTTGAAGCTCAAAATATAGCTTTGTTAGTCAAAATTCTAACAATAAATAAACTATTATCTGAATAAACGAAAAATTACATTTAAAAAAACCTTAAAAGTCCTCTGAATAAATGAAATCCACAATTAAAAATACTTCCACACACATACAAAAAGATTTCAGATCCAGATGGCTTCATTAGAGGATTATAGCAAACATTTAAGGAAAAAAATAACACCAATGTTATACAAACACTTCCAGAGAATGGAAAAAAAGTAAACACACCCCAATACAATTTATGATGCCAGAAAAATTCTGGTACTAAAATCTGACAAAAACATTACAAAAAAGGAGAGTCATAAGCTAATCTAATTCATGAATATACATGCAAAATTCCTAAGAAAATATTAAATTAAATCCAACAATATACCAAAAGAATGAGTTTGTATCAGGAATAAAAAATTGGGCTAACAATAACTTTTTAATCAGTGTAGATGAAAATAGATTAAAATGCTGCCTGAATCATTTGTTTTTAAATTTTGCTTTCAGTGTTTTTTTAAAAAAATCTCTTCGGGGCATAATCTTTCCTATCCTAGCCTGAGATAAGTAATACTGCACAAATTCTGTACTAGGCCTTAGTACTGGCTCTGCCAATTATCTAATCATTTGACCATCACCAAATACCTACTGTCCCTGAATGTTTCCTTATCTAAAAAATGAAAATAGTACTTGACCTGCTTCTTTCTTATGAGTCCTACCAAGATCAAATTAGAAAATGTACAAATTCTAAAATTTATCAAGTTCTCACCATGTCTTAGGCAATGTGCTAAGTGCTTTTAGTTTTTACCATGCCTGGCTAAGTTTTGTATGTCTGGTAGGGACAGTTTTCACCATGTTGCCCAGGCTGGTCTCAAACTCCTGTGAACAAGTGATCCGCCTGCCTCCGCCCCCCAAAGTGCTGGGATTACAGGCATGAGTCACCATGCCTGGTCTAAATGCTTTTACATGTATTATCTCATTTAATCTTCATGCCAACCCTATAAAGGAAGGAATCATTTTACAGATGAGGAAAACTGAAATAATTTGCCTAAAATTTTTTTAGCTAGTCAGCAGAACTGGGATTGTAACCTGCCACGCTGGACTCTCTGTTCCATTCCATTAGTTGTTTCTTTCACCAATACCACACTATCTTGATTACAGTAGCTTTATTGTGAGTCTTGAAGTTAGTCTCAGCCCTTGGAGTTATGAGTGAAAAAGTGTTTTGATCTGACTTGAAATTTTTTTAAAGTATCACTCCAGCTGCTATATGAAAAATTATACATAAGGGTACAAGCAGGGCCAGTTAGTAGGCTATGTGACTGTCTAGGTGAAAGATAATGTTGGCTAGGACTACAGTGGTAACAGTCAGGGGAGTGATGTGGATGTGGAAAATATTTAGAAGTTAGGCCTGACCGGAGTTGTTAAATGGACTAGATGTAGGGTAGGAGGAAAAACATTCTCAAAGTTTTTTGGTCTATACAACTGAAAGTGTCATTTACTGAGATAGGAAAGACTCAGTGATAGCAGCAAGTCTGGAGAGGAAATCAAGAGGATTTTAAGGACATGCTGAATTGGAGGTGTCTACAAGTAGACGAATAGTAAGCAATTAGATGAAAGTGGAGTTCAGGGTAGAGGTCCAGGCTGGAGGTGTAAATGTGGGTGTCCTGAGCATATAAGTGTTATTTAAAACCACTGGATTAGAGACCAGACAGACAGTGGCAAGGATACAGAATATTAACCACCACAATACTCCCAATATTTAGAAATTAGGGAAATGAAAACAGCAAAGGAACCAGAAAAGTAACAGCCAACAAGGTTGGAGGAGGACCTGGAGAGAGTGGTACGCCAAAAACCAAACGGAAAAAAACAGTTTTTCAAGAAGAAAACGTCATTAGATGTGGATGACATAAAATGAAGACTTGGGAACTACTGTTGACCTTAATAAAAACAATTCCAATGAAGTATTAGGAACAAAAACCCAACTGTAGTAAGTTCAAGAAGAATGGCCTGAATCTGATCAAGCCCTTGGATCCACTAGCAGTTTACAGGAAATTCAAAGGATTATATTAAATTACATTGTAAAGATGGAACCAGCAAAATCCAGATTGTGAAAAATTCTAAAAGGACAAACAACTCATAAATTGCAGAGAGGAAAAACAAGGAGAGAAGACTTACAGATTAAGACACTTAAAAGACATATCAATCACAACATGGAGAATTTATTTGGATTATGACACAAAAAATTTTTTTAGGCCGGGCATGGTGGCTCATGCCTGTAATTCCAGCACTTTGGGAGGCCAAGGTGGGCGGATCACCTGAGGTCAGGAGTTCAAGACCAGCCTGGCCAACAACATGGTGAAACCCCATCTCTACTAAAAATACAAACATTAGCCAGGCATCATGGCGTGTGTGCCTGTAATCCCAGCTACTTGGGACGCTGAGGCAGGAGAATTGCTTGAACCTGGGAGGCGGAGGTTGCAGTGAGCCAAGGTTGCGCCACTGCACTCCAGACTGGGAGACAGAGTGAGACTCCATCTCAAAAAAAAAAATTTTTTTTTGGCTGGGCGTGGTGGCTCACGCCTGTAATCCAAGCACTTTGGAGGCCAAGGCGGGCGGATCACCTGAGGTCAGGAGTTCAAGACCAGCCTGACTAACATGGTGAAACCCCGTCTTTAAAAAAAAAAAAAAAAAAAATTTTTAAGGCAAACAGTTTAAAAAATAATATGCGAGACAAGTAAAAATTTGAACAATGATTAGAAAAATTTATAAGTGATTATTATTTTACTGTGATAATGGTGCTATATCTATATTTTAAGAGTCCAGACCTTTTATAGTTGCTTACTAAATATGGATAAAACCACATTATATCTAGAGTATGCTTCAAAAATATAAAGGAGGAAAAAGTAGAAGAGAAATGATTGGACATGGGTTGATGACTGGGTTTGGATGGTGGGTGCAATTGAGTTTACTATATAGTTCTGCCTATTTGTACACAGCTTCTCTATAGTAATATATCATAAAAAAGAGAGAAAAAGCCATTCCCTTTGCATGTGTCATCTTTTTTTTACTATCCCAGTGTACAGATAAGAAAATTAAGGTTAAGGAAGATTAAATGCACTGTCCAAAGTAGCAGTTAACTTTTTCTGATAGACTTTATTTTTTAGAGAAGTTTTAGGTTCGTAGCAAAACTGAACAGAAGGTAGAGATTTCCCATATGTCCCAGGCCTCCTGCCCCCATGTACGCAGACTGCCCACTATCAACATCCTCAACAAGAGGAGTACATTTGTTACACTCAAACCTACACTGGCACATCATTAATACATTTCAGTTAATTTAAGAGCCAGACTCTATCTCTCAAATCCATGTTTTTTACACTATATCACACTGCCAATGTTTTCCTCCATTGTCATTATTCTATCTGGTGCTTTTTATATAATTTGGAACAAAGCAAAATTCTGCTGCAAAGGCAATGAACAGAACTCTATAGATACTAATTATAAGATCATCATCTAAGTTTCCAGAGATATTTTCATGTAAATTAGCAAATGAAACAATTCTATTGTTTCCAATGAAGCATATTTAGTTATTTAACAAATACATATACTGCCCACTAGAGTTGAAAATATAACTACACAAAAATACAAAGCACTATCTGGACTTTCTCTTTATATCAAACTTTTCTTTCAGCAGCTATTGTATGTACTGGATAGTATCAACTAATCAAACTAAATTTCAAACATAAAACTATACATTTTCAAAGCATAGATGTATCCATGTTGTTCCTTCATCTAGCAATCCAGTATGTACTAGTTGGAAAGTCTAAAGCTAAACAACAGCCTACAGCAAATGTGACTGATGAAAAATAAGCAGGGATTACATCAAAATCAACTATAACTTATACTATAGCCAGTTACCAAATTATGGATTTTCACTGGGAACTTTTTCTTTAATATTCATGGAATACCTGTTTCAACAATTCTACTTCTAGAAATCTATCCAAAAGCAAGCACTGGACCAGTATACAAAGAGGTATGTACTAGAATACTCACAAAGTTTTAGTCATAATAACAAAAAACTAGAAAAAATCTAAACCACTATCAATGAGACTGATTAATATACAGATCAAATTAAATGTTAGGTATCCAGTAAAAATTATTATACTGTTATATAGATGTAAGTAATGATATAAGAAAGATATTCATGATGAATTACTAAGTGGAAAAAGTAGGTTAAAAATTATTAGTATGATAAATACATAAACAGATGGATGAATCTCTGGGAAGATATATAATAAAGAGTTAACAATGGTTTTACCTGGTGGACAGGATCCTATTTTCATCTTCTATTTGAGACATTCTTAAATTGTTTGTTTTTTACATGGTGAAACCCCGTCTCTACTAAAAATACAAAAATTAGCTGGGCATGGTGGCAGGCACCTGTAATCCCTGCTACTAGGGAGGCTGAGGCAAGAGAATCGCTTGAACCTGGGAGGTGAAGGTTGCAATGAGTCGAGATCATGCGATTGCACTCCAGCATGGGTGACAAAGCAAGACTCTGTTTCAAAAAATAAAAAAAAAAAAAAAAAAGAATATATTTTTGTTTTGGAAAAATAAACATACTATGTTGATTTCAAAATATGACTTAATGAAATGTCTCTGATTTTATATATGTTAAGTCTGCAAAGCTAACTAGTGAACAGTATGGAATTTTAGGAACCTCCTACCTGCTAATTCTATTTTTCATTCAATGAACCTGTCTAAACATACTGCACTTATTATTATACTCACTACAACTAAATAATCACTTATAGACTATCCAGCCAATTGAGGGTTAAACTTATCAGCTGGCAGTATGGAAAACAGTTTTTAAAAGGCATTTCTGGCCGGGCGCAGTGGCTCACGCCTATAATCCCAGCACTTTGGGAGGTGGAGGCTGGTGGATCAAGAGGTCAGGAGACCAAGACCATCGTGGCCAACATGGTGAAACCCGGTCTCTACTAAAAATACAAAAATTAGCCGGGGGTTTGACAAGCCCCATAGTCCCAGCTACTCAGGAGGCTGAGGCGGAAGAATTGCTTGAACCTGGGAGGTGGAGGTTGCAGTGAGCCAAGACTGCACCACTGTGCTCCAGCCTGGTGACAGAGCAAGACTCCGTCTCAAAAAAAATAAATAAATAAAAGGCATTTCCTCCCTTGAAAATAAAAGGGGCATATCACTTGTTATTCGTAAGAGCCGATTTTGCAATCTATTCTTTCACCATTTTTAAAGTTCACAGAATTACTATGTCTCTCTCATATTGTTAGAAGATTCAGAAATCAGCTAAAATACCAAGTATTAGTAATGACTTAAAAGGAATATTATGTAAGCCTACAATTGAGAACATATTCTTGTAAAATTTCTTCCACAAATGAAAAACCTAAAAATATGGGTGGGCACCGTGGCTCACTCCTGTAATCCCAGCATTCTGGGAGGCTGAGGTGGGTGGATCACTTGAGCCTAGGAGTTCAAGACCAGCCTGCACAACATAGTAAGACCCTGTCTTAACAAAAAAAATTTTTTTAAATCTAAAAATATCTCACATCTATAGACTTTAGATACCACCTTCTGATTTCCCAAGAACTTGACAATTTGGAAATGATGTATAAAATAACTGGCTGATGTAAAACAAGGAATTCTAGGCCAGGTGTGGTGGCTCATGCCTCGAGTCCCAGCACTTTGGGAGGCCAAGATGGGTGATCACCTGAGGTCAGGAATTCGAGACCAGCCTGGCCAACATGGTAAAACCCCATCTCTACTAAAAATACAAAAATTAGCCAGGCGTGGTAGCAGGTGCCTGTAATCCCAGCTACTCAGGAGGTTGAGGCAGGAGAATCACTCGAACCCAGAAGAGGAAGGTTGCAGTGAGCTGATATTGCACCTCTGCACTCCAACCTGGGTGACAAGAGCAAAACTCCGTCTCAAAAAAACCAAAACACTTCTTCCAGATTTCCTTAAGCTTACATTTCAGACTAATGCACACAATTTTTTATTGTAACCAAACCACAAAACACCCATATTTTAATGTATAAGGGAAAGTATCAGTTGTGTGACAAGATTTTGCTGAACAACAATAGTTGTTTTTTGTTGTTGTTTTTTTTTTTTTGAGCAGTGGGTAGCCAAAGAAAGTCTAATATTAACACAGATAATGGCAGAAAACTACAGAAACTCCAAATACAGAAAGGCTGTTCATGTATCCTAACAGCATAACCATTATGGTTGAAAAACCACACAATATTCTTTCTCACATCTGTTTTGTTAATGAGCCAAGAATGAGGGTCTATTGAGTATCCAAGACAACTGAATTAGAAAGTAGGAATGTCTGGTGAATGCTGTACATCTCAGCAGTTTGAGACTAACCAGGTCTGGAAAGGATACTGATCTTAAATAAACTATCTTTTTAGTTTTACCTTCCTGAAAACAGAATTATCATTTTGGCCTTTTCTCCCCTATACATTAGCAACAACAAAAACTTATAAATTACTTTTTAAGATTCTAGCTTCAAGTACTGTAAGATAATATGTTTTGCTAATTAACAATATTTTAATTCATCTTTCAGGTAGACCCTCAAGTATTTTAAGAATATATAAACCAATGTGAAACTAGATGGCTATATTATAAAGCAAAATGGTATTCAACTGGAATCCATCAGTTTAAACAATCTGGCAAAGAACTCTACTCTAAGCCAGGGTTTTTCCATATACAACAGAGAATTCTTCCAGGAAATGTCCCCTTTTCAGGGCCCCAGGCGTCTTTGCATACTGTCAGGCCAGACTTGCAGAACTAAAAAATGCAATGTTCCCATCGGAAGATATAAACTAATATAAATTAATTCTAAATTACCAACTTATTACATACAATTCTCAAAACAAGCAAGATGAAGTAGCATCTAGATATCTTTTCATATATTTCATTCTAATGGCTTTCCTAAATAACTTAATTCCTTAAATTTATTTATTTTAAATTATTTATTTTTTTAGACAGACTTTTGCTCTTGTTGCTCAGGCTGGAGTGCAATGGCACGATCTCGGCTCACACCAACCTCCATCTCCCAGTTCAAGTGATTCTCCTAACCTCCGCCTCCTGAGTAGCTGGGATTACAGGCATTCACCACCTTGCCTGGCTAATTTTGTATTTTTAGTAGAGACAGGATTTCTCCATGTTGGGTGAGGCTAGTCTTGAGCTCCTGACCTCAGGTGATCCCCCTGCCTCAGCCTCTCAAAGTGCTGGGACTACAGGTGTGAGCCCCGACACCCTGCCAATTCCTTAATAAAAAAAAAATTAAACAGATTAGTTTAGAATTTGGATTAAAAAATGTAAAGAATGGGCCAGTCGCAGTGGTTCACGCCTGTAATCCCAGCACTTTGGGAGGCCAAGGCAGGGGGATCACCTAAGTCAGGAGTTCAGAGACCAGCCTGACTCAACATGGAGAAACCCCACCTCTACTAAAAATACAAAATTAGCCGGGCGTGGTGGCGCATGCCTGTAATCACAGTTACTTGGGAGGCAGGAGAATCACTTGAACCCAGGAGGCAGAGGCTGCACTGAGCCAAGACTGCGCCATTGCATTTCAGCCTGAGCAACAAGAGCAACGCTCCGTATCAAAAAAAAAAAAGTAAAGAATGGTTATATGAGGCTGACAGAATCATGGTTAGTTTTTTAAATATCTTCATAACTCAATTATATTTGAAGGTTATCTATATGGTTTTCCCTTAAGTCTTTGTTTAGAAGAAAAAAGTTATTTCATGTTTCCTTTTCTATTTTCCCTAGGAGTCCCTTCATTGAAAGAGAAATTGTAAACCAAATATTAAAATAATCTTGCATATTTTTTAAGTCCCACTAACAATCAAGTGCAACAATTTTTTTTTTTAAGTCCTAATGGCCACTCCAAAGCAGTACAAGCCAAAATTTAAGTGAGAACCCAGTAGAAAAGCCTTTATCACTTTCAAAATGTATGCCCACAGACAGAGCAGTAATTTGATTTTTTTTCCTTCAAGGCAAAGAACTACAAGTGAAAAAGTTTATAACAACAAAAACATTTTCCAAAGTTATTAAAGAAGATTGTTTTAAATACTAAATTGGGACCCTGATGGCATTATATATTTTAGCAGGTATTTTTAACCCATAATTTTTATCCACGATTCAAATCCCAATCTTGATTTAGTTCTAGCTTCCCATATATGAAACTTTTAATCCTTTAGAACTTGGTTCTAAATAACTTTTTAAAAACTTTTATTAATAAACACAAAACTCTAAAACAATTATTTTCAGACACCAATTTAAAAGTATAAATAAGAAAGAAACACTTTTGCAAGACTGTATAAAACTTCCATCAAACATCAAACAATTTGCATGTCATTCATTTAAGATAAAAGTAAATGTTTTTCTTCCATTATAAAGTGTAATTCCTCTGTCCTAAACGTAGTCTAACTTTATCTGAAAATCTATGGACCTAAAAAATGAGTACTTAGGAGAAGTTATATCATCGAGCATTTCTGCTGCTCCCTATTCCCACTTTATTTAGAACTGAACGAAACATAACCTATACTCTTAGGTTAGCAGTAATCAGACCATAGAAAACGGTGTTTCATCAGACGTTCCCCTAACTAAAGAGTCATAGACACTGTTGATTAATTTTTAACTAATTACTCCAGGATTTTTTGTTGTTGCTGTTATATCAAAGTTCTGATGGTACTAAATCAGTAGATTGCACAAGATATCCTTAAAAAGCATTTAAAATATTTCATATGAAAGAACAGACAAATACTAACTTATATGGTATTTGTATTCAAGGTTCCCTAATGTAAATAAATTTAATAGTTTTCTATGTATCCACTGAACAACTAGAATTTAAAATATCCTATCACAAGATGATTTCTGAGAATCTCCACACAAAGGAAAAACTTACGACAGACCTGGAGAGCCAAGATTCAATACTGACTCAACAGACTTTTTGAGAACATCTACACTAAAATTTTAATATCAAAATATATACGTCAAATTATACATTTTTTTTTTTTTTTTTTGAGACAGGGTCTTGTTCCGTCACCCAGGCTGGAGTGCAGTGGCATGATGATGGCTCACTGCAATCTCTACCTCCTGGGCTCAATCGTTCTCCTGCCTCAGCCTCCCAAGTAGCTGGGACTACAGGCATGTGCCACTATTCTTGGCTAATGTTTCTATTTTTTGTAGAGACAGATCTCACTATGTTACCTAGGCTGGTCTCCAACTGCTAGGCTGAAGCGATCATCCTGCCTCAGCCTCCCAAAGCGCTGGGATTACAGGCATGAGCCACCACGCCCAGCCTAAATTACGGATTTAAAATTTAGCTGCACAGCTACGCTTTCAACTTTACACTAAGCATACCAAGCATACTAAGTCTCAGGAATAATGGAAATTTTGTTTTTGATAATGTCAATCTTAAGCCAAAATACAGCTTATCTTCACTATTAGACTATATTCAATCATGTATCAACTGTACTGAAGAAAAAACTTTACTTTTCAATAGACCCAAGCATATGGCTGATAATCTGACTATGCACTTCCCCAAATGTGAAGATAGCTAAACGGGTATCTATTTCAGCAATGGCACACCCAAAAGAAAACGGGTAAAATGTATTTCCTGAGCCGTACTTGGCTAGTTGCACCAGTTGACTAGGTGGTTTGGTGTTACAAATGTTTTCTAAGATACTGCCCATAAATATATGGTCACAATATCATATGAAAAACCCTAAGGAAAAAAAACAACTTTAAAAACTTTTTTGAAATACCTTTAAAAGTTTTAGGATGACTAATAAAGGGTCTGACTTTCATACTTTGTTTTCCAGACTTGACAACAGGACAGTTATGTACAAAAATCACCTATGGTCCCAAATAATCACATTTCCTAGACAGTAAAACAAGTAGTATGGTAATTTTTTTTAAAAGGACAGGACAGTTTCAGAAACACACAAATCAAAAATCAACAAGTAAGAGTCTAAATCTTTTCACAATCCAGAGAGATTGTTTTTAAGATGATAAGGGGGAAGGCGAAACAATGGAGCATGAAAAAGAAATATGGTAGAAATTAATCAGAGAAACTTTCATGTAACAAAATTTGTAAAAAAAAAAAAAAAAAAAAAAAAAATTTTAAGCTCTCTCCCCGTCTCACCTCCCCAGTTTGAGTGCTTTTTGGCATCCATTCGACACTTAGATTCTAAATCTATTCAACAAAGTCCTTAGCTATCGTTATGTCACTGATTTCTTTTACGTAAGTTTTGCTTATATCAAATTGGCAAAAAGAGATAGGGAATTCAGGAACTTGTGATACCATTAGTAACAAGACAGCCCAGCAAATATTTTGAAAATTAATTTACGAACTTGTGATCGTCTGAAGCATACTTTCAAATTTAAAATGCCAAGCATGATCATTTGTTAGGCAAACCGTTATGCAATACCTACTTTCTGTCCCTGAATTAATTACTTTAGAACTATAAAGAGTACTTTTCCTTTTTTAAGGACAAGTATTATCCATGTTGCAATTTTCTCTCAAGACTGCAAGACTGCTGTTCTTTCCCCCCCGCCCCCCGGAGATAAAGCAGTTTTCTTAAATTCCAAATTTCCAGGAATATGACAACTACTTCTCTAGAAAATAGAGAATGGAAAAAAAAAAAAATACTGTCAGCAATTTTAAGATCCACCTCCTCTTATAAGCAGTGATCCAGGCTGCTATGACATTTCCAAGCTCCTCAGAAACTATCTACCACGCTGCCACCAACAACAGAAAAGAACTTGAGGGTGGGAGCAATGCCATATTGAATTTGACGTTACACCAACACCTCCTTCAAACTTAATTTGAAGTTATCCGTTATCTCAGTGTATCTTCACAACTACCCTAAGAGGTAGGTAAGGGAGCTGGCTGGCAGCCCAGCCTCTACGGGGCACGCAACCTGGCTAAAGGACAAGCACTCCAACTAGACAATGGCAAACCATTCTAGAGTCTAGAAGAAGGGTACTCCAGTAAAGAGTAATATCGCCTAGATAATCCCAAACTTAAACCCTCCAAGCAGTTTCCCCGCCTCGCAGTTTCGCCGACTCAGTGGCCCCCAGGGAACTGCGACTGGGCTGCGGGGAGGTCGTGGGGGAGCAGACCGAGGGTCGGGAGACCAGGAGATGCCCGCCCGACGCTCACCTCGCGCACCTGGGCCAGGCGGGAGGCGCAGGGATGCTCAGAGGATCGTAGTTGGGTGATACCCCCTACCTGGCCCAGCAACTCTGACTCACCTGCGGAGCCGATTTCCATTCATGGAGCTGGGGGGAGTGCTTCGAGCGAGAACGGAGCCCGCCACTGGGGGCAAGGAGGCGGCCCGGGGGGACGAGGCGGCGCGACTGGCACTCACTCGGCCCCGAGGCGGGGGCGGCGATGGCTTCCCCTGAGCAACTGCACTCCCAAAGCTCTGGGCGGGAAGAGTCGCGGACGGGAGACAGCACGGGACTAGGCGAAAGGAAGGGGAGACGTGTGGCGAGGACAGAGGGGAGTCCCGTCCGGAAGTTGCATCGCCCGCGGTCGCCGACGCTCCCACCGCTCCTCCACGACTGCGGGCCGCCGCCGCGGACCTGCCCGGGGCCGCCCCGGAAGCCCGTCGGCGTCAGTTCCGCTGCCTGGCTTGCCCGGCGTCCTCGCCTCGTCTCTGGGCCTCGAGCCGTGCCGGAGCGACGTCGGGGCGGGAGCGGCCGGCGCGGAGGACGCCGGGGAGGTGTCCGGGAGCCGGGCCACACGCGGCGGGCTCGGTCGTCCTCCGCGGGGCCGTGCCGGCCGGAGACAACCCGGAGGGGCAGGACTCCTCGCGCCGCACGAGGTGGGGGCGGCGCCTGCCTGCGGCGACGTCGCACCTTGCGGCGGGGCTTACCTGAGGAGCAGCCTACCTGGAGCCGGCCGGTGAAGGACCCGGGCCTGCCGCGGAGGTCCCCAACCGAGCCCGCTGGGTTAGGGCCACCCTCCTTCCTGAGCCCCCGCCACGCCCAGTGGGGGCCGCCCCACACGCGCCGCCTCCTCACAGACGGTCAAGTGACCACCGCAATTGACCTAAGTCCTAGGCTGCTTTAACGACCATTTTTAGGAGAAAAAAATGTATAATATAGTTTGGAAAAGATGACTAATAAACAGGACATTACACAAACATCAGATCGAGTAATTTCCATGTTTAAAACTCTTTAATAGCGCCTCGTCACACTTAGAAAACCAAAACCCCTTTCCAGGGTAAAAACGCACGGCGTAAATGGGCCCCGCCTGTGCTACAGCGATACTGGTCGGCTTCCAATTCTCCCAACGGGCCAAGCGCTGTTTTTTTCTGACTTGGAGCTTCTCTGCTTTTGGTTCCCTTAGCCAGGAACCCTTTCTCTCCTCTCCACCCTCCCCTTACTCCCCATCCCACAGTGTTTTACGTCTCAACGAAAGACAGATCGAGATGCCTTTTTCGGACCACCCATCTATGGTGGGGCACCTGTTAGTCTGCTACTGTGTTGCCTTGGTAGCTCTTTGCCCACTCTGTTATTTACTACTTGTGTGTCCCCCGCCCCGCTTGAATGTCAGGCAAATAGTAGGTCCTTAATAAATATTTGTTGCCTTATGAAACATGACAGTGTTTTATTCAGGCTGAGGAATGATTCATAATTTCTCCCCAGGTCTCTATGCTTCAGTAACACGGTTTAGTTTTTTTGTTTGTTTTTTTAATCAAAATAATTTTTTAAAGAGGAAAAGGAGAAAGAATATTCTATCTTCACTTCCCCTCACTGTGGGACTTTGGATCAGTCACTTGATCTCTTTGGGCTTCAATTTTCTCATCTGAAAAACTGACAGAATAGCATGGACCTTACACAGTTGTAAGGTTAGGGAATGTACATAAAGCACAGAGAAAACCCTCCCCAAATGTCAGTGAATAACAGAAGTATTTACTATTTATCATTTTAAAGCACTTATATTAAACACTTAATAAGTGGATGGGACTCACACCCACATCTGACTCCAATTCTTATTTTTTTCTTCCTTTACATCCCTACCCCCGTGGCTGAAAATACCCTCCCCAATTTTAAAATATCAAATTAAATGTCACCAGATGAAACACTGCAACTTAAAAGTCATTTTTAATCCTCGTCTGTACACAATCCAAATCTTGGTAGCAGCATCTGACAGGGTAAATACCAACTCTTGTGCAAGGGTCTTTTATATCCTCAACCCCCGATTCTGGAACTGGTTCCCTAAACAAAGGCAGGCTTCTTCACCTTCTTCCAGAATAGACATTAGACATGGTGACAGTGATGAACCCTTGAGGTGGGCTCGACATTGATGGAGTGGAATTTATACCCTCTGATTCAACCCACCTCAGTAAATGTCAACGATGCCTTCCTATCTACTTCTGCTATCCAGGAACCCGCATCTTTAGAGTGAAAGCATGTGAAAGGCTCATGAATTGTAATATTAAGTGGGAAGACAAAGGTTTGAAGGATTCTGCCAAAGGCAAAGCTGTATGAGGCTCTCTCCTGACTACATGCACATCCTATTTTTGGAAAACTCATTCCCAACTGAGTCTGTTCTTAAGGGTACAGAGCAGGGTCACTGGGTATTATCTTAACTGCCATTCCCCAGTAACCAGAACAGTGCCAGTGTCTGGCACACAGCAACATTCAGTATATTTGTTGGATTGGGTCTAGACAGATGAATAAATAAATGGGCTTCAAGAATGGGACTCAGAAAACAAGCTAAAACTCTGTGTTCATCCCTGGTAACACTGGTTGTTCTCAGAAGAAAAAAATACAGACATACGGCCAGGTATGGGGGCTCACACCTGTAATCCCAGCATTCTGGGAGGCCAGGGTGGGTGGATCATGAGGTCAGGACTTGGAGGCCAACCTGGCCAACATGGTAAAACTCCATCTCTACTAATAATACAAAAATTAGCCAGGAGTGGTGGCGCATGCCTGTAATCTCAGCTACTTAGGAGGCTGAGGCAGGAAAATCACTTGAACCCGGGAGGTGGAGATTGCAGTGAGCTGAGATCACGCCACTGCACTCCAGCCTGGGTGACGGAGCAAGACTCTGTCCTGGGGGGAAAACAAAAAGAAATACAGAAATAGTACAAAATCTCAGGTGCAGAGAAATCAGCACCCTCTGAAAGTTGAGCCTCCTCGGGAGCCACCAAATACCCAGTGCAAAATTTCCTAAAATATGATACAAAAGCATAAACTAGAAATGAAGCAACAAATGGAGCTTTAATAAATTAGCAAAATTTTAAACTTTTGCTCTTCAAAATGAAAAGGCAAGACACAGACTGGGAAAAATAGATGTAAAACATATATCTAACATAACACCTGTATCTAAAATTAATAAAGAACTCTTACAACTCAATAAAACTCAATTTGAAAACAGGTAAAAGAGGCTGGGCCCAGTGGCTTGTACCTGTAATTCCAGCACTTTGAGAGGCCAAGGTGAGAGGATAGCTTGAGGCTGAGAAAGACCAGCCTGGGCAATAATAATGAGACCCAACCACTACAAAAAAAAAAAATTTTTTTTTTAATTAGCTGGGCACGATGGTGTGTGCCTGTAAGCCCAGCTACTCAGGACGCTGAGGTGGGAGGATTGCTTGAGCCCAAGAGGCAGAAACTGCAGTGAGCCTTGATCATGCCACTGTACTCCAGTGACAGTGAGACAACTGTCTCAAAAACAACAAATAAAATGGGTAAAAGATGTGAACAACTTACAAAGGATATGGGGATAGTAAATAAGCACATGAAAAGATGATCAATATCACTGGTCACTAAGGAAAGGCATAATGAGCTACCAAACACTCCGTGCATGCAGGAAAGACAGGGTGGCCAGTTGCTCACTTTAAGCGCTGGTAAGTCCCTGCCCAGTAAGTCAGGCTCAGGGACACACAGTGTGAGTCTTCCTCCCTGCTACCACTGTTATTCTACTCCACTTAGGGCTTTCTACTCCTAGGCTTCTTGTGTTAGACAAGAAACATCACTGGATGAGGAGAGCAACTGGATAGAATCTGCTCACATGGGCCAAGATGAGAGTCAACACAGCCCGAGTTCAAATCTCTTTTCCTAGACCATCAGTTTCTACAAGGTAGAAAGTTACTTTACACGCTAGCAAGATACAATATAAAACATGGGCTGTAGGGACAGACACAGCTAACACAGAAGGCTCTCTCTAACTTGCTGTGAGCCTGGTAAAGTCACTCAGATTCATGTTTCTCATCCGTAAAAGTCGAAGTACCTTTGAGAGTAGATGCTGCCTATCCAATAGCCCTTATTTCCTTTCTTGCTAGTAGACATGACTGGACTTTCTAGTCTACCTGACTCAAAAGGATAACTAATTAATCTAAGCCACTCATGACGGATGATCTTACTTGCTTTGCCAATGACAGGAGTGAGATGACCCATTTCTAGCAAAGCCACAAGGCTGGATCTGCTGGAGCTTCCAGGGAAAGACTTCCTTGCTTTAGAAGGACACAAAAAATTGTCTCTCTTTCACTAGACATTGTTCTGTCAGTATTTCCTTCCTGGGATTACAGTAGCCGTATTGGGACCATGAGTTGAACTAGTGTGAGGATAAACCACATGGAGGATGGCAGAGCAAAAAGATTTCAAGAAACTGATTCTTTGGTGTTATCGCTGAGCCACTGAATTAACCAACCTTGGAGTCACATTAAATTAGGATTTCTTGTCATGTGAAATGATAGTTTTCTTATTTAAGAAAAATTTAATCGGAATTTTATAATATGCAATTGAAGATAACTGATGAACTATTTCACATGTAAAGATGCTGTAAGATGTCAAAATATGCAATTATATAAGATACTGTACAAAACACCTAGCTAAGTACTTCAAAGTACCCAAACAAACTCCTCCTCCTTTTGCAGCTCACTCTCATTAATAGCCGACGGACCTTTTCAAAAAACCTGGCTAAAAGTTCCCACCAACTCTTTTAAGATTAAAGTTCCCTGCCTTTGGAAAATGGGGACGAGGGACTAAAGGCTCCCTAGAATGGTCCCTCAATATTATTATACTTTGTCAAAAAAAAACACCCCAAATAAAAAAAAAAACTATTGCCAAGAGGATTTTGATGAAGGTGCTACAGTCCAGAACAAGAGGACAGTATGTTGTTCCTGTAGGGTAAGCCACAAAGGCCTAAAAAACCTTGATATGATATACTGGGAAGTCAGTTGTGCATAAGTGGAAAACTTCTAAATGCACCTAATTACCCAGCAAATCCACTTTTCCAGCCTTCCTTCTTGACACAGCAGCTTTGAAGGAGTACTTCTGTCATGCTCTGTGTGCCTTCTCTAAGCCTGCCTAGGCATTTCTCAGCCTATAATCAGAGGAATAAATGTCTGCAAAGCTAGTAACAAAAAAGGTGAGCTAATTTTCCAATTCAACATTACTTCCCAATTCAAGCAGTAGATAGCAACCTAAAGACTGCCCAGACTCAGAACTTTCAACAAGTCTTTTCCTTGCACTATAACTCTTTCTTTTAGCCACCAAATCCTAATTGCCATGAGATTCTGAGGTCTGCTAAGCCAAGAGATACCCAACAAATACCTAAGGCACCTGCAGGTTCAGAATGTGCTCCAGCATATTTTGCCAATTGACAGAGCGGAAGGAAGGGTACTCAACCAATACTGAAAAGGAATGCCCAGAGGTGCTAGGACAAGCCTTCACTGAAAACCTTGAGCTCTAGGACCAGACAATGCAGGCCCTGGCCTCCCAGTCTTTTTATCTTGAGTAGCAACCAGCAGGCAAATCCTGAAGGCTTTTCAATATCAATCTTTTCTAAAACTAAAGTTTATAGCAAAATTTGCCATAATCCTCATCCTCTCATGCCCCCTGCTAAGTACTTTATTTCTGGTTCACTCAGGGTCATAAATTTATATCTTATTTCAACTGGGCAAAATCTGCTCCATGTCCAATCTGTCCTTCAAGTTCAACCAACCTCCCTAACCCTTGCTGCTGAAAAGCAGCATGGGGCTGGCTGGCTCTTTCCCAAGGGAATCTGCCAGGTGATAGCCACAGGCCAATTCACAACACTTGGCCTCTAGATGAATATTAGGTCCATCTATGCACACACTGGCTGCTACTGACAATTTCTTACCTTCTTCTACTCTGATTTCTTCTCCTACCTCAATAAACTGGTTAAACAAAGAAACAAAAAACCCACAAGCTGCCTACCAGTGATCTGTCACCTAAAGATATGCTTCCTCACCCCATCCTTTAAATTGAGTTTCTTAGGAGGTTGTATACTATGTTTTTCTTCTCTTTTTCAAAGCTATTTCGCTCATGCCAATGGCTTTAACTACCATCTATATGACTCCCATATCTATAACTGCAGTTTTACAGTCTTACCTGAGCACCAACCTGTTTATTGGAAACCTTATCCTTATTGTCCACAAAAACCTCAAAACCCAGTCTATACGTTATCTTTCTTCAAAAAACTCCCCACCTTCCTTCTACAGTCTCCCCCTGCCACCTCCATCTTGACTATCAGAATGTCCCAACACACTCCTATGCTCAAGGAGAAACCTGGGAGCTAACGTCTACTCCTGTCTTCTCACTCCCACCAGCCATCGAGTCCTATTAATTCTGTCTCCTGTCTCTCAAATCTGTCCCTTCCTCTCCGTATTAGTTGCTGTAGCCTGATTCCAGTCCCTCATTTTCTTTTTCCTATGTCAGGAGACTAATTGGCTAATCATATCTCCTACCGAACTTAATTCCCTTAATGAAACAGGCACTATTTTCCTTATTTTGAATTGTGCCTGCCCTCCCCATAATACTGCTGACACAGTGCTTTGCATTTTGTTGAATGAAGAATAAAGGCTCTGTGAAGTATTCCTGCATAACAATCTACAGTATTATTCTCACCTAAAACCTATCAGAGATGTAATAGTCCCAAAAGTTTGTTTTGCTGGTAGGAAAAAAAAGAGAAAGACCGCACTTTAGAAATAGAAGCCACTGTTGTCTTTATAAAACACAGAATTGTGCTGCTGCTGCTGCTGTTGCTTGCTTCAGAAGGAACTGTACATTACAACTGCTGGGGTAATTTCACAATGGACTGGACAAGGTACAGCTCAAAGCAGGACACAAACACAGTCTCAAAGGGAAACAAATGCAAACAAGTACACAGCTGTGGGGATCCAGAGACATTTCCCCATCCAAGCTGGACTTGAGAGGGATAAAAAGTTTAGAAACTAAAGTGAAACCCATAGGTCGTCACACATGCCCACCACATGGCTGCTGAGTGCAACATCACATACCAATTAGGCTGGACTGTGTGCACAGGGAAGTAATTTCATTTTTCCTTATTGCTACTATACCAAGGGACTCAGTGCATTCGACAAACTGTCTTTACTTGCACAATTCTTGGAGGGTTTCCTATTTTCCTCTGTAGAGAAGGAAATCTCCCTTTCCCACCTCATTCTGTTTTGTTTTTAGCTCATTCCTTCCCCTCCCTTTCTTGGACGCCCAAACAGCAGCCAGAGGGTTGAGTAGAGTAAGGGGAGAGCACCAACCCAGCCTCTCTCCCTGTCCAGGGAGAAGGCAAGACCTGTAAGTCAGGGGAAAGAGAAAACCAGAAAATACCTCCTTCCCAATCTGCTTAGAAGGCCAAATAGTAAAAAGTGCCCTACATATCCCTGCCATGATCAGATTTTAAGAAGGAAGGTATTCTAGCTACCATCCTGGATTGGCCTAGGCCCCATATATAAATAAAAATAATTTCCCCCAATGTAGTTTCCAAAACTGCCTTTTGGCTAGTTTGAGATGACTTTTCTACCCTGAAGGGGAAGAAACATCCATCCTTGTTTGTTACACATGATTCCAGGTCCAAAATCGTCCCACCAGCCTTACAGATATCCTATGGGCCAGCTAACAGTCAGTGTGCCCTTGGCTGCCCATCTTGAATGCTGGCCTTATTCACAAAATTCTGAACAGAAAAAGAAAAATATCCAAGAACATTGCTGCTTAGCTAAATAGGAGGCCACAGAGAAGCTATCTAGCAGGTGGGCATTAGGAGCTTTTTGGGCAAGTTTCAAACTTCTAGGTACCTTTTTCTTCAGCTTTGTGCTAAGCCTAAGTTCCCAGCAACAATAGCCCCAGGCTTATTCCTGGAGGCCTTCGGTAGCACCTCAATCCCTAATGGATCAGGCTGGAGTGGATAAACAGTCAAAGAACAGTGCTCTCCTTTCCCACCTTTTATTCAAATTCTCTCCATTCTCTTCTCATCATTCTCTTTTTCCCTTATGTCCATCCCCTAACACTCAAACCCAGGATACCCAAGTAGCTCAACCCTAAGACAATCTCAGAAAAGGTAGGCCCAGGTAGAGAAAAAGAACCAGATCTAGAGAAAGCAATGAGAGAAACCAGCTCCAAGGAGTGGACAGGTGTGGAAAATGCCAGAACCTCCTGATTTCACACAAGTTGGGCAGGCCAGTTGCTCTGCTCTAGCATAAGCTTGAGGGCAGTCCAGCCCAGGTGGATATCTCTGGGCTTAGGGAACAGAGTCTTGGTCTTGTGCAGTCAAGGAGCTAAGCCTGACCTGCCAGCTAACAGTGGAGTCATTGCAGCCATGCAGAGATTTCATCATCACATAGGTAGGCAGGCAGGCAGGCAGGCAGGCAGGCAGGCAGGCAGGCAGGCCAGCCAGCAAGCAAGCAGAGTGAATAGCAAAAAGGGAAAGGAAGCCGGGGAAAGAGAGGCGAGGAAAAGAGAGGAAGGTACAAAGGGAGCAAGACACTTGTCTAAGAGGATGAGGCTGGGGGTCCCCCAAGCACTTCTTTGAAGACTGGGTAAGAAGCACCACTTAAACCAAATCCATGATCCAAAGCTTGCTGCCAACACCACTTCTCCATCTGCATGCACCACCTTTCAAACAAGAATAATCCTCAAGGTCAGGAGTATTTTTCAAGTCTCAAAAATTATTTTTTTTAAAAAATCAGAGTAAGAAGTCATTTTCTTGTCATTGCCCATAGCTGCTTCTCTTGCTTTTTATTTCTTGAATGGCATATTCAATGCCAAAGGGCTAAACATGCATTTCAAGCCCCAGCTGGAAACCAACTGGAGAGAGTGAGGCAAAGAGAGAAAAGGAGAGAACACAAACTTGTTGCTGGGAGTAGAGGCTGCTACCTGCTCCCTATGGACATTTGCAAATGCTGGTGAATGGCTGGACCCTCCAGGAATAGTGCCCTGATCCTAGCCCCAAAATGTACCCAAGAAGAGAACATGCAGAGCCCATTGTCCCAGGAGAGCTCCCCTCTTCAAAGGGTGACAGAACACGAAGTAGACTATATATGAAGGCAATGGACAGGGCAGATGGAGTGTTAGCATCACTCTCTTTAGGCACTTGTGTAAGGAATGTAGGCTCTCCAGTGAGTTGTCTCCTCCCAGAGCCCTCCATTCTGTTCTTCAGCTGGGCTTGTGCCCATAGGGCACCCCATGCTGTAGCCAGCAGGAAAAAAGTAAAGGAGGAGTTACTCAACAGTCCTGATGCTTTCTCCATAATGAATGTTTGTGCTACGTTTTTTGAGTTGCTGAACAATGTAGCCAACCAGAACAGAACCTGGGATAGATTGTTTTGCATAGCAAATCCGGGTCATAGCAGGGCCGCTGAGGAGAGGAAACGGTAGTTCTAACTCTATAGGCCAGGATTTAGATCCTCCTTCCTCCAGCTGGCCTCCAAGCCTGGGCTAGGTCTAAAGTAATCATGGCTTCATCGCCAGATCAAGATAGATCCAAGCCCAGCCTCCTCAAACAGAGGAAATTCCACACTGAAGGTGCAACTCCCCATCCCAAGCAGTGGGGCAGGAAAAAAAATGAACAGTCAAGGAAAAAGGCGGGGAGAGGGGGCTTGCTTCAAGGCCAGCAGAGACCAAGCTAGAACCACCTTCTTCTCCAGTCCTGCAAGACAGCCAAACCCCATGTCTGAAGACAAAAAACAAAAACAAACAAACAAAAAAGCCCATGCCACTCACTCACATGCCCTAGTGGGGAACCAGGAAAAATTCATTTGTGTAAACAGAAGCAATAGGGAGCAGCAAAATTCCCCAGCCTGTCCACAAGACACACTGGAATCTAGGATGGGCCAAAAGGTCAGAGGACAGTCCAGAGGAAGGAAAAAGATGCACTTGCAAGTAAGAGTGCAAGACAGTGCAGAGGAGGGAGGCTATAGCAAGAAAAAGGTATTATCTGCACAGAGGAAGGATGGAGCCTGGACCCCATCTTGGGGCAATAACCACCCCCTACCTAGCCAGGTCAGAGGACAAATCAGGTACACAGTTCCTTCTGATGGCTCAATGTTTCCGGGATATAAATTCATCAGGCATGGGAAGGATTTCCAAATTTTGGCAATAGACTCAAGTTATGGTATAAAAATAACATTTTGTTTTCTCTCTTTTTTCTCATTTTAGACCTAAGAGTTTTTTGTTATAAGACACCCCAGTTAAGAAATATTGAAACATAAGATACTTGACCATCAGGGGAGAAAAAAAGCCAACAGTGAAAAATGCTATGAAAGTAACTCCAGACCTGGGCGGGGTGGGAGGTAGGAGGAACAAGGAGAAAAGGAGGCATAAGTGGAAAGGCCAGGGGCCAGTCATCTCAGCAGCTCCGAGACTTGTCATGTTTGAAAGTGCAAATGTCAATGGATTTTAACCATCTTGAGGTTGTGATCTTTTAAAAAGCTCAATGAATGAGGAAGTCAATTCCTTCAAATGCAAAATAGCTGGCTTTCTGGCTGGAGGTTTGTTGGGTCTGGGGTATTTCTTCCCCATCTACCTCCTCTCCCACCCCCACCCCATTCCCCAAAGAAAGGTACAAAAGGTTGCAGTTCTGCAGCATTACCGTTACAGGGAAGGCACTGGTTACCCACCAGCGGGCGGAAGGAAGACAGGGTCGTGTCACTTCAAAGCTAAGTGCCATAGTGCCTTAAGTATTATTAGGGGCATTGGATGTCTGTCAGGGAGGAGAAGTAAGGTGGGGTAGAAAATGTGGACAGAAAGGAATAAGGGGAAAGGGAGTGGCAGCTGGGGGAGGAGCAACCAAAACCATTAAAAAATCTTCCTACAAACTGGATTCTGAACCCATTAAAACATCTAGTATCCTAAAATATTGATCTGGGTCTGGTTTCATTTTTCTTCTTAAACAAATCTAGTCCTTTTCTGATTAAGGCTCCTAAAAAATCCTTCCCTCCTCCCACCCACTTTCTCAAGCCCCTCACTTTCCCATCTAAAGTATCAAACCCAAACCTAACCAGCTTTTGTCTGCAGGGCTACAGAGTCGACCTTACCAAGCTGTCAAGCATGAGTCTTTAGCACTGTGAGTCACATGAGACACCTGTGTGTATGGTGGGCACCAGTGCTGCCCCTTTTGGTCCAGTGGGGTCAGGGCCAGATGTGACAAGATGGGGTGAGGGGTGGGGGACATGAGGTTGATATCAGAGATTTCTGGCTGGTGGTCTGTCTTGCTGGCCCTGTTCCCCACTCTTACACCACCTCTATAGAGGGAAACAAGGCCTCCTACACTCTTCCCTACCCCACCCACCTCCCTCCTCCTTGCTTCCTCTGGATTTGGGTGGCACAGTTCCTGGGGCTTGGAAAGCTTTCTTCTATCCAGTGAGGTAACAGCGTTCTGCCTTCAAGCGAAGTACATGGTGCGCAGAGTATCCTGGTGAACCTGCACGGCTTTGGCCAGAGCCTGGGGGTCCCGCCCATTGCTCTGCCCCGATATGTGGCTCCCCTCTCCACTGAAAAGGAAAAAATGAAAGAAGTCCTTCCTGGTGAACTGAGCTGCTAATTCCCTCACCCAGCCCTGGGAGGCCAATTCCCATACCAACTTAAGAGAAAACCCCAACCCAGGATTGGCCAGATGAGCCCAATGACACGAAATTGCATAGCACTCATTTCCTTCTACTCAAGGAAAGTCAAGATCTGGTACAACAGGCTGAAGCAAAAAGGAGGCCAACCTGATCCCAGGCCTTACCTGTCATGCTCCTTGTCCACCAGGTGGTATCGTGCCCGGAAAGCCACCAGTCGGGCATAGTAGGCAGGTGCTGGGATAGAGACAGAGCGTGTGCATCGTACATAAGTGTGGCACAGCTGGTATGTCAGGATCTGGAGCTCATCTGCTGTGAAACGGTTGTCATCCCAAAGGACATAGTAATGGGATGGTCGGCTGGTGCCCTGGGAAGACAGGAAGGTGAGGGGTCCCAGGCTGGGCAGAGGAGATGGCTGATAATAGGGGAACAGGATCACTATTAAAAATATGGCTAGGTAGATGATTCACCCATGAACAGGCAGACATAAAATTACCAATGTCATAAAGCACTCTTCTTATAGGCAACTTACAAGTGTACTCAGGGCTAATTAAAAGAGCAATCCTGGCTGGGTACAGTGGCTCACACCTGTAATCCCAGCACTTTGGGAGGCTGAGGCAGGTGGATCACTTGAGGTCAAGAGTTCAAGACCAGTGAGGCCAAAATGGTGAAACCCTGTCTCTACTAAAAACAGAAAAATTAGCTGGGCATGGTGGTGCATGCTTGTAATCCCAGCTACTTGGAAGGCTGAACCGGGAAGGTGGGGGACTGCTTAAACCCAGAAGGTAGAGGTTGCAGTGAGCTGAGATTGTGCCACTGCACTCCAGCCTGGGGGACAGAGTGAGACTCTGTCTCAAAACAAAACAAAACAAGACAAACAAACAAAAAGGAGAGCAATCCAAATTTGAATGTCATTCAGTGATGGCTGATATATTATTCTAGAAATAATGAGAATAGACAACTCATCTTTGACTCACTGGAACCCCTGGATATAGCCCAGCTACCTGGATGCCTGCGTGGCTGCACAGATAGAAGTCAAACTCAAATGGGTGGGTGATGTTGGTGTCCACTGTGGTCCCAGCTGGAATGTTACCACTCTTCCCAATCTGTATAGAGACAAACACAACCAAGATCCCAAGACCTGCCTGGCTCTAAGCAGGACCCTGGCTCAATTCTACTTGACTTCACCAAAATCCCAAGAGCAAAGCCAAAGTTGCTGTTCCTAGAGGGTACTGAATCTTAAAATAATATGCTTCTAAAGTCACACAGACCTGTGTTCAAATCCTATCAGCTGTGTGATCTTAGCAAGTCATTTAACCTTTCTGAGGCTAAATTGGAGATAATACCTACCTCACAGGGTTGCTGTGAGGAAGATGCCTTGTACAGTATCTGGCACATAGGAGGAGTTCAATAAATGGTGGTTCCCTTTCCCTTCTCTGGGAGCTGGTCTATATATGGGGTCTAGGCCAGGGAGCTAGGAGGAGGGAAAGGAAGTATAAGGGAAGGAGGGGGGAGGGGGACACTACGGAAGGCAGTGGTAAAGGAACGACCACAAAAGCTGGGAGGAAGGAAGGGGCCAGGGAGGCTAGATAGGACAAGGACTTAATCCCCAGCCTTTATCTCAAGGGCTTCTTCTCTATCAAGGTAAGGGAGACAGAAGGAGGGTATGGGAGGCCTCAGTCCCTCACTCACTCGCTCATTCTTGTCAGCACAAAAAAGGCGGGTGTGATGGCGTTTCTGCACCACAATATAAGTGATCCCAGGCTGATAGTCCTTTTCCAGTTTGATGCAGGCATCACGAATGGCCAGTAGCTCATAGTGGAGTATCTAGGCACAAAATGGGAGGGAGACAAAGAAACACAGTTTCTCTTGAGTTCACATATCCTTCTGAACTAAGGAGTTGCCACTTGTAATACAGCTTTTGGCTCAGTCTCCCTTTATAAGCTGATGCTCAACAATTAGAGATGATAGGCCCTTCCTGTCAAAAGCAGCCTTATACTCAGTTCACTTAATATGTTCCTATAAAACCTTGGCCAGGCCAGGCGAGATGGCTCATGCCTATAATTCCAGCACTTTGGGAGGCCGAGGCGAGTGGATCATGAGGTCAGGAGTTCAAGACCAGCCTGGCCAAGAGGGTGAAACCCTGTCTCTACTAAAAAAAATATACAAAAATTAGCCAGGCGTGGTGGCAGGTGTCTGTAATCCCAGCTGCTCAGGAGGCTAAGGCAGGGAACTGTCTGAACCCAGGAGGTGGAGCTTGCAGTGAGCCAAGATTGCACCACTGC
>NW_016107592.1:2252710-2269577 GCF_001604975.1 Cebus imitator
AAAAAAAAAAAAAAAAGGGCCAGGAGGCTTGGCATCAGAAGACAACACTTATCTGGTTCCTGTGTATCAAGAGACCTAATATCAAGACACAGAACCAAGGTTCATAAATAAATCACTAAAATCACAATGCCCAAAGTTAGTTTCACTCAGGATCAAACGGCTAATGAGAATTCCCCTTTGGGCTCCAAGAACAGACAGGTTGTGACCACCAGAGAAGAACAGACATATAGTTCCAGAATGGGTGCAGAGGGAGTAGATGAATTCAGTCCTACAAAGCAGCAGTATTATAAGAAAATGGACTAGCTAAGGGAAAAGCCAGAAGTAAACAATCATAGGCAATAGTTGCCTGTGACTGTGGATGTCAGATATAGAGAGTCAAAACTGTATGGTAGAGAAGGACAGACTTTGGAATCAATTAGAATTAGATTTAAATCCAAGCTTTATCTACTTGTATTATATTGAGCAAGTTATTCAACCCCTCTAAGTCTCATTTTCTCCACGTCTATTAATGTTACTAAGACCTGCTTCACAAAGCTGTTATAAAGACTAAGACAGACAGTTAGGTAAAAGTATAGAAAACCTAGCTGGGCTTAATAACTACTGATTGCTTTGCTAAGCAGTTTGAATTTTAACCCAAAGCTATATGAAGCCCCTAGACACTTGTGAACAGGTATGTGATATGATAAATGTGTCTGACGTTTTAGAAAATACTGGATTAGAAATTGGGTACAATGTCCAGGCATGGTGGCCCACCCCTGTAATCCCAGCACTATGGGAGGCCAAGGCGGGTGGATCATTTGAGGTCAGGATTTTGAGAACAGCCTGGGCAACACGGTGAAACCCCGTCTCTACTAAAAATACAAAAATTAGCTAGGTGTGGTGGCTCACACCTGTAGTCCCAGCTACTCAGGAGGCTGAGGAAAGAGAATCGCTTGAGCCTGGGAGGTAGAGGCTGCAGTGAGCCAAGATCACATCACACTGCACTCCAGCCTGGGTGACAGAGCAAGACTTTGCCTCAAAAAATAAAAATAAAAAATGAAATTAGGCATAACAGTTAAGAACATAAACTTTGGAATCAGACCAATGTATCTGAATCCCAGTTCCACTCCTAATTAGCTTTGATGACATTAAAGGATCATTTAACATTTCCAAGCCTGTTTGATCACCTGTTAAATGGAAACAAACTATTATTCCATAGGGTTATCGTACAGCATTAAACAGAATATGTTTCCACTCACTTAGATTTAGAAAATATATACATATATGTGAAGTGCTTAGCACAGTTCATGGCACATAAGAAGTTCACTGGAATAGTAATTATAATACTATTAAATGGTAGTCAAGGATACTAGTTCAGGATAGAAGTAAAAAAAATATATGAAGGCTGGCAGTGAGAATGAATAGGAGGAATATTATGAAGGAAGGTCAACAGCATTAGTCCTCAAATGTAGTCTCCAGACTATCAGCGAAGGCTAGGAACTTGTCAGAATTGTAAATTTGTGGCCCACATCCAAGACTCACTGAATCAGAAACTCTATGGGTAGAGCCCTTAAAACTGTTTTAACAAGCCCTCCAGGCGATCTTGATGTACGCTAGCACTTGAGAATCACTGGTCTAAAAAATCAGTCTCCAACATGAACCAACTACTTAAATAGGCACTGAGGGTCTTCTATTATGAGAAGAAAAATCTGTAGATGCTTGTGTACTCCACCCTGCAGTTGCGATCCTTGCCCCCAAGTCTACCCCATTTAGCAAAGCTCCCTAAAAAGTGACACACCTCTCAGTGCCAATAGCTTAGAAAAGGTCATAGCACCTAGCTTTCTGACCTTGACGTGAAGGTTTTCTCCACCTGCTGTGGGCCCTACCTGGGGTAGCTGGCCTTCGGGGACCCCATCCCGGTAGAAGATGATGCGGGTAGGCTTGAAGCGGGTGGACTTGTAGAATTGGATGAGGAGCTCACGCACCATGTAGGACAAGTCTTCAATAATCTCTTGCCGTGGTCGCTGCACCCGCACAGTAGCACAGTATCGGCTGGGGTGGGCATCCATACTGCCTACCACCTGACAGAGAGAAAGGATTAGCCCCTAGAACCTTCACCCTCACTATCAGGCTATGGGTTTGCGGAAAGGGTTCTTAGCAAGAAAACTGCAACTGAATGAGTAGGGCTTGGGATTCAATGAGCCCTGGTTTCAACCTCTATTCTATCATACAAGCAGAAGTTACTCAATC
This sequence comes from Cebus imitator, assembly GCF_001604975.1. Lineage (NCBI taxonomy): Eukaryota > Metazoa > Chordata > Mammalia > Primates > Cebidae > Cebus > Cebus imitator. Next base: position 2,254,940 of record NW_016107592.1, read on the forward strand.
TATCTGATCTTTTCCCTCTTCTCAGATGGCGATAAGAACACCTGCTTGCAGTGCTACTGTGGTACATATTACGTGCCTTACACAGGACCTAGCCCACAGTAGGTACTTGATAAATTGATTTCCCTCCCCTTTGCAGAGGAGCATGTGAAGGTTTAGCACTACTAGATCAAACAATGACCTTATCCAGTCCCAAGTTTATCCTTTTTCCCATTCAAATGCTAAGCTATCCAGGAATCATGACCATAGTAAGAGTGTTCTTGTGGTTGATGGAAGTAACACCATTTACAAAGGGGACGGTGACCAAAGCCTAGGAGGGATGGCCACAAGGAAAACAAAGATAAGAATATTATAGGGTTTCCCAGTACTTACTGAGGTTAAGACCAGTGTGCCTACAGAAATGTGAGAGTTAAGGAAATATAAGTGGGAAGGAAGGTCTGATCCCTAGCAATTTGGAAGCCCCTAAGAGACAAGGAGTACAAAAGTCAGGAGAGAGATAGGAGAAACAGCTAATCTACTACACAGATCGGGGTGAGGGTGGGCAGAGGAAAGGATATTTCCCAGCAACTAAGTAACTCCCTTTAAAGGGATTTCAGAGAAGATATAGTCCCTCCCCTACATCCCAAAAGCAGGCATGGAGAAAGAGGGAAATTCAAAATGCAAAGCAAGAGTGATGCAGAATGAGCCAAGTCTCTGGCTACCCTCTCAATGCTCTCCCTGAAAAAAGACACCATACAGAGCTGCCTTTACGAAGGTATCAAGGGAGTGGGTAAGGGGAATAGCGAGCTAAATGGAGAAGGTCTTATGAAGGGTCAAGAGCCAGAGCTGAGGGAAGGAAATCATGGGCAGTTTTGAGGACTCAGAATGAAGAGGAGAACCTTATAAGGCAACTAGATAATGTCACTCACTGCTGTGATAGAAGGCTTTTTCCCATCCCCTGCTGGGGGATGTGTAACATCTGCTCCCAGGAATATCACTGGCTGTTGAAAAACGGCAGAGCTGAGCAAGGAAGAGAAAACAAAATGGTGAGGAGTTGGGTCTTCTCTGGCTGGCACCATCCAATACCCACTCTGTTCTTCTCCCACTTGTGTCTGATTTACTCTGCCTGGCCAGGGTCCTGTCTCTTCATCAATCCCCAGCATGGTACCTTGACAAGGGCAAAGTGGACAACAGAGTTCATACCGCTGGTGTGGGACTAGGATGTTGTTAATGCCACCAAGTTTGACATTGATCTTGAGGCAGAGGTTGGACAGAGTCTGAGGTGAGGTCTTGACCACGTTCTTCACCTGCACACACTGGGTAGCCATTCCCAAGAGCGTATCTCCAACACGTTTCACCTCAGCTAGGGGTGGGGAGAGAAATGATTAGTGCAGTCAACAAATATTTACTGAATGCCTACTAGATGCCAGGCAGTATACGAGGTAGTAGGGAACACGATGACAGGAAACACATAAGGTCCCTACTCTCATAGTGCTTACTAAATATAACTAATTTTAAAAATCGTGAAAATTACAACACTGATAAATGCTACAACAGAAAACTTCATGGAACAATGACAACATAAAATAGGAAGTAAAAATCTAGTTAGGAAAGGATTCTCGAGTAGGTAATGATTAAAATGAAATCTAAGGACAGCAAAGGACATAGAGGAGACAGGGAGTTTGAGAGAGAGCATTCCAAGTAGAGGGAACAATACGCAAAAATGCACCCTGCTAGAAGATAGCTGTGTTTGAGAAATGGAAAGGCCATAGCAGCTAAAAAGAAGAGCAAGCGGAGCATGTTGAAAGAGAAAGAATGTGGTCATTAGGCTGACCTACCAGAGATAAGGGTAACTGAGATTAAGAAGACAGGTGAGTTGTTGAGATGAAGAGAAACTAATGGATTCCACAGATATTTAAGAGACTCAAATTATACACTACATGTGTGAGTAAGGGAAAAGAGAAATTTTAAGGATAAGTTTTAAGTTTCCAGCTTTTGCAATAAAAATCGGCTGGCCAGGCACAGTGGCTCACACCTGTAATCCCAGCACTTTGGGAGGCCAAGGCCGGTGGATCACGAGGTCAGGAGTTCGAGACCAGCCTGGTCAACATGGTGAAACCCTGTCTCCACTAAAAATACAAAAATTAGCCAGGCATGATGGTGCACATCTGTAATCTCAGCTACTCGGGAGGCTGAGGCAGGAGAGTCGCTTGAACCTGAGAGAGAGAGGCTGCAGTGAGCCGAGATCACAACACTGCACTCTAGCCTGGGTGACAGAGCAAGACTCTGTCTTGGATAAATAAATAAGTAAAAATAGATACAGAGCAAGACTCCGTCTAGGAAAAATAAATAAATAAAAATAGGCCATAAATTATTTGTGAGACATTTTGAGTCTGAAGTAGTTTTTTTGTCATCTCAGTAAGGATATCAACTAAGCAAATGGGTCTTGTGGTTTGAAATGGAGTGCGGTCTGAAATGGAGATGCAAATTTGTGTGATATTTAGGTACAGATAGTAATTGAAGGGATGCTCTTGAGATCACCAAGGAAGATAAAACAGTAAAAAGAGAAAACAACCTAGATCTGAATCTTGAGGAACTCCCAATTTTGGCAGAACAAGAAGATGATCAGCAAAGTACAAATAATCCAGAAAGCTAGAAGGAAGACCAAGATAGTGTTGTATCACGAATGCCAAGGGAAGAAAGAGAATGTTTCAAGAAAAAGCAGGTAGTCAACAAAATGAAATGTGTCAAAGAGATGAAGTAAAATTAGGACCAGAAAGGTCCTCTGGAATTAGTGATATTAAGGTTAAAAAAAAATTTAGCGTATGGAGGCAAAAATTGTTTGGTGATTTAAGGTCCCAGAAAGAAAATGCAGGGCTGACGAAGAATTTGGTATGCTTTCAGTGGAAGAGATTTGAGCATGTTTAAAATGATCATGTCTACTTCCAAGAGAGATGGAATAGTGGCAAGCCAGTTCTCCAGACAACGTTCAGAAAAACCAGATAAAATACAAAAATCACCTTTTTAAGGGGGTAAAATTCCAGAGAGGGAGAAAAAAAAATCTCAGAGGTGAACTATCTTCTACAGTTGCTTTTACCTTGGGTACATTTGTTGAATCTAGGTGTGGGTAGAAAGCTAAGAGTCTAAGCTCTGCACTACCGCCACAGAAAAGAAAAGCAACAATTTTTGCTCCATTTAGAGATAGATTAGTTCTAAATATGAAAGTTTTTTTCTTTTAATCATTCAAAAAACTTAAAATAATACCTTCATGACCCTGGGATTCTTAAACAGGACATAGAACTACTAGGTAAAATATTAATAAATTGGCTACATTAAAATTTATAGGTTCTATTCAACAAAAGTCAGCATTAAGCAAGCAAAAAGGCAACTTACAGAGCAGAAAAGGTAGGTGTAATACACATAGAAAAAGATACTAGGCTGGGTGCAGTGGTTCACACCTATAATCCTAGCACTTTGGGAGGCTGAGGTGGACGGATTGCCTGAGCTCAGGAGTTCGAGACCAGCCTGGGCTATGTGGTGAAACCCCATCTCTACTAAAATACAAAAAATTAGCCAGGCATAGTGGCATGCGCCTGGAGTCCCAGCTACTCAGGAGGCTGAGGCAGAAGAACTGCTTGAACCCAGGAGGCAGAGGCTGCAGTGAGCCGAGATAGTGCCACTGCACTCCAGCCTGGGTGACAGAGCGAGACTCCATCTCCAAAAAAAAAAAAAAAGATACTAAACTTTATTAGTCATCAGGGAACTCAAATTAAATGCACAATGCAATAATATGACTAAAAACCCAGAAGAATGACTAGGATAAAAAAGGCCAGGCGTGGTAGCTCACACCTATAGTCCCAGCACTTTGGGAGACCAAGGTGGGCAGATCACCTGAGGTCAGGAGTTTGAGACCAGCCTGGCCAACATGGTGAAATCCTGTCTCTACTAAAACTACAAAAATTAGCTGAGCGTGGTGGTGCATGCCTGTACTCCCAGCTACTCAGGAGTCTGAGGCAGGAAAATCACTTGAACCCAGGAGGCAGAGGTTGCAGTGAGCTGAGATGGCATCATTGCACTCCAGCCTGGGCAACAAAATGAGACTCTGTCTCAAAAAAGAAAAGAAAAAAAGAAAAAGACAATACCAAGTTTGGTAAAGACATGAACTATCTAGAACTCCTATACACAGCTGGTAAAAGTATAAATTGGCATACTTAAAATCCACTACTAGACATACTCCCAACAAAAATGGTTATATATGTTCAAAGGACACATTGAACAGTATTCACCGAAACATTATTTTTATTTTTATTTTTTTAAGACAGGGTTTCACCATGTTGGTCAGGCTGGTCTTGAACTCCCGACCTCAGGTGATCCGCCCGCCTTGGCCTCCAAAGTGCTTAGATTATAGGCATGAGCCACCACGCCCAGCCGTAGAAACATTGTTTTTAATAGTGAAAAACTGGAAACAATCCAAATACAGTAATCCATTAATAGAATGGATAAATAGAAATTACGGTATATTAATCTGATGGAAAAACTATAACAAACCACAACTTAATGTTGCATGAAAGAAGCCAGACACACACAAAAATTATACACTGTATGATTCTATTTATATAAAGTTTAAAAACAGGCAAAACTAACCTATGGTATTAGAAGCCAGAACAGTGGTTACCATTGGTAGGAGGTTGTAATGACTGGGTAAGGTTCTGCTACTTGAACTGGGTGCTGGTTATGCTGTTGTGACACTTTATGAAATACCACCAAGCTGAACATGTAAGATATCTATCTATCTATCTATCTATCTATCTATCTATCTATCTATCTATCTGAGTCAATAAAAAGTTTACATTAAGAAAGCCCAATAATATCAACTTAGTGGAGAGGAAGCAATTAAATATACTAAAGACAAGATAGGGATAGTACCAGATCAGAGCGGGGCAAATGTGACACTGTCCTTCTATACTCTCAGGGCAACCAAATGCCAATGGGACCTTGCTTTGATCATCACAAGGAGGAGGCCATTTCACCCAACCCCCCAGGAGGGATGGTGAAGAGTCTTCAGAAGAATCTGACTACTGCTCTTTCCTGCTGGCTTAGTTCCTAGGCAAATGACTCCATTGTCTAGGAACTAAGCCAGCAGAAAAAGGGCAGCAGTCAGATTGTCCGGGTGGTATAATCAAGGAACTGCATGTAAATGAAAGAAACTCAAAGTCCCTATAAAATACTTGAGGCTAGAGAGCAGTATAATATAATTGAGCCCAGGAAAGGGAAAATTCTGATTAAGTACTGTCTTTCCCAAGCATGCTGTACCATTCCCAAGCCAAAACACTGGATTTTCCCTTTAATGGAGGGAAATCAGAAACATGAATACTCACTCAAAGAAGTTCTCCTAAAAAGCATCCTTATCATCCATACAAGGGCCCAAGAAAGACAAGCACTGAAGATCAAACAACTTCTCTCCATAAGTTAATTACTGAGTATTATATCACTGAAAGGCACTAACTTAGGTATGCATACACAGAGGAAAGATTTCAGAGCAGAATCAGATCCATTCCGCAACAAAGTATCAAGCAAGGTAGTAACTGATCAGTAGCCTGATAAACTAGAGGTATCCAGAAAAAGAAAAGTTCACTCTCCAGGTGGAATGCCAATAATAAAAAAGAAGTAGTGTTTAAATTGGGTATTAAAGGATGGAGAGAATTTTAAAGGCCATGTGGGGCACAAGAAGAGGACGCAAATAATCCAGGCAAAGGCGAATGACGTGAACAAAACCAGAGATTGAAAAGCACAGACAAGAAATGAGTACTCAGAGTGTCAGCTACATGCCAGGCACTGTGCTAGATTCTGCTTTTTAAATAATTAATTCATGATGCTCAGAAAGGTTAGGTAATGTGTCCAAGCCAGTTGACCGGTATAGCCAGGATTAAATTCAAACTCAGTTATATTCTACAATTCGAGAACCAGCAATCATTCCAGCATGAGTGGCAAGTGAACAGCGCAAATAAAGCTGTAAACGTTAAACTAAGATCAGGTCCGCGAAAACCCTTTATGCAGTAATAGGCACCAATGAAGAGTTTTTTGGTAGTACAGTCACAAGAAGTCTTACCTGGAACCCATTCAAGAAAGTCTTGAGGTAGGGCATGGTGGCTCATGCCTGTAATCCCAGCACTCTGGGAGGCCAAGGCAGGTGGACCACTTGAGGTCAGGAGTTTGAGACCAGCGTGGCCAACATGGCGAAATCACATCTCTGTTAAAAATACAAAAACTAACCAGGCATGGTAGTGCACACCTGTAATCCCAGCTACTTTTAAGGCTGAGGCATGAGAATCACTTGAATCCAGGAGGGAAAGGTTGCGGTGAGCTGAGACTGCACCACTGCACTCCAGCTTGGGCAACAAAAGGAAGGTCAGAACTCAGCTGAGAAGTGTGGCTCAAGAGCAGGGCATATCATCTTGAGAAAAAATATGAAGAAAAACAACGAAGGTGAAGCAAAGACAAACTGTCTCCAAAGTTTGAATAAAGGTGCTCTGAAGCAACTGTGATGTCAAATACAGTAGCAATAAAAACAAGGGTTTATAGAGAGGAAAAACTACTGAAGAGATGGTCCAACAAAACAATTTCTAAGAGCAGAGACTGTATCTGTTTTATTCACCAATATATCCAGATCTTGCAAAGTGTTCCATATATAATACGTGATCACTAAAGTGTTGAAGAAGAAAGGGAGAGAGGCCAAAGGGACAGAAAGAAGTTGCAGAGGGTTCAAGGGCTGAATCAATATATTTTTTTTTTTGAGACGGAGTTTCGCTCTTGTTACCCAGTCTGGAGTGCAATGGTGCAATCTTGGCTCGCCACAACCTCCGCCTCCTGGGTTCAAGCAATTCTCCTGCCTCAGCCTCCCGAGTAGCTGGGACTATAGGCACACACTACCATACCCAGCTAATTTTTATATTTTTAGTAGAGACGGGGTTTCACCATGTTGACCAGGATGGTCTTGATCTCTTGACCGCATGATCCACCCGCCTCGGCCTCCCAAAGTGCTGGGATTATAGGCGTCAGCCACCGCGCCCGGCCTGAATCAAGATTTTAATGACATATAATAATAATAGGTGATGATTGAAGCAACCAAAATGAATGAGAATTTTAATAAAATGTAAAGACAGAATGAGAAGGCAGACAACAGGAACTTGTAGAACATCATGGATTCCTGGTAATGACAAAAATAAATAAGGAGAGATAGAAGAAAGCATCCAGAAGTCAAGAGGACAACTAAGAAAAGTCATTGGCAACCCTGTGCAGAGGAGATTTAAGAGAAAGGCAGACAGAAGGCAAGATGGATGAAAGAGGCTAAGGAATAAGTGGCTGGTGAGGTATAGGGCATAGAAAATATAGAGAACTCATTCAAAAAGTTTTTTTGTTTTGTTTTGAGACAAGGTCTCGCTACGTCACCCAGGCTGGAGTGCAGTGGCACAATAGCAGCTCACTGCAGCCTCAACCTCTTGGGCTCAAGAGATCCTCTAGCCTCAGACTCCCAAATAGCTGAGACCACAGGTGTACAACGTGACTAGCTAACTTTATTATTATTATTATTATTATTATTATTATTATTATTTTATTATTATTTGAGATGGAGTTTCACTCTTGTTGCCCGGGCTGGAGTGCAATAGCGCAATCTCAGCTCACTGCTACCTTCACCTCCCAGGTTCAAGCAATTCTCCTGCCTCAGCCTCCCAAGTAGCTGGGATTACAGGCAGGCACTACCATGCCTGGCTAATTTTGTATTTTTAGTAGAGATGGGGTTTCTCCATATTGGTCAGGCTGGTCTCAAACTCCTGACCTCAGGTGATCCGCCTGCCTCAGCCTCCCAAAGTGCTGGGATTACAGGCATGAGCTACCATGCCTGGCCACTAACTTTATTTTTTTTTTGCAGAGATGAGGTCCTGCTTTGTTGCCCAGACTGGCCTCGAATTCCTGGGCACAAATGATCCTCCTACCTTGGCCTTCCAAAGTGCTAGGATTACAAGTGTGAACCACTGTACCAGGCCTCAAAAGGTTTAATGAAGGAAATATGAAGACAAAAGCTAAAAGAGATGGCAAGATTGTGGTAATGTGGATTAGGGTGGGGTATCTGAATATATTTGAGGGTTGAAAAATATGAAGTCCCAAAGGTAGCAGGATGGATTGGGAATAAGAGCACAGAGGAGTTCAGCAAGGCAAGAGAAACTCTTATTCCTTTGAAGCAGAAGAGATAAGAAAGGGAAAATGGCATAAAAGAAAAGTGCTGTGCCAGAAATTTACAGAGTCATTCTTATTCTAAAAAATGAGAGGAAAAGAGGAGAGACAGCAATCCTCTCAAAAGCTCCAAGTAATTACCAGGCAACAAGACACTACCACCCACCACATATTCTGCTTGGTTGTGCTGCACAATGTCCAGATTAACAACACCCTCCTAAGGATAGGAATCTGGACCAACCCATCTCTGTACCTGGCCAAGCTTAGCCTGCCAAAAGACCAGCACACAAAGGACCCCAGTAATTGCTGCTGGGAAGGAGTGTGTACAGGTAATTAGGATCTGGGATGACTCAATGGCTCATACATGCTGGTATTTCTCCTATAAGAGGAGCGCTGACATTAAGGAACAGCTCTGGTCAAAGCCAAGAATCTAGACTGAGTCCTTCCCAGGAGACCCCAGGGAGCTACCCTGAGAAGAGTCCTATCATCATTATCACTGTCCCAAGAGAACTGTACCATACACTGGCGTCTTCCCTGGCAGGATGACGATAATGAGCTGCAGCCCTGAGTAGGTGTTCTTGAGATGCCGGAACATAGGCTCCACGCTGTCTGCCCCCTGTGCATATTTGCAGAAACAAGGCTGACCCTGGATAGGCATCCCCGCATCCTTGGAAATCTTCCGCAGCTGGTCTGTGAAGTTCCTGTAGCACAAGCACGGTCACAAAGGAGGCAGTGAATCTCACTTGAATTCTTCCAACAAAAATCCATCCAGCTTAGGTGCTTAGCACTATGAGAGGCACTGAGAGATTGGCTTTTCGGGTTTTTTTCTTGAGACAGGTGCTCTGTCATCCAGGATGGAGTACAATGGCACAATCTGGGCTCACTCAAGCCTCAAGCTGCTAGGCTAAAGCAATTATCCCATCTCAGCCTCCTGAGTAGACAGGACTACAGGCATGCCACCATGCCTAGCTAACTTTTTTCTTTTTTTGGTAGAGATGGGATCTTACTGTGTTGCCCAGGCTGGTCTCAAGCTCTTGGACTCAAGTGATACTCCCACCTCAGCTTCCCAAAGTAGAGCGATTACAGGCATGAGTCACCGCACCCAGCTAACACTGAGATTCTAACATGAATGACACACAATAATAGCTAATGTAAAAAATAAATTTATAGTTGACTAAGTTAAGAGAGCACTTGCTAAGTGTTCCATGGTACAAGCAAGGAGATGAGAAAGCCTAGAAAGCAAACCTATGGGAATTCTCAGGGTTCCCACCTTGCCCCACTCAAGCAGCTGATTCCTGTGCTCCATTATATGTCCAAAGAAATAGGCAGATGCCCATATGTAAGGCCTTTCTGCTCAAAACAAGTGAGGTTCCAACACTGATGGGAGCACAGGATATGCTCAGTAAAAATGAGTTCCCTCATTCTTAACTGGTTCTTTGAAACCTAAGAGCCAATTATTAAGCTTCCTTCCTTTGGCTTTAGAGCTTTACCCTGGAAAGGAAGACAAAGTTGGAAGAGAGGATGGATATACATGCAATAGAGTAAAAATATCAAGCTACATAAAGATACTCAAAAACTGAGATAGGCAGCAGAAAATTTCATTTGTGATAGTCTTCCATTTAAATTTAAAAACAATAATGTACAAGAAGAGAACAGAAGTAACTGTTTAGGAGATATTATACAGCATATAAATAGCGATAGTTTTGTGAGAAGTATTTTTTTCACATATTTAGTAAAAACACACACGAAAAGTAAATACAGTCTGATGCTGTTATGCAAAATTTTAGATCATTTATATATAGGTATATAAAATATATAAATTGAATAAGATGGTTACAATAATTCATAATAGTGGCTTCATCAGAAGGGAGGAACGGAGCTGACAAAGTGGCTCACACCTATAATCTCAGCATTTTGGGAGGCCAAGGCGGGTGGATCACTTGAGGCCAGGAGTTTGAGACCATCCTGGCCAACCTGGTGAAACCCTGTCTCTACTAAAAATACAAAAAAAAACCCTAGCCAGGTATGATGCACATGCCTGTAATCCCAGCTACTTAGGAGGCTGAGGCAGGAGAATCGTGTGAACCAGGGGGCAGAAGCTGCAGTGAGCCGAGATTGCATCACTGCACTCCAGCCTGGGTGACAAAGCGAGACTATGTCTCAAAAAAAAAAAAAAAGAAGACGGTAGGAATGGGACTAGGGTGGACATGAAGGAACATCGAATTTATCTGTAATATTTACATTTAAAAAAGAATAAGGTAAATATGACAAAACTGGATGGATACATGTTAATCTCTACATTTATTATCTTAAAAAAAATTTTCAGGTTGTGGCTCACGCCTGTAATCCCAGTACTTTGGGAGGTTGAGGCAGGTGGATCACCTAAGGTCAAGAGTTCGAGACCACGCTGACCAACATGGAGAAACCCTGTCTCTACTAAAAATACAAAAAAATTAGCTGGGCGTGGTGATGCATGCCTGTAATCCCAGCCACTCAGGAGGCTGAGGCAGGAGAATCGCTTGAACCTGGGAGGCAGAGGTTGCAGTGAGCCGAGATCATGCCATTGTACTCCAGCCTGGGCAACAAGGGTGAAACTCCATCTCAAAAAAAAAATTTAAAAATGAATGTTAGAATAAAAAAACATGACCTAACAACTATTTCATGTAAATAAGAGCTAGGGCTTTGACCATTAACAGTATTTTTTCCATTTCTCTGCCTTCCATACAATTGCAATTTAGCTACAAAAAAGCCAGTATATTATTAGATTTCAGGAATAGTGGGTCTCAACTTCAAGGAAAGTGGTATTTCCAATCTTCTCTTTACGACCAGATTACACTTGGAATACTGTGTCCAGTTCTGGGGGTCACAAAGTATTGTGAGATGGATGAAGAAGGTCCTAAAATCCTATCCTAAAGGTGACATAGCTAAAGTAATAGGGCCTCTTTGGCCAGAAAAACTTGAGGGTTGCATCTAGGACTCTCTCATCCATCATCCCCCAACTATTAGTTTGTTGAACCCCACAGCACCTTCATGTTTTTCACCCTACCTTCTCAGTGGAAAGGATGCCTTCTTGGTGCTCTGGATCCCATCACTACTTGGCTTTATTTACCTTCCAGTTTCTCTGAGTTATATCTTCAATCTCTGCTTACCATGTACATTCTCCCTGGACAATCTCAGCCACTGCCATAGATGACCTGGAAATCTTTACCTTTAGCCCAGTCAGAACCACAGATTTAACTGGCTACTACTGACCCAGAGGCACAAGCCACATTCTTACTACCCCTTCCAACTAGGTGTCACTGGGAGAAGAGAATGCCTGATAAACTCTTCCAAGTTTGAGGTTCTGCGTTTATTGGTGCCCATGCCCTTAAAATGGCCAAAACAATAGATTATCCCAAAAGAAATGGAAAAGGGAAAGACATGGGAAAAAGACAGGATTGCACAGAGAGTAGAACTACCAATGAAGTGACTATGGCACAAGGGCAAAAAACTGGGAGCCTTTCCAATATTGCCAAGCAGCCTAGCTTAAATGGGGGCTAAAGAACTCAGGAAAGGAGACAAGAACCCATTTACAAGAAGCTACGATTATGATGGTGTTTGTGTATCTGTGAGGGGTAAGGGAAGAAGAGCAAGGGCAGGGCCCATAGTCCACATATCCATCAGAAGCTGCTAGAACTTTTTTTTTTTTTTGAGATGGAGTCTTGCTCTGTGGCCCAGGCTGGAGTGCAGTGGTGCGATCTCGGCTCACTGCAACCTCCGTCTCCAGGGTTCAAGCGATTCTCCTGCCTCAGCCTTCTGAGTAGCTGGGACTACAGGTGTGCACCACTACGCCTGGCTAAGTTTTGTATTTTTAGTAGAGACGGGGTTTCACCATATTGGCCAGGCTGGTCTCAAACTCCTGATCTTGTGATCCACCTGCCTCAGTCTCCCAAAGTGCTGGGATTATAGGAGTAAGCCACTTCGCCTGGCCTAGAGGTTTGTTTGTTTGTTTGTTTGTTTTTTAAAGAGGTAGGATCTGTATTGCCCAGTCAACTCCTGGGCTAAGGCGAGATCCCGCCTCAGCCTCCTGAGTAGCCAGGACTACAGGCACACACCACCGCACCCCAGCCAAAAACGAATTCTCATTATGACTCTAAGGCAAGCTGAATTCATCATGGCATACTTCCCCATTACTCTTGTCACTAGCCAAAATGTTCAGCTCCATCAACTCTTCCTCATCCCTAGAGTGTACTGACCCCACTCCAGATCCAGAGAGTATGAGAAGCAACCACTTCAAAAGATGGCAGGAACCAGCTAACAGTATGCTGTATGTAGAAAACAACTAACTGTTGAGTTTTGTAGCATTTTAAACCTATCTCAGCAAAACTTAAAAAAAAAAAAGACTCCAGGGGAGGGGTTGTTGACTTCTCAAGTCATTACTCTGTGGTTTCCTTAAACCATTTGGTTATAATGCTTTCCTCACTGGTGCCATCTACTCCCAACCCCTCAGCTAGGTGGCGCAGAGGCCCTGACAACCAGCCGAACAAGCTGCTCTATTTTGTTTCCAATCAGGTACACAAGTTTTGAAGCTCAGATCTGATTTGCTTCCAACTCTGACACTTTCCTGATGATGTTAAGCAAACTTTGGACAAGTTACTTAACCTCTTTTGAGCCTCAGTCTCCTGAAAATGGACATATCGCCACCTACTCACTGTAAAGATGACATGAGAGGATATCAGTTAGGTACTTAAGTACAATAGTGGCATAAACATTATAGTCATCACTACTACTATTTATTACCAATAATAATTATAACAATAAAATAATTCAGGCCTCTGTTAGGAGATTCATGCCCTAAAATCATCATCTCTGACATAGATATGGCTCCTTATTAATTTCCCCTGACCACAGATGGATAGAAAAGGAATTGGTCGAAGTTTGAGCCAGAAAGCACAATGCAGGCAGAGTCAAGACAGAAAGAACACACTACTGATCATTATCAGCCCCTGTGGACTATGGGAAGGCAGGCAGCTCCAGGGTCCTTCCCATCCCTCCACCCCCTACACCATACCCTCCTTACTTGAGCACCTCTTCTCGACACTGTTTTTGGGGTGCGAAGCAGGCGATGGCCCAGACTTTGATCTCAATCCCATTGTAGAACTGTTTCCCCCGCATGTCCCAGACACCCTGATTGGGTGTGGCAATGGCCCGGTTCTAGGGATAGGCAGAGGGGGGCGTCCAGGTGAGCCTCAGTAGAGTCAGGTGGGTAGGGGAGCAAAAGCCCCTGGCTATACAACCCAACCACCCCAATATTCCCCAAGATGTTGTCTGGCCCTGACCCTGCTCACCCGGCCGCCGTACTGCAAGATGGGCGCCGGCAGCACTCGCCCCGTCACCTCCGTCATGTCATCCTTCACTTTGATCCCAAATTCCTGGATGTAGGGATCTAAGTTGTAGCTGGCATTCTTCATCTGCAGGACAAAAAAGAGCAATCTCAGGAGAACAGGGGCTTGGCAACACTGCTCACCCTCTGGGTCCCAAGGAAAGAACGCTAAAAAGAAGCTGGGGTTGGCAAAGAATAGTCCTAAAAAGAGGTGGAAAGTAAAAGATGAGGAAGTGAGAGGGAATAACACAGGAAAGTAATTCAGGAGATAGAAAGGGATAGAAAGCAAAGTAGCTATAGGGTCAAGAAGCAAGAGCAGCCTTATAGAGTCCTAGGCAACAAATCTAGACTTGGGTTCTCCTAAAGGAAGGTCCTGCTGGGGCATTAAAACATTTATGCTACCAACAGCCCCAATGACTGAGCAAATGAGTAGGCCCACTGACCAGGCGACTGATCTCCTCCTGTCTGTCTGGAGCGGATCTAGCTGTGGCCTTTATCATGGTCGAGGTCTGGTTGTCAGTCAGCTTTTTAATACAGCGCTGCCCAGCCACAATGTTACAGACCTGAGGAAAAGAGTAGGACAGGTAGCTCTGGCTTGAGTACAGTCCACCCTGTACCCAGAGCCCCACAGTAAGGAAAGATACTTTGGCTATCTTTTTGCAGAAGGGAACTGCAAAATCCCTTATGCCTGCATGTATTCTCCTCTTGAGTTTCATTTGATAGTTAAATTAGAAAATATTCATGCGTAATATAAAAAGCAATTCAAGCTGGGTGTGGTGGCTCATGCCTGTAATCCCAGCACTTTAGGAGGCCAAGGTGGGCGGATCCCTTGAGGTCAGGAGTTCAAGATCAGCCTGGCCAACCCAGTCTCTACTAAAAATACAAAAATTAGCTGAGCATGGTGGCGTGCACCTGTAATCCCAGCTACTTGGGAGGCTGAGGCATGAGAATTGCTTGAACCCAGCAGGTGGAGGTTGCTGTAAGCCCAGCTCACACCACTGCACCCAAGCCTGGGTGACACCATGAGACTCTGTCTCAAAAAAAAAAAAAATGGATTATAGAATTCCA
>NW_016107592.1:2270953-2279061 GCF_001604975.1 Cebus imitator
TTTTGAGACGGAGTCTCGCTCTGTCACCAGGCTAGAGTGTAGTGGTGCGATCTTGGCTCACAGCAACCTCCGCCTCCTGGGTTCAAGTGATTCTCCTGCCTCAGCCTTCCGAGTAACTGCGACTACAGACATGCATCACCCCCCCAGCTAATTTTTGTGATTTTAGTAGAAATGAGTTTCACCATGTTGGCTAGGGTGCTCTCTATCTCTTGCCCTTGTGATCTGCCCATCTCGACTTCCCAAAGTGCTGAGATTACAGGCGTGCGCCACTGCGCCCAACAGGGATGTGGTGAAATTAGAACACTTGTACGCTGCTAATGGAAATATAAAATGGTATGGCAATTTCTCAAAAAAATTAACCACAGAATTACCATATAGACTAGCAATTTTGCTTGTGGGTATGTACTCAAAAAAAGTGAAAACAGGAACTTCAACAGATATTTGTACATCTCTGTTCGCAGCAGCATTATTCACAATAACCAAACAAAAAAAAAAAAAGAAGAAGCAACCCAAGTATTCATGGATAGATGAATTAATAAACAAAATGCGATATAGACACACAACAGACTATTATTTAGCTTTAAAAAAGAACGGAATTCTAACATGCTACAACATGGAGGGAGACATTGTGGTAAGTGAAATATGCCAGTCAAAACAGGACAAACACTATGATTCCACTTATTTGAGGTACCTACAATGGTCAAATTCATAGAGACAGAAAGTAGAATGGTGGTTGCCAGGGGTTAAAAGGAGGGAGGAGATGGATCATGGTCTTGGCTGTACAACAAGGTGACTGTATTTAATGTCACAGAACTATATACTTCAAAATAGTTAAAATGGTAAATTTTATATTATGTACATTTTACCACAATTTGAAAAAGAGACAACGGAAGAAGGAATGAACTGTGATTTGAACATGAACAAATGATTCTTGTGGATACTCACTGACCTACATAACTATTCAAGGAAGACAGAGAGGTGGACTGGAGGCACTACTAGTTTCTAGTTGTGAAGATTCAACTAGAAACTAGAACAGTAATCCTTACTGTTTATACTTAAAATTTTCCAATGGATTCATATTATAACTAGAATAAAATCCTACCTGGCCAGAAATTAGAACACTCATTCATTGCTGATAGGGAAACAACCAGGCAGCTCATCAAGATGTTAAACATTGTTATATATTACTTCACTCTTAGGTGTATACTCCAGACAAATAAACGTATGTTCACACAAAAATGTGTACATCAGTGTTCACGGCAGTGTTATTCATGATACCCAAAAAGTAGAAATAATCCAAATGTCCATTAATTGATAAATGGATTAACAAAATATGACATATCCACATGATGGAACGAGGATGAACCTTGAAAACATTACACTAAATGATAGAAACCAGTCATAAAAGGACACATATTGTATGATTTCACATATATGATATAACCAAAACAGGCATATCCAGAGACAGAAAGTAGATTAGTGGTTACTCCAGGCTGTTGAGAGAAGGAATGGTGAGTAACTGCTAATGTATATAGGCTTTCTTTTGGGGGTGACGATATGTTCTGGAATCAGATAGTGGTGATGGTTGTTGCACAATTCTGTGAATATACAAAAACTACCTAATCATTTTTAAATGGTGAATTTTACGATGTGTGAATCATATCTTGATAAAGCTGTTTGTAAATTTTTTTTTGAGACAGAGTCTCCCTCTGTTGCCCAGACTGGAATCCAGTGGCACAATCACAACTCACTGGGTTCAAGCAATGCTTCCACCTAGGCTTCCCAAGTAGGTGCACACCACACCTGCAGTCACGTGATCCTGCCACCTTGACCTCCCAAAGTGCAGGGATTACAGGTATAAGCCATCACAGCCAATCTGGATAAAGCTATTTCAAAAAACAATAATAAAATGCCACGTGGTTTCAACAGGCTATATGATTTAACCCTCTACAGAATCATCTCCTACTACTTTTCCCCTCACACAATACATTCTAACCACCATCTTCTGTCTATCCCTCAAAAAGATCTAAATTCTCTTCTGCTTTAGAACCTTTGTACTTCCTCCTGCCTGGAAGGCTCTTCTGTCAGGTTGTTACAAGATTGATTTTATGTCATAATTTGGGACTTAGCTCAAATATCTCCTAAAAGAGGACTTCCCTGATAACAATGAAAGTAGCTCTCTACCCTCTTCCTCCCTTACTTCTATCCCCTTAGCCTATTTTATTATTCTTTTTTTTTTTTTTAAATTTTTTTTTTTGAGACGGAGTTTCGCTCTTGTTGCCCAGGCTGGAGTGCAATGGCGCGATCTCGGCTCACCGCAACCTCTGCCTCCTGGGTTCAGGCNGCCTCCTGGGTTCAGGCAATTCTCCTGCCTCAGCCTCCTGAGTAGCCGGGACTACAGGCACGCGCCACCACGCCCAGCTAATTTTTTGTATTTTTAGTAGAGACGGGGTTTCACTATATTGACCAGGATGGTCTCGATCTCTTGACCTCGTGATCCACCCGCCTCGGCCTCCCAAAGTGCTGGGATTACAGGCGTGAGCCACCGCGCCCGGCCTATTTTATTATTCTTATCGCACTTACCGTCAGAAACTATCTTATGTGTTTATCAATTTATTGTCTATCTCCCCCTTCTAGAATGCAAGCTTCATGACAGCTGGGACCTTGTCTGTCTTGTTAAACTCCACGTTCCTAGCACCTAAGAATATATGACACATAGTAGGAGCTCAATAAATATATGTTAAATAAACAACAACAGAAATCAAGATCTAAGTCATTACATAAATTATACATCTTGGAAACTATTGTTTAAATAGAAATAATGTTAATTCGCTAACAAATCTCTGCTTAACAGTAAATATCAGCTACTATCTACTTAGCTAAGATTGTCCCTAAAGACCTCTGTTTATACCTCAGAGAACATGTTGCCTTCATGTGCATCAGTGGCTATTAACCAAGTCAGAGTTCTTGGTTTTGGGGATCTCTTTTCCCTTCAGCCCAATTCCCTCAGGTTAGTTCCGAAATCCTAGAAGCTCACCAGAAGACTTGAGCATTGGTTCGGGTTATCTGATTTCTGCTGTTGGATCAAAGTAAGAGGGTAGGCCAGGCTCAGTAGCTCATGCCAATAATCCAGCACTTTGGGAGGATCACCTGAGGCCAGGAGTTCAAGACCAGCATGGCCAAGTGGGGAAACCCTATCTCTACTAAAAATACAAAAAACTTATTCGGGTGTGGTTGTGCATGTTTGTAATCCCAGCTACTGGAGGCTGAGGCGTGAGAATTGCTTGAACCTGGAAGGCGGAAGTTACAGTGAGCTGAGATAGTGCCACTGCACTCCAGTCTGGGCAACACAGCAAGACTCTGTCCCAAAAAAAAAAAAAAAAAAAAGAAAAGAAAAAGTAAGAGGGTAGTCTAGTATAGTGCTTCTCCAATGTTAATGTACATACCCTTAGTATCTTGTTAAAAGACAGATTCTGTCAACATGGACAAAGCAGAGAAATAAATTAATTAATTAAAAGATTCTGACTCAGTCAGTACAGGTGGAACCTGAAATCTGGATTTTAAACAAGCTCAGATAATGCTTATCCCGTGACCACACTTTTTGAGTAGCATTGGACGAGACAATGAAGCAGTAAGTAGTAGTTTCTCATTCAGTATCTGGCCAGTATATACTAAACAAAATACAGCCCAGTGATTCTGCATTTGTATTCTATAACTTAGCATTACTATTCCTTCTTTAGTTGCAGAATTCCACATATAAAAGTATGACAAATACTGGGGCTAAAACTTTTTCAAAAGGAACACATTAATCATTGGAGAAACAGGATTTACATTACAGGTAATATTTATCACCAGTTTGTGTAGAATAAAGTACACATATATCTTCAGGTCACTTGGGACTCCAGCTCTAGACAACAGGGGAAGAGAAATTAAGAGAACATGAGTGTGAGTATCTAAAATCTCTGTCCTGTACGAACTAATTACTTATTAAACAGT
This sequence comes from Cebus imitator, assembly GCF_001604975.1. Lineage (NCBI taxonomy): Eukaryota > Metazoa > Chordata > Mammalia > Primates > Cebidae > Cebus > Cebus imitator. Next base: position 2,274,950 of record NW_016107592.1, read on the forward strand.
AAATTCAGCTTGTCTCTTCCTGGCAGCCCTGAAAGAACATGAGAGTAGGATGGGGGATAAGGAGATTAACTTAGCAGATAAGAATTAGGCCTCTATTTCACAGAACTACCTCATACCTTCTCAGAATGTCAATTTTCCCAACTTCAAAATGAAAAAACAGACATCTGATGATCAGCATGCAGGTAATACACAATGCCCGTTCCACAGCCATTACTTGGCAATCTCACCTCTAGGGGAAGGTAGGTATGCTTTTGTTCCTGGCCAACTTGTAGGCAGGGCAGATGGGGATACTTGAGCTGCAGGTTATATTTCTGCTTGAAATACTGTGCCACTGTGCACTCCACAGTCTGTCCACTCTCCAGCTGTAAGGGGAATCTATTCGGAAGAAAGGAAGGAAGGAGGTGTCATAATCCAGCATTCAGTCCCACTTCTGTAGACCCACAAACATGGGAAGCCCCAGCCTTTTTCCTCTTTTATTTGGCCCCAATATGATGCGTAGGAAGGATGTCCCAGACTTTGCTTCATTCTATCCAACTTCTTTGAGCATTGCCACTCATGGGAAAACAGGTCATACAGGGCTCCAAGAGAGAAGCCAAAGGTTTGAGCGGCAAGTTCCACAAAAGTAAGGACACTATCTGACTCATTTATTTCTAATGTTGAGCATAAAGCCTGACACAGAGTAGATACTCATAGTCCAGTGTAGCCTAAGGTCAAGAATGGGGATGGAATCAATGACAGCTTCCCCAAGGAGCCCAGGAGCCTAGCTTTCTTTTTCAAGAGAAAGAATAATTTGAGAGAGATTCTAACATTCACCTAACCCTAACAGGAATCAGAGAACACACCTGCTCTAAAGGACCAAGGAGGCAAGGAGATCAAGAAGGTAAAAATGGTAGGGAGAGTATCAACAGATCAGAGAAGGCTGAAGAAGGATGCCAAATTCCCACAGCTTATCTTCAAAAACAGGGCCAGTCCCCAAGGCTCATTCTCAAGGCCAACGGGGGAGGGAGGGAAAGATAATGAGTCTGAAATCTCAGCCCTTCTCCACCAACAAAGTATGGCTCAGCACCCCTGCCCACTTACGTCTGATGGCTAGCAGGGCGACGGGTAACGTTACACACACGGTATTTCCTCTTCATCTGTCCACAGTGGGTCACTTCCACCTTCAGGCCTGAGATACACACACTGCTTGTCAGGACTAAAATTGGTTGCTCATGTTCCCAGGCTTGGCCTCTCCCCTGAGCATACCCCAAGAGGATTTCCTCTTAGGGCTTAAGTGGCGCTGTTTCCCTTCCCCTCCTGTTGGGTCCTCACCCTTGATCTCCTTGGTGAAGCGAACACGCTGAGAGTCCGTGAGGGGCTTGGGCTGCTCATCTATGTTCCTGATGTCCAGCACCTCACACATGAACTCAATCACTGGCTGTGCCTTATAGAAGGCAGTGGCTGAGACTGTGGGGACAGGGTAAGAATAGCTCAGCTCAGGTTCTGTCTTCCAGAATACATGGAGGCACAACAATTTATACCCTCTTCTTTATAGGGCATTGGGATGGGGGCAGGGAGTGCCAGGGCTATAGGAATTAGACTAGGAGTGTGGTTGCAGAGCTGGGAGGGATGAGGCCGGGAGTGTGGTCACTGGACTTGGGGTGCCCCTGGCTCCATAGCTCTCCCCACTCACCATCAATGTTGAGCATCATCTTCCACATGGCAGGGCGCACAGACTGGTGAAAGCCGAACCAGACCTCGCGCCCACCCCCCAGCGGGTGGTAGTAGCCCTCAGGCGGTGAGAAGAAGGAGCGGCCCACAGGGGTGTACCTGGCAGGGACAGGCAGAGAACTGGTCCCTCGGGCACAGGCCCCCACCCTGTGAGGCATCCTGGGCACGGAGGAGCCCTGGCCTGAAAGGCAGGACACCAGGGCTTTAATGCCAGCTCTGATGCTTTACCAGTTGTATGACTGACCTTGTGCAAGTTTCTACCTTCTCTCTGCCCTGCAGGGACAGATGGGATGAGGCCCAAAGATACCTAAGAAATTCAGGGCAAGGGCTTTAAACCATCTAAATGTAAATACGCACTTGCCTGGTAAGTGGTAGGGCTCAAACAATTTTTTTTTGAATGGCACACTGTGGGACCTTAGTATGTGCTTCCCCTCCTCCCCTAACAGCAATTCTGCCAACACTAGTAGCCCAGATACTAACTACACCCAATACCTCATGGATGCCAGGTGCCTCATGGCCACATCCAGGGCTTGCACAGACTCCAAGGGAACAGGGATCTGGCCACTGACCAGGGCTTCATGCAGCATTCGCCAGCTCACAATGGCTAGCCATTTGATGGAGACCTTAAAGATTCGATCCTTCCCTTCCCCAGGAATTGTCACCTCAAAGTCGACCTTCAGGAGGGTGAGAGAAAGGGGTGAAGGATTGCCATTGCTCTGCCAGAATGACCCGACTCCATGGATTTGCTGAGAATATACTCTCAAGTTGATAGGGGCTCATAATGAAGACTCCAGAGTAAGTCCAGCCCCTTAGGTTCTAGCCACCTTGGTTCAGTGCTTCTGTTCCTTTCAACTACCTCTCAGCCTAGCAGGAAGTCCTTTAAGTCTATTTTAAGTCTAATCTCAATCTGTTTAGGACACAGACAGGCACATGACAGACTAAATAAACATCAGCACCTACCCACCCCTCACCCTAAAACATACTTTCTCAGCACAAAAGATGAAAAGGATCTCTGGACCACCAGACTCTAAAAAGGCTTACATGAGATTGATTCTACCCCAGACCCCTGACACAGGCCTAGCCTGACTCCCAACCTTACCCGTTCGTTGCCAATGGGCAGTGCTGTGACAGTGTAAATGTTCTTCTTTCCGTCATACACAGGCTTGCGATCACCAAAGATCTGAGGCTTGAAATGCTGGACCATGTATTCCACCACTTCCCTGTGGGGGACAGGAGTGGCCTGTGGAAGCTGAGAGACTACCACCACTTCAAGCTTTTGGAAGTAATTCAAAGTCCAGGCAATGTCCCATCTATTATATTCACTCCTAACATCTACTCTATGACGGTGCTTCTCAAACTTTAACATTCCTATGAATCACCTGGAGATTTTATTAAAATATAGCTTCTGATTCAGCAGGTCTAGAGTAAAGCCTGAAATTCTACATTTCTAACATGCTCCCAAGTGACACTGCTGGTCCTCAGATCACCAAGGTTCTAATGGACCTGAAAGACTGGTGTGAGTGCCTTCTGAGAAGAGGGGGACGCTGGAGGGAGAAAGGCTTGACTCCAAGGTCTATCAAGAATCAGGAATAGGACTAGGTATGGTGTCTCACCCTGTAATCCCAGTAATTTGGACAGCCGAAGCAGGGGGATCACTTAAGCCTAGGAGCTTAAGGCTAGCCTAGCCAACAGAGTGAGACCCTAACGCATTAAAAAAAAAAAAATTTTTTTTTTTTTAACTAGTTCGGTATGATAGCATGTGCCTATAGTCCCAGGTGCTTGGGAGACTAAGGCAGGATAATTACCTGAGGCTGGAAGTTTGGGGTTACAGTGAGCTATAATCACACCACTGCACTCCAGGCTTTGGGAGGCCAAGGCGTGCGGTTCGCTTGAGCTCCTGAGTTTGAGACCAGCCTGGGGAACACGGAGAAACTCTGTCACTACAAAAAATACAAAAATTAGTCAGGCATGGTAGTGTGCAGCAGTCCCAGCTACTCAAGAGGCTGAGGTGGGAGAATCACTGGAGCCTGAGAGGCAGAGGTTACAGTGAGCTGAGATCATGGCACTGAACTCCATCCTGGGTGACAGACCCAGATCTTGTCTCAAAAAATTAAAACAGGCCGGCTGCGGTGGCTCACATCTGTAATCTCAGCACTTTGGGAGGCTGAGGCGGGCAGTTCACAAGGTCAGGAGTTCAAGACCAGCTGACCAATATGGTGAAACCCCATCTCTACTAAAAATACAAAAATTACCTGGGCATGGTGGCACACGCCTGTGGTCCCAGATTCTCAGGAGGCTGAAGCAGGAGAATCGCTTGAACCTGGGAGGCGGAGGTTGCAGTGAACCGAAATCACACCACTGCACTCCAGCCTAGGTGACAGAGTGAGACTCCGTCTCAAAAA
>NW_016107592.1:2279126-2288932 GCF_001604975.1 Cebus imitator
AAAAAAAAAAAAAAAAAAAAAAAAAGTTAAAACAAAAAAATGAGGAACAGAATCCAGGCTGCTCCAATCTCCAATCCCAGAAGTGATAAGCAAAAAAGGTAGAAGGGAACTGAACTGGAAATAGAAACAAACTAGAAGAAAAATATCATCTCTTACCATCTCTTACTTCCTATTCTCTGACACTTAGACCCCAGGGTGTCCATTATTCCTTCAAAATTCCAGTTTATGTAACCAACTGACCTCCACAGTTTCTAAATCAAAGCTCTTATATACTACTGGATAAAAACACTCAAAACGGTGTATTAGAAGCAATTGTGATCATGTGGTGTCAATCCCAATTAGGCTTCAGTGCTGCCGAGCAATCTTTTTCATGTCCCTGATTACTTCTATCACTCCTAGACCATATAGACTATGTAGAACTTTCTCCACTATCCTCTAACTCCAGAACCCATTACTATCTCCTATCAGGAAGCAGCTCTAATATCTGAAAAAAGCAGAGGATAGTACACAAGGCCAACCTCGAGTTCCCAGATATATACACAAACATATTTATATGTGCGGGCATCAATTTTTCTCCTTTCCTCTTACATTCAAAATGCCCCTTCCATATATTATTTTTAAACATATGAAAATATATTCAACTTCCCTTATTAGAAAAAATACAATTTAAAATTAGACCAAGATCAGAATGCCAAAGATCAAAAAAATCTGAATGATTACATTGGTGTAGGTATAGGAAACAGACATTCTGATGCCTTATTGATGGGATCATAAGTGGGTACAACTTACCTTTAAAAAAAATGTTGCAATATCTGAAAACTCTGAAATGTATTAGGCCAGCAGTCCCACGTCTAGCAATTTATCCTATAAATACACTCATATTTGAGTGCAAAAATGTATCTCTATATAATAATATTCAACAGTTTCATTTCTGTAGCAGAATTTAGACTCAAATGTTCCTCAATAGATTTATTACGTAAGTTATATTACAGCCACTCAACCTATGCAAAAGAATGAGGCGGATCCATATGTGCTGGTATGCAACATGTTCAAAAATATATTGATTCAGTGGAAAAATGCAAAGAACCCTATGTTTTGTGTGTTTAAAAATGTTACATATGTATATATGCCTGCATATGTGTAAAAAAGTATCTAGAAGCATATTCAAGAATGGTAACAATTGGCTGGGCACAGTAGCTCATGCCTGTAATCCCAGCACTTTGGGAGATGGAGGCGGGGGGGTTGCTTGAGGTCAGAAGATCAAGACGAGCCTGGGCAACACAGTGAAACCCTGTCTCTACTAAAAATACTAAAATTAGCTTGGTCTGGTGACGAGTGCCTGTAATCCCAGCTACTCGGGAGGCTAAAGCAGGAGAATCGCTTGAACCCAGGAGGCAGAGGATGTAGTGAGCTGAGATCATACCATCGCACTCTGATCTGGGTGACAGAGTGAAACTCCATCTCAAAAAAAAAAAAAAAGAATGGTAACAATTGGTCAGGAGTGGCTTATACCTATAATCCTAGCACTTTGGGAGGCCTAGGTAGGCAGATCACTTGAGGTCAGGAGTTTGAGACCAGCCTGGCCAATGTGGTGAAACTCTGTCTCTACTAAAAATACCAAAAAAGCCGGGTGTGGTGGCTCACGCCTGTAATCCCAGCACTTTGGGAGGCCGAGGCGGGTGGATCACAAGGTCAAGAGATAGAGACCATCCTGGTCAACATGGTGGAACCCCGTCTCTACTAAAAATACAAAAATTAGCTGGGCATGGTGGCGCATGCCTGTAATCCCAGCTACTCAGGAGGCTGAGGCAGGAGAATTGCCTGGACCCAGGAGGCGGAGGTTGCGGTGAGCCGAGATCGCGCCATTGCACTCCAGCCTGCGGAACAAGAGCGAAACTCCGTCTCAAAAATAAAAAAAAAAAATAAAAAATAAAAAATAAATAAAAATACCAAAAAATTAGCTGGGCATGGTGGCAGGTACCTATAGTCCCAGCTACTCAGGAGGCTAAGGCAGGAGAATTGCTTGCCTGTCATCCCAGCTACTCAGGAGGCGGAGGGTGAAGTGATCTAAAATGGAACCACTACACTCCAGCCTGGGCAACACAGGGAGACTCTGCCTCAGGGAAAAAAAAAAAAAAAAAAGAATGGCAACAATTAATGGTACTGGGGGACTAGAGACCAGGGTAGTAAGGAGACATTTTTCACTGCTTTTTTTTTTTTTTTAAAATACCTGAATTTTTTTTATACTATACATAAAGTTTTCAAATAATAAAAAATTAATTAATTAAAGAAATATCAGAGAGGCCGGGTGCAGTGGCTCACGCCTGTAATCCCAACACTTTGGGAGGCTGAGGCAGGCAGATCACCTGAGGTAAGGCATTCAAGACCAGACTGGCCAATGTGGTGAATCCCTGTCTCTACTAAAACTACAAAAAAATTAGCCGGTGGCAGGCACCTGTAATCCCAGCTACTCAGCCTGGGCAACAAGAGAAAACTCCATCTCAAAGAAAGAAAGAAAGAAAGAAAGAAAGAAAGATCAATCACTTCCTCTAAATAAGGCTAATCCCTCCAACTGTGCATCCTACAATGTCCTTCTGCCTCATCAAGGACATCCCATTCATTCCTCCCCTGTCCCATACTTTTAACCTCTCCATCTTCACTAGCTCCTTCTCCTTAATCTGTAAACATACCCATGTCTCATTCTTTAAAACGCTTTATTCATTCAACTAATACTGAAATGTAGTAGGCATTGTACTTATTTCTGAACTCAGTATAGTTAGATTAACTAGCTCAACTACTCTGCTGAAATTGTTCTGGCAAAAGCCACTGATAATCTTCCAGTAGCGAAGTCCAATTATATTTTTCGGCATTTACCCTACTTGGCATCTCTCCCTCAAAAACTTCCTTAGATTTGGTGATACCACCCTCTACTGGTTTTGCTTTTACCTTTATGGCCCCTCTTTCAAGGTTGGTGTCTTTCAGACTTGGTGGCTTAGGTATGCATTACTTACCGGTTGACTCTACGGGGACACTTATCCGGCTTGATGTCCACCTCGTAGTGGTACACGTCGATTTTAGGGATGTCCACCTCAAAGTAATTGGCCAGTAGCTTGATTGGTTTCCCCACAGTGCCAATGCCAGGCCGTCGAGGTGCCTGGAACACCTGCTGCAGGGGGGGCAGGTAAGCGCCCGCAGCTACAAGACAAAGAGGCTGGTGAGGGTAAAGTCTGACAATCTCCTAACTACTCTTATCAGAGAAGGAACAAGGCCTCCCAGAACAGGAACACCAGAGTATAAAGAATGCCTCTTTCCTGTCACCCATTTCAGCTAAGGGCTTCCAGGGGACATCCCTAGGTCATTTGCGTTTTTGGTTTTTTTTTTTAAAATCTCTGTCTAGTTACTGTCTATTTTAAATTCATTAAGTTAACATGTAATAAGTTCCTATTGCATGTTAAACAGAGAGACTAATCTGGCTCCTAGTAAAAAAAAAAACCTTTCTTTCTTCGGCTACAGTAAGACATTTGCTTCCACCAGGTATCTAGCAGACCAAGAATTCCCTATTCTCTGCCAGCCAGATGTTCACTCCATTCATCATCATGCTGAATACAAAATGGCATAACCTTGATGTTCCTTTATAGGTGGGCAGGAAGAAGATCCCAGAAAGCCAGGCTGGGGAGGGCAGGGTCAGTGTTTGAGACAGGATTAAGGCAAATGAATGGTGAGAGTTGGAGAGAAGGAAAAGGAGAAAAGGCTCAAAGGACAGAGTTTGGAGACTAAGGAAAAGAGAAAGGGGGCTGAAGAAGAGGACAGAGCTGGAGGTCACAATAGAAAAAGGCCAGGAGAAGGAGAGAAGGGTGGAGTCATGGGGCAGGGCTAAAGAGAGGTTGGAAGCTCAGGCAGGAAGAAACAAAGCTGCATTTGGGGAGACAACGATAAAAAAGCTTGAATAAAGAAAGAACTAAGGCGTTTGGTAAGAAGAGGTGGGAATTAGAATGCTGGAGAAGAGGCACTGGGTCTGGGAAGAACACAGGATTCTCTCCCTGCCTCGCAGATCCTTCCACACAGAAGGTCCAGACAGCAGCAGAAGAGATCAATTTCAAGACAGAGGGGGCCCTTGGGAAAGGAATAGGGTAGGGCCAGCTCCAGCTACTTTATCCTCTTTTGCCAGTCTGGCTGCCGTCTTATTTTCTAGCTAAGGGGGAAGAGAGAAGAAAAGGGAATATGCCTTTGTCCTCAGCTCTTGTTCTTGGCAGTAGAGAACCAGCGCAGGTGGGAGAAGAGGGATAAACCAGCCCAGAACCTCCCATTACCAGACCTCTGTTTTCACAGTCAGACCAGCTAGGGGGATGGGGCATATCCTCAGCTGGGGGTCAGGAAGAGGTCAGAACCATTCATGGGAGGGGCAGCTTCCCAAAGCTAAGCTGCTCTGTTTCCCTCTAACCACCTGTCAAGCCCAGTCCCACTCTGCAGACAGGGAAACAGAGGCCCAGCCTGGATGCAAAAGGTCTCTTCAGAAATCAGCTACGTGGTGAAGTGAAAGAGGTTTACTCAACACCTAGCTGCCTACCTCGGAAAGTGCTGGACAGAAATTGCACACAAGCTCACAGACACACATTCCCATCACACACATCCAAACACACACTTAGACCTTGGCAGTTTATGCTTATACACATATCCCTCACTGCCCTAGACTGAGTTCTTCAAAGACAGAGAATGTATCTGCCTTGGTTACTGCTTAATCTCGTGTCTGGCACACACGCAGGAAGTATTCAACATACTGATATGAAATGAATGAACAAACATATCCATAGACACACCACAAAAGCACACAAGCACGCAACACACGAACACCTGCAATTGCCCAGAAACAATTATAAACACTATACAGGACAAATGCACATTTGTGGGTGTAGCCAGTAAGAGACATTCTTTCCCTCCCCAACTTCTTATATTCCATTCACCTCCTTCTCCTTCCAGACCGAATCATCATTTGGGGCCTTGGGAGAAAGACAACCCCTTGAGCTGGGGGCTAGTTAGAAATGATGGGGGATGGGACAGACACCCTAGCCTCAAAGCCTTCTCTTCCCCAAAACCCAACTACATACCAGACATAGCCTTAGAGCACCTTCCTCTCCAAGGAGGCTTTGGGAAAACAGGGGAGCCCACACCCCCACTTCATCTCCAAACTAGGAAAGACAGCAGGAAGCAGGCACCTCTCTCCCATTCCATCTCCCTGAAAGCCTAACAACAGCAGAGTCTCCTCCCCGCCCCCCTTACCCCAGCTTTTAGTCTGAGAAAGGGAGACACTTCCCTTCAGACCCAGACAGGGACAGACGGCCACTTTGTGATGCAGATGAGGGCCCCAGCACAGAGGACAAAGCTTGGGCCTAGGGGGAAAGGGGCGGGGCCCTTCTCTTCAGACAAAAGCAAGGAGGGAGGGGCCCTGAAAAGGACACTCCCCCTCCCCCATCCCCAAGGAGCCCAGAGAAGGAAAAGTAACAGAGCTGAAAGCCCTGGCTCAGGATTCCTTTCCTGCAGTTCTGAGGCCTAGGTACCTCCCAAAGAGCCAGAGTGCCTATTCAAAAGATACAAATTCAAGGTTAGGTTAGGTTAGCTGGTGGGTACGCAAAGACTTACAGGCCAATCTCTCCTAAAAGGATCTGTCCCATGTGAGTATACACTTTATTAAATATCCACATATGTGCTTAACCATTTATGTTCACACTTGAATGTGACTTGATTCAATTAATAAACGTGTATTCTGTGTCAGGGCCTATACACTAGGCACTTGCTAGTTCTACAAATAAACGAGACACCGCTTCTACCCTCAGGGAGCGCCAGTCCAGTGTAAGTGCTTGGAACACACCTGAGCACAGAAGGCGGACCTGGGCATAAGCCCAGTGAGGTTTTATTGGTTTTTTTTTTTTTTTTTTTTTTTTTTTTTTTTTTTTTTTTTTCAATGCTTTTTTTTTCTGTATCATGTCCTTAGGTCACCTCGGGACAACGCCCCAGCTTCTTACAAGAGAACAGTCTGGGCCTAGGAAGGAGGCAGTTATGGGGTCCCTCAAGCTGCAGCTTCCAGACTGAATCTCAATTATACCTTTCACTGAGGCAAAGCCTGTCCCACTAGGCTTTTCCCAAGGCTATGGCTGACTCCAAACACCAGGTTCTAGTTCCTTTCCTAGAAGCTTATTTTTTGTAGCAAATTTTTAAAAAGTCAAATTTTCATCACTCCAGAGCCCATTAGGAATTCATCAGGATAAAAATCATTAGTCTAGAACAGGTACCAGCACCCAGCAATCCATCCTCAATGACCCACCCCACTACTCTACTCCACCGGTTGTTGTAAATAGTCCCCAGCCTTGCAAAACAGGAGTTCCTGGGATGGAGAGAAGGGCCTGACAGAGAGGAAGTACTCAAGTCAGTTGCTCCCTACGCTTATCCTCAGGGCTACACAGCCTATACAAGGTTGGCTGTTGAGGGAAAACAGTCACTAAGTACTTATAGATCAGTAAATGGATAAGTTGAGTGAGGTGGTAGGAGCTAGTACCTTGGGAAGGTTGGGGGGAGTTAGGTCTGCTACAAAAGACAAAATCATTTCCACTACAAAAGTAATGAAGTTCATGTCCCAAATGGAAATTTGATTCCCATCCCCAGACCAAATGTAACAAAGTGGTGAGAGATGACCTAAAGAATTCCCAGGTCCAGGCTCCCCGTCCCATCACAGGGTAAGAAACTTAAGACACAAAAGGTATCCCACCCCAAAGCCCATCCCGAGGACTCCAGTTTTCTTAAGACAGTCCTGCCTCAGTTTGTCCTCTGTTCCTATGTCTTTTTATCCTCATTGCCTGTAAATTAGAATTTAAGGCTATCACCTGGGCCTCACCAGTGTGAAGGCTATAAACTCCTCCAGATTCCAACTTGTTTGTAGGGTTTAGATCTTGGCTCTAAAGACAGCCCTGATAGTTTCTGGGGAGTGGGGAAAGGAAAACGGAAAGATCCAGTGTAAGATAGGAGCCATGAAAATATTAAGAAATATTATAATAAATGTTATAAATGTAGACTGTAACCTCAACAGACAATTCAATGGAAAAGGTCATTATCTTTGGATTATGACCAAAGTAAAGCTACGATCTCTACTCAGTATTGGACCAGAAGCTTACAAACCAAGTAGACAAGTCCTTCCAGGTAGCCCCTGTCCTGTCCTTGACTCCTCAGTAACCAACATCTTTCCTAAGGCCTATCTTCAGGAGGACCCACCTTCAGAACATTATTTGGGTACCAGTCTTTACTGTGGCAGAACAATGCACTTTGGCAGCTTCCTTCAACCCATTCTTGGCAAACTGTGACTGAGGTGCTTCAGGGCCAAATGTCAGAGCCCCTAAAATAGGGGAGGAGAGCATAACCATTTGGACTCTGCCAGCATAACCCAAGGCAGAATGCACCCCATCAGCACGCTCCTTTTTCCAAGCCAAACAGGGCGGGGAAGAGATGGGGGTATTCGGACAGCCACGCCCCCACCACATCAGGCAGCCCCTTCCAGCTGCCACCTCCGCGCATGCTCCGGCGGCTCCGCTCCTACTCCCCAGACTCAGGGGGGGAATCCCGGGACCGGGTCCCCACCCACCAGCCCCCTGACCCTCGCCCCCGCGTCAGACCCGGCTGGGGCGGAGCTCACGGTCCAGCTCTGGCGCCTTCTCCCAAGAGACACTAGCCTATCCCATCCCAGCGGAGCCCCCGCCCCCGACATGCAGTAGGTCCAGGCCCATCTGTGTCGCCCCTTCCTCTCCTGGACACCTGGAGCCCGTCCCCTGCCACCTGCCGGGCCTCTCCGTAGGCCTCCCTGGATGTCTGGGAGTCCTTCCGCGCGTGCAGGCCCTTCTCCAGGATTACTTCCAACCCGCAGGACTGCATACAGCCTCCTTGGACAAACAGCCCCCATCTCAGGGCTCTCTTCACATGGTTCTCCCCCGGAACTGCACACAGCCTCCTTCAAACTGGGCCCCCATCATGTGAGAGCCCTTCTCCTCACTCAGGAGCGCTTCCCTCACTTGGAAACCACGCTTTACATGCGGGGGCCCCCGATCCTTGGAGCATGCACCGTTACCCCTTCCGGGGGCCCTTACCTGCTCCCGAGGGTCCCGCTTCCATCCCATATACCCGTGCGGAGGTCAGGCGGCCCGGAGACTGTGAAGTCCAGCGTGAGGGGCCTAGGTACCCCGCACTCTCGCTGCTCGGGTTCCTGGGCCGGGCTCGGCTCCCCAACCAAGCCCGGCCGCTCGCACCGCCGCCCCCGCAGCCTCCGTTGCCGCCGCCGCCGCGGAGCCTGCAGTAGCTCCCCCTGCGAGCGCCCGGCCAGCTGCCAGTGCGCAGGCGCGACCGCCAGGCCCAGGAGGCGGACCGGAACGAGTCAAGCGGGGCGCTCCGACGGCAACAAAGGCCAATGGAGAGGGGCGGGGGCACCGGGGACCGGAGGCAGCGGCCCCTGGCGGTCACCCGTCACCATGCAGCCCGGTAGGAGGGCTCCGGTAGAGATGCCTTGGAACCTCGCAGTGGCATAAGTGGGGCAGGGCGGAGGGCCACCCCCCAACAGCAGCCTTCGGCCCTGTGTCTTTTCTTCAAATAGGTCCCTCCAAACCCACACACAGTCCTTGCCTGTCGCACCCGAGCCGCGCGCACATTATGGGAACCCCACCTCATTCCCAGACCCCCTTGCACTCCAGTACCCCATCACCCAGAGGCCCTGCCTCCCACCTCTCCTCCCAATCACCCTCATCCTTCAAGCCTTGGCTGCAAAGCGATTGCCTCTGCGAAGTGTTCCTCCATCCCTAGTCACTGAACTCACGGACACCAGCCCCTCTTCCAGGCCGTGTACTGGATGCTGAGATCACAGATAAGTAAGAGAGCCTGTCTACCCTGGAAGATGTCAGTTTGAACTTAAGTGCGGCTACAGAGCTCTGTTGGACCTGGGAAGCACCTGCCTCCACTTCTCATCTACAGCTCATGCCTGAACTCTGTCAGTCTGCTTCTGCCTTTACCACCTCACTTAAATTGACTTTTGGGGTTGAAATCCAAAGGATACTTTTCAATTATTTCTCTGCAGCATCTGACACTGTGCCTCTACTTCCCTTCTGAGCCTTCTACTTGGCTGACATATCTTCTGTAGTCTCCTATTGCCTAAGTCCTTTTCTTTTTAAAGGACCTCTTTTGCTTTTGCCTCATTAACTGTTCACTGTGGTTCCAAACCCAGCTCTCTTCTCATTCCACTCTCCACCCTACCCTTGAAGGTCTCATTCACTCTTGTGGCCCAACTATCTTTCTAAATCTCTATTTCCGACCATGTCTTAGACTACCATTTCCAAGTGTCTGCTGGACAGCTCCACCTGAGTATCCTACCAGCACTTCAAATTTAAGAAGTCCAAACCAAACACTTTATATTTCACTCACAAACATACTTGCCCTGTGCTTCCTATCTCAGTGAATAGCACCTTAATGTCACAAATGATAGTTCCTCTATCCCTTATTCTTTCCCCCTATTCAGCTGTTCACCATGTCTTGACATGTTTACTTTCTGAACTGCTCTCACATGATTCGCTGCCATTCTGATGGTTTCTTATGCTGGTACAGACCCTTTTCATATCTCGCCAGAAGTATCACAACCACTTCCTTGCTAGTCTCAAAGTTTCTGGGAACCCCCATTTTCCCTCCTATTTGGTCTGCTCTGCTACAGTGTTAGGCTGGGTAAGAGACCCAACTCAAACATCACTTTCCCATAAACTAAATTTTTTTTTTTTTTTTTTTTTTTT
>NW_016107592.1:2288977-2290738 GCF_001604975.1 Cebus imitator
TTTTTGAGACAGAGTCTCGCTCTTCGCTAGGCTGGAGTGCAGTGGCGCGATCCCAGCTCACTGCAACTTCCGTTTTCTGGTTTCAAGCAATTCTCCTGCCTCAGCCACCCAAGTAGCTGGGACTACAGTCACGCAACACCACGTCTGGCTAATTTTTTGTACTTTTTTTTAGTAGAGATGGGGCTTCACCATGTTGGCCAGGATGGTCTCGAGCTCTTGACCTCATGATCCGCCCGCCTCAGCCTCCCAAAGTGCTGGGATTACAGGCGTGAGCCACCGTGCTGGGCTAAAAATGTGCATTTCTAACAAGCTTCCAGACAAGGCTGATGCTTCTGATCTGGGGACCATACTTTAAGAATTACTGCTCTACATACAAAGAGGTGAAGAACAAAGACTCTGGAGCCAGATGGTCTTGTTTTCAATACTGGCCCTGCATTTACTAGACATGTAATATTAGGCACATTATTTAACTTCTCCGGGTCTCAATTTCCTCCTCTTTAAAATGGCAGTAGTAACAGTACCTACCTCATTGAGCTGTTGTGAAGATTAAATGAGTTAACACATAAAAACACTGTAGTGGTCAGGCGCAGTAGCTCATGCCTATAAACCCAGCACTTTGGGAGGGCGAGGTGCACAGACCACCTGAGGTCAGGGGTTCGAGACCAGCCTGGCCAACATGGTGAAACCCCGGCTCTACCAAAAATACACAAATTAGCTGGGCATAATGGCACATGCCTGTAGTCCCAGCTCCTCAAGAGGCTGAGGTATGAGAATCTCGTGAACCTGGGAGGCAGAGGTTTCAGTGAGCCAAGATCATGCCACTAGACTCCAGCCTGGGGCGACAAAGCGAGACTCTGTCTCAAAAAACAAAACAAAATAAAAATACTTTACAACAGTGCCTAAAAAGAATGCAAGCAAAGTATCAGCTGCTATTATAATCATTACTTGCCTCTCACACTATATTCTTTTTTTGAGACAAGGCATTACTCTGCTGCCCAGGCTGTACTCTGCAGTCTCAACCTCCCAGGCTCAAGTAATCGTCCCACCTCAATCTTCTGAATTGCGGAGACTACAAGTGCATGCCACCACGCCTGACTTATTTATTTATTTATTTACTTACTTATTGTAGAGATGAGGGTCTCACTATATTGCCCAGGCTGGTCTTGAACTCCTGGGCTCAAGCAATCCCCCTGCCTCCGCCTCCCAAAGACTCTTCTTATGGAATGCTGAGGTCCCAGTTCATTTACACTAGGGCAAAGGTCCCAGCTCAGTTACACCAGGGCAAAGGTGAGCTACCATACCTGGCCCCACACATAATCTAAGTTCCTTAAAAACAGGGACAATATCAAATGCATTGCTGTCCTCCTTTAGTGCCTGGCACAGGCTGTGCCTAGAATGATCAATAAATTTGGATTTAACTGAAATTTACCTGAATCAACAAGATGGCATCAAAAAGCTCTTGGAAAAACTCTCAAAAAAAAAAAAAAAAAAGGTCTCAAAAAGACCTCTGTCCTGATGTAACTGAGCTGGAACCTCAGCATTCCATAAGAAGAGTGACTCCCCTATTCTAAATACCATCATACTTAACTTTGTGCAGACAGTAGTCACTATTCTGACCCATCTCCAAAGCAGCTAGTGAAGTGAAGCCTGGTCCCAGCCTCTCAAAGTCTTTCTGCAGCGCGTACTCATAATCAGGGATTTCACTCTCAGCTAGGTGAAATGGCAGAGTAAAATGGAAATCCGGATAGCATTTGGCTTTTT
>NW_016107592.1:2291978-2295026 GCF_001604975.1 Cebus imitator
AAAAAAAAAAAAAAAAAGAAACTATATGATAAAATATCCAGTTCAAAATTCTTAGAAATAAACTTCATGACATGTTTGTGATTTGTGTGAGAAAATCTACAAGAACCAATAAGAAGACATACAAAATAACCTGAATTAAGCAGAGAGAGAGGCCGAGTTCCTGGATGGAAAATAATGTAATAACATCTATTGGACATTTGCTCCTCCAGCCTCCAAGTTCTGAGGAGGAGCATCAGGTATCCCTACCCAACCCCATGTAGTGTGCCCCAGAAATTCAGATACAAGGATGTATTTGAGCCAGTCTGTAGCTCTAAGAAGAGAAAAATGCATATATCAGTCTTGTCCAATAGTATCATGTGAGCTAAATATGTAAGTTTAGAATTTCTACTAGTCATGTTATGAAAATTAAAAAAGAAACAGGTGACATTAATTTTAATGATATATTTAACCCCTAAAATCAACGCATCAATATAAAAATTACTAATATTTTATATTTTTATGTAAGTCTGAAATTCAGTATAGATTTTACACATAACACATCTCAGTTCAGACTAGCCACATTGCAAATGCTTAATACATGTTGTTAGTGGCTACTGTTCTGGACAATATAGATAATTTCAATGCAACTTTTAGTGTAATGACAGAGGCACATGGGTGACATGGGAACTAAGAGGAGGTATGTCTAATCTAGTCTGGGATAATCAGGGTAGGTTACATCGAAGAGATATCTACTTAAACAGGCCTGTAAGGATGAGCAGGAATTAGCCAGGCAAAGGAAAGATGGGAGAAAGGTGTACTAAGCATCATTAACAGAAAATAGGAAGGTGAGAAATAGCACATTACACCATGAACTATCAGTAGTAATATTCTTGCATAAAAATGGAAGCAAGAAGCAGTGAGAAAAGAAGCTAGAGAAGTATACCATCACTAAATCTGCCCATTCTTTCCCTATCCAAAGCCAGGGGAGAGGCGGCAAAGGTGACAGGGGGAGCTGTCCCTGGTTCTGACACTCTATGGCAATTCACAGTTCAGTTCCACTCAATCTGAAACCTAACTGACCCAGATCAATTCTATTTTTCTGCACCTTCTGTAGCACACATGAAGGCCCCAAAACCCTAAACTTGGTCTGGCAGAACAGGAGAGCCTAGCAGCTTTGGACAGGCTGCCCTCAATAAGCACAGGCAACAGAGTGAGATCCCCTCTTTACAAAAAATACAAAAATTAGCCAGGTGTTGAAGGAGCATGTCTGCAGTCTCAGCTACTCAGGAGGCTGAGGCAGGAGGATCACTTGAGCCCAGCCCAGGGGGATCGAGACTGCAGTGAGGCATGACCACACAACTGCATTCCAGTCTGGGACACAGCAAAATCCTGTCTTTCTCTCTCTCTCTCTCTCTTTTTTTTTTTTTTTTTTTTTCGGATATAGTCTCGCTGTGTTGCATAGTCTGGAGTACAATGACACAATACCGGCTCACTGCAACCTCCACCTCCTGGGTTAAAGTGATTCACCTGCCTCAGCCTCCTGAGTAGCTGAGATTACAGGTGCACACCACCACACCCAGCTAATTTTTGTATTTTTAGTAGAAATGGGGTTTCACCATATTAGTTAGGCTGATCTCAAACTCTTCACCTCGTGATCTGCACACCTCAGCCTCCCAAAGTGCTGGGATTACAGGCGTGAGCCTCCACGTCCAGCCAATTCTGTCTCTTAAAAAATAAAATTATCTCAGGCCAGGCGCAGTTGCTAACGCCTGTAATCCCAGCACTTTGGGAGGCTGAGGTGGGTGGAGCACAAGGTCAGGAGATCGAGACCATCCGGCTAACACGGTGAAACCTCATCTCTACCGAAAATACAAAAAAGTATCCAGACATGGTGGCACATGCCTGTAGTCTCAGTTTCTCAGGAGGCTGAGGCAGGAGAATAACTTGAACCAAGGAAGCTGAGGTTGCAATGAGTCGAGATTGCGCCACTGCACTCCAGCCTGGCAACAGAGAAAGCCTCCACCTCAAAATAAAATAAAATAAAATTCCCCATAGCATGCAATACTGTTTGATAGTATTTTACCCACAGTAGAACTTCCCTCAAAATTTGAGTCAATCCTCTCAAATACTATCACTGCCTTAGGAACTAGGTTTATGTAACAGTCTAAATATTTTGTTGACATTTCAACAATGTTCACAGCACTTTCATAAGAGTCGATTTCATCTCAAGAAATCACTTTCTTTGCTCATCTATAAGAAGCAATTCCTCATCTGTTCAAGTTTTATCATGAGATTTGAGCAATTCAGTCACATATTCAGGCTCCACTTCTCATTCTAATTCTCTTGCTGTTTCCACCACATCTGCAATTACCTCCTCCACTGATGTCCTGAACCCCTCAAAGTCATCCATGACAGTAGGAATCAATGTCTTTCAAACTCTTATTTTTGTTGATATTTGGACCTCCTCCCATGAATTATGAATGTCAATGGCATCTAAAATGATGAATCCTTTCCAGAAGGTTTTCAATTTACTTTGCTCAGATCCATTATGGGAATCATTGTATATGGAATGTATTTCTTAAATAAAAAGACTTGAAAGTTGAAATTACTCCTTGGCCCATGGGCTACAAATAGAGGTTGTGCAAGTAGGTATGAAGCAACATTATTCTCCTCGTACAACTCCATCAGAGCTCTTGGATGACCAGGTGCACTGTCAAGGAGCAGTACTATTTTGAAAGAGCTCTTTTTTTCTGAGCAGTAGGTCTAAACAGTGGACTTAAAATTTTCAGTAAACCAGCTGGGTGCAGTGGCTCATGCCTATAATCCCAACACTTTGGGAGGCTCAGGCAGGCAGATCACAAGGTCTGGAGTTCGAGACCAGCTTGACCAACACGGTAAAACCCCATCTCTACTAAAAATACAAAAATTTGCCAGACATGGTGGCGCATACCTGTAATCTGAGCTATTTAGGTGGCTGAGGCAGGGGAATCACTTGAACCCAGGAGACGGAGGTTGCAGTGAGCTGAGATCGCACCACTGCACTGCACTGCAGCCTAGGTGACAGAGCGA
>NW_016107592.1:2295129-2298757 GCF_001604975.1 Cebus imitator
AATGTGCTTTTGGCTGGGTGAGGTGGCTCACTCCTGTAATCCCAACACTTTGGGAGGCCGAGGTGGGGACATCACCTGAGGTCAGGAGTTCGAGACCAGCCTGACCAACTTGGTGACCAACTTTAGTATCTACTAAAAATACAAAAATTAGTCAAGGCTACTCCAGAGGCAGAGGCAGGAGAACTGCTTGAACCCAGAACCCTGGGGGCAGAGGTTGCAGTCAGCTGAGATTGTGCCACTGCACTCCAGCCTGGGCAACAGAGCAAGACATCTCAAAAAAAGGGAAGAGGAACACTTCGTCACCCTAAAAATTAAAAATAAATATTTTTTTTAAATGTGCTGTCATCCAGGCTTCGTTGTTCCATTTATAGAGCACAGGCAGAGTAGATATAGCATAATTCTCAAGGGCCCTAGGCATTTCATAATTATAGCAGAGCACTGGCTTCAATTTAAAGTCACATTAGCCCCTAATAAGAAAGTTAGCCTATGCTTTGAAGCCTTGAAGCCACACACTGACTTCTCTCTAGCTATGAAAGTTCTAAATGTCATCTTCTTTCAGCAGAAGGCTATTTCAGCTACACTGAAAACTGTTGTTCAGTATAGCCACCCTTATCAATTATTTCAGTTAGATCTTCTGACTAATTTGCTGCAGCTTCTACATAAACACCTTGTACTTTTTTTTTTTTTTTTTTTTTTGAGACGGAGTTTTGCTCTTGTTACCCAGGCTGGAGTACAATGGCGCAATCTCGGCTCACCGCAACCTCCACCTCTCTGGGTTCAGGCAATTCTCCTGCCTCAGCCTCCTGAGTAGCTGCAATTATAGGCATGCATCACCATGCCCAGCTAATTTTTTGTATTTTTAGAAGAGACGGGGTTTCACCATGTTGACCAGGATGGTCTCGATCTCTTGACTTCGTGATTCACCCGCCTCGGCCTCCCAAAGTGCTGGGATTACAGGCGTGAGCCACCGTGCCCAGCCCAGCACCTTGTACTTTTATGTTATGGTGATGGTTTCTTTCCTTAAACCTGATGAACCAATCTCTGCTAGCTTCAAACTTTCTTCTGTGGCTACCTTACCTCTGTTGGCATTCACAGAATTGAAGAGAGTTAGGGCCTTGCTCCAGATTAGGTTCAGGCTTAAGGCAATATTATGGCTGGTCTGATCTTCTTTCCAGATCACTAAAACTTTCTCCATATCAGATAAGGTTATTTTGCTTCTTACTATTCATGTGTTCACCGGAGTAGCACTCTTAATTTCCTTAAGAACTTTTTCTTTGTATTTACAATTTGGTTAGTTGTATTGTGCAAGAGGCCTACCTTTTGGCCTATCTCAGCTTTCTGTAGGTCTTCCTCACTAAGCTTAATCCTCTCTAGCTTTTGACTTAAAACAAGAGATATCCAACTCCTCCTTTCCACTGAATACTTACAGATAATTGCAGGGTTATTAATTGTCCTACTTTCAGTATTGTTGTGTCTCAAGGAATAGGGAGGCCCAAGGAGAGGGAGAGAGATGGGGGAATGGCCTGTTGTGGAGCAGTCAGAATACACATAAGGTTGGGCATGGTGGTTCATGCCTATAATTCCAGCACTTTGGGAGGCCAAGACAGGAGGATCACTTGAGTCCAGGAGTTTGAGACCAGCCTGGGCACCATGGTGAGACTACATCTCCACAACAACAGTAACAACAACAACTTTTAAATGAGCCAGGCATGGTGGTACATGCCTATTGACCCAGCTACTCAGGAAGCTGAGGTGGGTAGACTGATTGAGCCCAAGAGGTCAAGGCTGCAGTGAGCCATGACCGTGCCACTGCACTTTAGCAGCCTGGATGACAGAATGAGACCCTATCTCTGAAATAACAACAACAAAACCCATGACATTGATAGATTAAATTTGCCATCTTATTTGGGCATGGTTCAGGGTGCCCCAAAACAATTACAATAGTAACATCACAGAATACTGATTAGAGATTGCCATATAGATACAGTAATAATGAAAATATTGGAAATATCATGAGATTTACAAAAATGTGGGACAAAGGCACAGTTTGAGCACACACTGTTGGAATATTGGCACCAATAGACTTGCTTGATGTACAGTTGGCACAAACCTTCCATTTGTAAAAAACACGGTATCTACAAAGTGCAATAAAGCAAACCATGATAAAACAAGGTATGCCTATATTTGATATAAGTGGTCAAGAAGTATGGAGGGATATTTGGAGAGCATTGAAGAAGCTGACAAGACTAGATTTGAAACTTTCCTGCAATTAGATAAAAAAGGATTGCAAAAACATCACTTTGATCTAGGAAAAGTACTCTTTCACAAGAGAAGAGGTGGAACTGATCAGGAAAACAGAGGCTTCTGAAAGAACGGTCAAGACAGACTGAAAAACCAGGAAGACTGATTTGGTCAGTTATATCACAGTGCTCTCAACAGACAGAGGGGGCAACAAAGAATTGAAAGAGAAAATTTGCCTTTATTGAAAAAACTTATAGCTATGAAACCAAGAGTTGGTATGAAATAGAACAACTGAGGGACTATCACCATGATATAGGTTATCTCAGCTCATCACCATCACTGAGATGAGTGAGATCTACTCTCGGCCAATATAGCCCATTAAGAAAAGCTTCCAGGACATCCAGTGCTACCAGTGGTCTCAGCTGCTAAAGTAAGCAATCAGTTTTTGACGTATCCAGTGGCCTGTTGCTAAGACCTAAGCCCTCAATGTCCATACAGCTTGGTTATAAAACTTTTTTATACGAAAAACAAACAAAAAAAAAGGTGATTCTTTTTTTAATGGGACAGAATTAAAATACTGGTCAACAGCATGTAAGTTGGAAGATGGGGTGATCAGAGATAAAGTGTACTAAAGTCCTTGTACTGTTTAGGACAAGGATAAAGGTATTGATTAACTTTAGACTTTGGTAAGCATAGACAGTAATACTTCAATTAAAGAAACAAAATAGTCAGGCATGGTGGCATGATCCTGTAATCTTAGCTACTTGGGAAGCTGAGGTGGGAGGATCACCGGAGCCCAGAGCTCAAGACCAGCCTGGGCACATAACAAGGCCCCCATCACAAAACAAACAAACAAAACAAAACAAAAACTAAAAAGAACAGAAATAAGCCAGGCATGGTGGCTTATACCTACAATCCTAGTGCTTTGGGAGACCAAGGTGGGAGGATCACTTGAGGCCAGGAGTTCAAGACTAGCCTGGGAAACATAGCAAGACTGTTTCTACAAAAAAGTAAAAAATAAAAAAATTAGCTGGGCACAGTGCCACATCACTGTTGTCCTAGTTTCTTGGGTGGCTGAGGAAGGAGGACCACTTGAGCTCAGGAGTTTGAGGTTATAGTGAGCTATGATCATATTACTGCCCTCTAGCCTGGATAACATAGAGAAACCCTGTCTGTACTAAAAATACAAAAATTAGCTGGGACTACGGGCATGGACCACCACACTTCACTATTTTTTTAATATAATTTTTGGTAAAAACAAGGCATCACTTGCCGGGCGCAGTGGCTCAAGCCTGTAATCCCAGCACTTTGGGAGGCCGAGGCGGGTGGATCATGAGGTCAAGAGATCGAGACCATCCTGGCAACATGGTGAAACCCCGTCTCTACT
>NW_016107592.1:2299147-2306379 GCF_001604975.1 Cebus imitator
CTATGTTGCCCAGGCTGGTCTTGAATTCCTGGGCTGAAGCAATCCTCTCCCCTTGGCCTCCCAAAATGTTGGGATTACAGGCATGAGCCACCACGCCCAGCCAAATTTGTTTGTTTTTGTTTGTTTTTTTTTGACACAGGGTCTGGCTATGTCACCTTGGCTGGAATGCAGTGGCACAATCTTGTCTTACTGCAACCTTTACCTTCCAGGCTCAAGCCATCCTCTGGCCTCAGCCTCCTGAGTAGCTGGGACTATAGGCGTGCACCACCATACTTGGCTATTTTATTTATTTTTTGTAGGGACGAGGTCTCATTATGTTGCCCTGGCTGGTCTTGTACTCCTGATTTCAAAGAGTCCTCCCACCTCAATCTCCCAAAGTATGGGGATTATAAGTGTAAGCCATCACACCTGACTTACATTTATTTTTAATAAATCACTAGATTTGGTTTCCTGCTAGTTAGGATTTTTACATGGTGAGACTGGCCTGTCATATTCCTTTCCTGTACATTTCTTGTTGATTTTGATATAAAGACTATACTGAATTGGGGAGTGTTCCATCTACTGTTCTCTGGAAAAGTTTGTACAAGACTGAAGTGTTCCGTTATTCCTCGAACATTTGGCAGAACTCACCTATACCATTTGAATTTTATTTTTTGTGGGAAGATTTTTAACTAGTGACTCAAATTTTTTTTTTTTTTCCTGGAGACAGTTTCCCTCTGTTGCCCACGCTAGAGTGCAATGCCACGTTCTTGGCTCACTGAAACCTCCTCCTGCTGGGTTCAAGAGATTCTCCAGCCTCAGCCTCCCGAGTAGCTGGGATTACAGGTACCCATCACCATGCCCAGCTAATTTTTGTATTTTTAGTAAAGATGGGGTTTCACTGTGTTGGCCAGGCTGGTCTCAAACTCCTGACCTCAAGTGATCCACCTGCCTTAGCTTCCCAAAGTACTGGAATTACAGGTGTGAGCCACCGTGTTCGGCCAAGGTAATTTTTTTGTTTTTTGTAGAGACGGGGTCTCACCATGTTGCCTAGGGTGGCAACTCAAACTCCTGGGCTCAAGGGATCCTCCCTCCTTGGCTTCCTAAAGTGTTGGGATTACAGGAGCGAGCCACCATGCCAGGCCGATCTTGTGTAATTTCTGAAAACACACAAAATGCCTCCATATCTCCTCACAAATCTCGCATTTCTTAAGGTGGGCATTTTAGGATTGGCAACATCACTGAAGGGATTCGACTGATGAATCCTAAAACGAAAACCAAATATTTTTAGATTTTCATTGTGCTTTAAAGGAAAGACCTCAACGTTTGACGACAAAAAGATCTAGATTTGAATCCTGGCTCTAACAAGCCGCATGACCTGAGATTAGTCAACCCCTTCAACAAAAACCACTGGCCACAGGTGGAGGGGTACACTTAGGGCAGAAACGCTTGGCTGATAAATATGAGGTCCTTTCCCTATAGAGTTCACAGTTTAAGAGAAGGCTGACAGAAAAAAAAATTAAATACATTAAAATATATATATATATATATGTAGATCTCCACAGTCTGCCAACAACAGGTCTTTCCCCACTCTCTTGAGCTCATTTTTCACACAGCTACAAACTGCTTCTTTAAAATGCACACTGGGTTAAATTACTTGCCTGAATATAGTCCTCCAATTGTTCCTCTACGTCCTCAGGATAAAAGGTCCCCAAGTTCGGCCCGGGCCTCACGCGCTCCCGCGCTCCCGACGCGCTCGCTTAACGGGCTTCCCTCTCACGTGGCGTCCTCACGGGTCAACTTTGACTCCTCCCATGCCGAGTCACACAACTGGCATCTGATTGGTGAGCATGGAGGAAGGAGTGGGCATGCGCGATCTAGCTCCACCCTCTGCCCCTAAGTTGAGTTCCTCGAATCAGCAGAAAGCTTGGGTTCGTCCCCTTCCCAAGCCCCAACTTCTATTGGAGCATAATTGTCATTAGATAAATTGCATATGGCTGGGCACGGTGTCTCAGGCCTGTAATCCCAACGCTTTGGGAGGCAGAGGCAAGTGGATCTCCTGAGGTCAGGAATTCCAGACCAGCCTGACCAACATGGCGAAACCCCTTCTCTACTAAAAATACAAAATTAGCCAGGCGTGGTGGCGCATGCCTGTCATCCCAGCTGCTCGGGAAGCTGAGGCAGGAAAATCGCTTGAACCGGGGAGGCAGAGGTTGCAGTGAGCCAAGATTGTGCCACTACATGTAGCCTGGGCAACAGGAGCGAAACTAAAAACAACAACAACAAAAAAAGCAAACAAACAAAACTACACACACTTAATGTGTGCGGTCTGATGAGGTTTGACACAATTACACACACATGAAACCTTCACAGCAATCAAGATAACAACCTTATTCATTCCCTCCAAAACTTGACTCGGGCCTCTTTGTTTCCTGCCTCTCATCCCTCTCTGCCCTTTCCTCTACAACTGCTAATCTCTTTTCTGTCGCCATAGATGAGTTTTCATTTTGTAGTATTTTATATAACTGGAATAATTTGGGGAACAGCGGGTCTGGCTTCTTCCACTCACCACAAGTATTTTTTCTGAGATTCACCCATGTTGTTATGTGAATCAATAGTTCGTTTCCCTGGACCTTACCATCACTTTTCACAACAAGAAAGGAAGAAGAAAAAAGGTTCTTTCCATTTTATTGCTGAGTGTGCTCCACTGTATGGATATATGACAATTTGTATGTTTATTCACATGTTGATGGACATTTGGGTTGTTTTCAGTTTGGTATCGTTATAAATAAAGTTGCTATGACCATTTGTCTAAAAATCTTTTAAACATTTCCTTATTTTTATTTTGGAGACAAGATCTCACTCTGTCACCCAGGCTAGAGTGGAGTGCAGTAGCGCCATCATAGCTCACTGCAGCCTGCAGCCTTGGCCTCTCAGGCTCAAGCCATCCTCCAGCCTCAGCGCCTGGAGTAGCTGGGACCACACCAGCACTCCCGGCTAATTTTTTTTTGGCACAGGTGGAGTCTTGCTATGTTGCCCAGGCTGGTCTTGAACTCCTGGCCTCAAGCATCAGCCTCCCAAAGCGCTGGGATTACAGGTGTGAGCCACCACATCTGGCAAGTCTCTAATCCATTTCCAGCTAATTTTTTTATATGGTAAAAAGTAAAGATCAACGTTCACTTTTTTGCTTATGGCTATCCAATTGTTCCAGCATGATTTGTGGAAAACGTTGCCTCCATTAAATTGCCTTGGCACTTGTGTTGAAAATCATACTGGTTAGGTATGTCTTGGGCTATTTCTGGATTCTCTTCTCTGTTCCACATATCTCTTTATGCCAAATACCATACTGTCTTGATTACTGTGGCCATATAATAAATCTTGAGATCAGATAGTATAATTGGTTATCTATTGATACATAACAAATTACTACAGATTTAGAGGCTTGGCCGGGCTCAGTGGCTCACACCTGTAATCCCAGCAGTTTGGGAGGCCGAAGTGGGTGGATCACTTGAGGTCAGGAGTCTGAGACAGTCTGGCCAACATGGTGAAACCCCATCTCTGTTAAAAATACAAAAATTAGCTGGGGGGTGGTGACATGTGCCTGTAATCCCAGCTACTCAGGAGGCTGAGGCAGGAGAATCACTTGAACCTGGAAGGCAGAGGTTGCAGCGAGCGGAGATTGTGCCACTGTACTCCAGCCTGGGTGACAGAGTGAGACTCTGTCTCAAAATAAATAAATTAATTAATTAAATAATAAAATTTGGAGGCGTAACGCACACATATTTATTATCTCATAGTCTCTGTGGGTCAAGAGTCCAGGTTTAGCTAAATCCTCTGTGAAGTATCTCACAGACTGTAATCAAGATGTATGTAAGCCAGGGCTGGATTCTTATCTGGAGACTAGACTAAAAAATAATTCACTTTCCAGCTCACATGGTTGTTAGCAACCTGAAACTGAGAGCTTCAGTTTTTTGTTGTTTGGCAACTGGTGGGCACCCTTATCTTCAAGGGCCCTCCCCAATTCCTTGCCACATGAGCTTCCTCAACATGGCCAGAAAGGAGAAGAGGAGGAGACTATAGAGTGGATCTGGTAGCAAGTGAGTCTTTTATAACTTAATGTAATCATAAAGTGGCATCCCAGCATCTTTGACATATTCTATTGGTTAAAAGCAAGTCACAGGCTCATCCACACTCACAGGAGGTGGGGGTCATGGGGCCATCTCAGAATCTGCCCTCCACAGGTAGTGTAAGTTATACAGCTATGTTTTTCTTTCTAAAGTATTTGTGTGTGTGTGTGTGTGTGTGTGTGTGTGTGTGTGTGTGTAGCTATTCTAGGTCCTTTTTATTTCCATATAAATTTTAAAATCAAGCATAAATTTCTACCAAAAAAAAAAAAAGAGCTCAAGTGATCCACCCCCCTTGGCCTCAAAAAGTATCAAAATTACAAGCATGGGCCATGGCACCTGGCTGGTGCTATTGTCAATGTTTGGTGGGTTTTTTTTTTTTTTTCAATTTTATCTTACTGTGTTTAATCAGTAAGCTTAGAGAAGTAGGCTCCTTCCCTGTGTGATCTGTGTGATAAGCCAAGGTTGTCCTGCACTTACTGTGTCTAGGCAGGCAAAGTACATTAAATAAAAAGGAATACTACCATTACCATTTGCCCTGACTTCTAAGCATGCCCTCTCATCTAAGTCTTATTAGCAATTAAGCCAACCTCTTGCTCTTCAGCAAACTTTAATTTTTTTTTTTCTGAGATGGAGTTTCACTCTTGTCATCCAGGCTGGAGTGCAATGGCACAATCTCGGCTCACTGCAACCTCCGCTTCCCAGGTTCAAGAGATTCTCCTGCCTCAGCCTCCCGAGTAGCTGGCACTACAGGTCTACAGGTGTGCTCCACTACACCTAGCTAATTTTGTATTTTTAGTAGAGACAGGATTTCACCATGTTGGCCAGGCTAGTCTGGAACTTCTGACCTCAGATGATCTGCCCACCTCAGCCTCCCAAAATTCTGGGATTACAGGAGTGAGCCACCACACCCAGACTTTTTTTTCTTCTCGGCTCACTACAACCTCTGCCTCCCAGGTTCAAGAGATCCTCCTGCCTCAGCCTCCCAAGTAGCTGGGACTACAGGTGTGTACCACCACACCCAGCTAATTTTTGTATTTTTAGTAGAGACAGGGTTTCATCATATTGGCTAGGCTGGTCAGGAACTCCTGACCTCAAGTGATCCTCCCGCCTCAGCCTCCCAAAGTTCTGAGACTACAGGCATGAGCCACTACAGCCACTACGCCCAGCCCTTCCTCCACCTTCTTGATATCTACTTTTCAATGTGTTCTGAACTGGTACAGAGAAGAGGATATGATTTATTAACACCCTATAACGTCAACATTTCCATCTGACTAGTGAAACCCACTTGTATTTCAAAACTCAGGTCATGCCTTCCTGCCTTCATGACAACTTCCTGACATTCCCTCCCCTGTGTCCCTTCTTGCACTTCCTGTGGTGCAACATAAAATACTTTGCTGGTCTCCTTTGTTGACATAGCCTTCCTCTTCTTCATCCTCTTTCTCCCATTAAACGTGTAAATCTTAAAAGCATGAAGAAAACCATATATTATTTATCATTGTAGCCCCAGTGCCTACCACAGTATCAGGAAGGCCATAGATGTTCAGTAAATGCTTGCCAAATAAATTGTGACCACATGATCTCAGTCTTGAAAGGCAATGACTGCTCATTATTTGGCAGTTAATGCAAAATCGGAATATAAAATTCTAAATGTATTAACATTACAACTATATAAAATATTATGTATTGAAAGATCATACGTAAAATAAATTGTCATTGCATTTGGGATCTTTTTTTTTTTTTTTTTTTTGAGACAGAGTCTCGATCTGTGGCCCACGCTGGAGTGCAGTGGCGGGATCTTGGCTCACTGCAAACTCCAACTCCCGGGTTCAAGCAATTATCTGCCTCAGCCTCCCGAGTAGCTGGGATTACTGGTGCCTGCTACCATGCCTGGCTAATTTTTTTTTTTTTTTGTATTTTTAGTAGAAATGGGGTTTCACCATCTCGGCCAGGCTGGTCTTGAACTCCTGACATCATGATCCACCCACCTCAGCCTCCCAAAGTGCTGGGATTACAGGCCTGAGCCATCGTGCCTGGCCGCATTTGGAATCTTTTTTAATAAGAATTTTAAAACTCTTCATTATTCCTAGTGTATGGATTCTCTTCCCAACAGCCCACACACTTGGGGGGCTGCAGGGTTAATATCACATGAGACACTAAGACCCTGAAGGCAGCTGGAGGAAGCAAGACTAAATATAAGAGAAACCAAGCACAAATGCCAAGTGCAGGGGCCAAGAGGCAGGACAAGGAAAGAGATCGCAAGGCCTGGAGTTCAGGATTCAATGAGACAGTATTACCAGGACAGCAAGGTTTAGGGCAGAGAGAAGTTGGAGCATTGCTTCTTTTTTGTTGTTGTTGTTGCGGGGGACGGAGTTTCGCTCTTGTTGTCCAGACTGGAGTGCAATGGTGCAATCTTGGCTCACCACAACCTCCAACCTCTGCCTCCCGGGTTCAAGCGATTCTCCTGCCTCAGCCTCCCGAGTAGCTGGGATTATAGGCACGAGTTGCCACGCCCTGGCTAATTTTGTATTTTTAGTAGAGATGGGGTTTCTCCATGTTGGTCAGGCTGGTCTTGAACTCCCGACCTCAGGTGATTCACGTGCCTCGGTCTCCCAAAGTGTTGGGATTACAGGCATGAGCCACAACGCCTGGCCCCAAGCATTGCTTCTATAAGTATCTGTGGAACCCTATGGATTTCATTTGTTTACCGTACATTAAAGAGCAGAGCATCTACTATATGCCAGACACTGTGTGCTGGTTTCACAAACATGAGTGAGACAGTCCTCAGAAGGATAATACAAAAATACCTAGGCCTATTATAGTAAAAGTGTTGCAAATCAGAGAGTAAAAGAAGATGTTAAAAATAACCAGAGGAGGCCGAGCATGGTTGGTGGCTCACGCCTGTAATTCCAGCACTTTGGGAGACTAAGGTGGGTGGATCACGAGGTCAGGAGTTCAAGACCAGCCTGGCCAACATAGTGAAACCCTGTCTCTACTACAAAATACAAAAAAATTATCCAGGCATGGTGTTGTGTGCCTGTATTCCCAGCTGCTGGGGAGGCTGAGGCAGGAGAATTGCTTGAACCCAGGAGGTGGAGGTTGTAGTTGAGATCGCGCCACTGCACTCTA
>NW_016107592.1:2306550-2311980 GCF_001604975.1 Cebus imitator
GAGCTTGTAGTTACATTTCCAATAGAACAACAGAAGCTGAAAGACAATAGAATAGCAGCTTCAAAGTGCTAAAAGAAAAAACCATCAAACGATATTGCTTATTGAAATTGTCATTCAGAAATAAGGAACTAGAGTCAGGCATGGTGGCTTATGCCTATAATCCTAACACTTTAGGAGAACTAGGTGTGATATCACTTGAGCCCAAGAGTTTGAGATAAGCCTGGGCAACATAGTGAGACCCCTGTCTGTCCAAAAAAAATTAAAAAATGATTAGCTGGGTGTTGTGCCATGCACCTGTAGTCCCAGATACCTGGGAAACTATGGCAGGAGAATCTCTTGGGCTCAGGAGGGTGAGGCTCTAGTGAGCTATGATCGTAGCATCACATTCCAACCTGGAAGACAGAGATTCCATCTCAAATACAAAACAAAACAAACAACAAAAACAGGCAAAAGAATTGAATAGATATTTCTGCAAAGAAAACATACAAATGGCCAATAAGCACACTAAATTATGTTGAATATCACTAACAATTTGAGAAATGAAAATCAAAACTACAAGATACGATTTCACATTCATTAGGATGATTATTATTAAAAAAATAAAAACAACAGAAAATAACAAGCATTGTTGGGAATGTGGAGAAACTGGAACCCGACCTACCCTACATGCTGGTAGGAATGCAAACTGGTGTAGCTGCTATAGAGAACAGTATGGCAGTTTCTAAAAAATTAAACCTAGAATTACCATATGATTCAGCAATTCTACTTCTGAGTATACGCCTAAAAAAATTGAAAAGGGGCTTTGAAGAGCTATTTGTACACCCATGTTCACAGCAGCATTATTCACAACAGCCAAAAGATAGAAACAACCACAGTGTCCAAAACCTGATTAATGGACTGTGGCATATTCATATAATGGAATACCATATAGCAACAAAAATGAACACATCTCTGTTATATACAACATGGATGAATCCGATAAATATAAAATTGAGCAAAAGAAGCCAAAACCAAAAGATTCTATTTATATAAATTCAAAACAAGCAAAACTACCTGTGGTGTGACAAATTAAGACAGTGTTTTTGTTTTTGTTCTTGTTTTTCAGATGCACAGCCTTGACCTCCCAGCCCGATTGATCCTTCCACCTCAGCCGCCAGAGTAGCTGGGACTACAGGTAGGTGCCACCATACCTGGCTAATTTTTTAATTTTTTTGTGGAGACAGGGTCTTGCCACATTGCCCAGGCTGGTCTCAAGTTTTTGAGCTCAAAGGATCCACCCACCTTGGCCTTCCAAAGTGCTGGAATTATAGGCATGAGCCATGGAATCTGACCTGTTTTGTTTGATTGTTGCGTTTGTTGTTGTTGTTTTTTTTTAGACAGAGTCTTGCTCTGTTGCCCAGGCTGGAGTGCAGTGGCACGATCTCAGCTCACTGCAACCTCCGCCTCCAGGATTCAATTGATTCTCCTGCCTCAGCCTCCTGAGTAGCTGGGAGCACAGGCGCCCTCCACTACACTTGGCTAATTTTTGTAGAGATGGGATTTTGCCATGTTGGCCAGGCTGGTCTCGAATGCCTGACCTCATGATCTGCCAGCCTCGGCCTCCCAAAGTCCTGGGATTACAGGTGTGAGCCACCACACCCAGCCTGTTTTTATTGTTTTTAACAGACAAGGTCTCACTCTGTTGCCCAGGCTGGACTGCAGTGGCAATTCACAGGTGTTATCATAGTTCACTGCAGCGCTGACCTCTTGGCTTCAAGAGATCCTCCTCCTTCAGCCTCCCAAGTAGCTGGGACTACAGACTTGTGCCATCAAACCCAGGTTAAGACAGTGGATATGTTTGATTTTGGTCATGCATATGTTCAAGCCCATCAAATTTTAACATTAAATATGTGCAGCTTTTGTGTATCAATTACACCTCAAAAAACTGTCTTAAAAAAAGATAGTGGCAAAGACAACATGCACACGTATGTTCATTGCAGCCCTGTGTACAATAGCAAAGACCTGGAACCAACTCAAATGCCCATCAATGATAGACTGGACAAAGAAAATATGGTGCATGTACACCATGGAATACTACGCAGCCATAAAAAACGATGAGTTCATGTCCTTTGTAGGGACTTGGTTGAACCTGGAAACCATCATTCTCAGCAAACTGACACAAGAACAGAAAGCCAAACACCACATGTTCTCACTTATAGGTGGGTGTTGAATGATGAGAACACGTGAACTCAGGGAGGGGCACATCACACACTGGGGGCAGTTGGGGGGGGAGGGGGGGGGGGGGTAATGTGGGGAGAAATGACATATATAGTCTGCACAAAAAAAAAAAAAAAAAAAAAGATAGTGGCTATCTTTGCGCAGAACAGGGTCAGGTAATGACTCAGAAGGGGTTCTGGAGGGCTTCTGTTTTTAAATCTGGGTGGAAGTTACATGAATGTCTTTGCTTGTGAAAAGTTGAGCTCCACATTTGAGATTGGTATATTTTAGGGCCAGGCACAATGGCCCATGCCTGTAATCCCAGCACTTTGGGAGGCTGAGGCAGGTGGATCACGAGGTCAGGAGTTCAAGACCAGCCTGGCCAAGATGGTGAAACTCATCTTTACTAAAAATACAAAAATAAACCAGGCATGGTGGTGCATGCCTGTAATCCCAGCTACTTGGGAGCCTGAGGCAGGAGAATCACTTTAATCCAGGAAGTGGAGGTTGCAGTGAGCCGAGATCGCACCACTGCACTCCAGCCTGGGCAATAGAGCAAGACTTTGTCTCAAAGAAAAAAAAAAAAAGGCCAGGTGCAGTGGCTCACACCTGTAATCCCAGCACTTTGGGAGCCTGAAGAAGGCAGATCATGAGATCAGGAGTTCAAGACCAGCCTGGTCAATATGGTGAAACCCCGCCTCTACTAAAAATACAAAAATTAGCCTGGCATGGTGGCAGGTGCCTGTAGCCCCAGCTACTCCAGAGGCTGAGGCAGGAGAATTGCTTGAACCCAGGAGGCAGAGGTTGCAATGAGCCAAGATCATGCCACCACACTCCAGCCTGGGCAACAGAGCAAGACTCCATCTCAAAAAAAAAATTGTATATTTTTCTATATGTATACATCAAAAAAAGTTAGAAAAGGGATACAGTAGTTTTCTCCCACTCTTTCCTCTTCCAGTTTTTTCCACTTGTACATCAGATCTCATTCCCTTCCACTTCCTTCAAGTTTGCCCTCTATCATACGTCTTTGCTCTTTCCAGTATTTCCAATTTCTCCCTCTTCACTGACTTGTTCCCTAGTGCATAAATGTGCTCAAATCTCTCCCATTCTGAAAAATGAACCATTTCCCACTCCAGCTAATATCAGAATTCATTCTCTTTATAGCCAACCTGCCAACGATAGTACTACAGGTCCTTCAGATCTCTATAGTCAAGCTTCTGCCTTCTCCAGCCACAGACATTCCTTCCACCAGGGTCACCTATAACTTCCTTGCTGCAAATTCCAATGGAAACTTTTCAGATTTTGTCTTTTTAGATCACTATTGGATAGTTGGCCACTTCCTTCTTCTTTGTAGCTTATGTTTACATGTTTCCAAGCCTTGACATATATGATCGCATCTAATCCTTCTAACCCTGGAATGTAAGTACTAGCACTATCTCGATTTTATGAATAAGAAAACTGAGGCTAAGACAGGTTAACTTGCTCAGTGTCACACGGCTAACTCCTACACAGCCTATCCTGTACATACTTGATGAAATGCTCTTTTCCCTTGATTTCTAGGACAACTTGTTCTCTTTTATCCATTTGTCCATGGTTTTTTGTTTGTTTTGTTTTTGTTTTTGTTTTGAGATCCAGTCTGTCTCCCTCTGTTGCCCGGACTGAAGTGTAATGGCACAATCTCGGCTCACTGCAACCTCTGCTTCCTGGCTTCAAGTGATTCTCTCGCCTCAGCCTCTTCAGTAGCTGGGATAACAGGCACCTGCCACCACACCTGGTTAATTTTTGTATTTTTAGTAGAGATGGGGTTTCATCATGTTGCCCAGGCTGCTCTGGAACTCCTGATCTCGTGATCCACCTGCCTTGGCTTCCCAAAGAGTTGGGATTACGGGTATGAGCCACTGCACTGGGGCCATTCATGTTTTATTTCCTTTGGACATTCCCCTTCCTCTGTCTACCCTTTAAATATTTGTGTCCCCTAGGCTTCTATGTTTCTCTTCTCTTCTTGGCCTGCATGATCTTTCTGGGCACACATTTCAATGGTTTTAATTACCACCTATATATTTATGGCTTCCAATCTGTTTTTCCAGTCCGTAGGCACCAGTTCTCAGCTCCAGCTTGTACAAAACTGAACTTACCACCTTCCTCCTTCCTAAAATCTGCTTCTTCTCCTGTGTTTATTCTCTCAGTGGCAATATTTTTTCCCCAGCTGCCCAAGCCAGAAACCTCAGAGCCCTTCTAATGAGTCTGCCTCCTTCCCTCACTCTCTGTATCCACTTTGTCACCAAGTTCTGCTTTTTCTATTTTCTGACTACCTCATGTGTTCACTCCTTCTCTTCAACGGCCGTATCACTGCTTGAATTCAAGCCTCATCATCTTTTGCTTGGCTATTGCAGTAAAACTTGAACTTCTCTTCAGCAGAACTTCAGCTTTAATCTACTCACAATACTGCTGGCAAAATGAACATGGATCGGAGTCTGTTATTTCCCTGTACCTATGAGATAAACTCTGAACTCTGTAAAATGTCATTTAACTTCTGTCCTGTTCTGTCAGGAATTGGTGCCTGCCTTGAGTCCAATTCCTCCCTCACCCCTTATAATTAAAGACTACTAAGATTACTTGAAATTCAGACATATCATGATCTTTTTCTTTTTTTGTCTGTGACTTTGCCCATGACCAGAATTCCTGGAATGCCTTCCTTCACCTTGTTCATTTATAAAACTCTTATTCTTTATGAGACAACTCAGTTATCAGTTTTTCTAAGAAGGCTTCCTTGATCCCCTAGACTGGGCTAAGGACCTCTTTAAGTGATACCATGGCTCCATGTATACATTTTTCATAGCAGCACTTAACTCTCAAAGCGACCTTTTTATACATATGGCCCCAGGTTTGCAAGTGAACCCCTTGATGGCCAGAACCTTTGTCTTTCATCTTCGTATTTCCTAGCACGTAATAGAAACTCAAGAAATGTTTGTTAAACTAAATTTATTTTCTTCCAACCCACTTGCCCCTGATTTTGTCCCTTTTCTCCCTAAAGACTTGCCACTAGCGAGGGCCAGGCACGGTGGCTCACGCCTGTAATCCCAGCACTTTGGGAGGCCGAGGCAGGTGGATCACAAGGTCAAGAGATCAAAACCATCCTGGTCAATACGGTGAAACCCCGTCTCTACTAAAAATACAAAAAATTAGCTGGGCATGGTGGCGCGTGCCTGTAATCCCAGCTACTCAGGAGGCTGA
>NW_016107592.1:2314240-2328711 GCF_001604975.1 Cebus imitator
GGATCAAGAGGTCAGGAGTTCAAGACCAGCCTGACCAACACGGTGAAACCCCATCTTTACTAAAAATACAAAAATTAGCCGGGTGTGGTGGCAGGCGCCTGTAATCTCAGCTACTCCAGAGGCTGAGGCAGGAGAATCACTTGAACCTGGGAGGCAGAGGTTGCAGTGAGCCAAGATTGCGCCACCGCACTCCAGTCTGGGAGATAGAGCAAGACTCCGTCTCAACAAAAGGAAAAAAATAAAGTGACTGACATATAGTAGGCACTCAGTGTTAATCTTACTGCCTCTTCCTCCATCCCATGCTAAATTAAAATGAATTCTTTGAAGAATTAAGTTTTTACTCTTCTGTGTTCCCAGAACCTAGGCAGAGCAAGGCATGCACCCAGTTCATGATAAATGTTTGATAACTGATAAATATGGAGGAGATAGTATACAGATGGAAAAAACAGCTACCTTCTAGTAGAGTTATATGCAGAACTTTCTCCTCTGGCGAACTATAAATTCCCTAAGGAATTGTCCCTGCCACAACTTAGCAAAAGGGCTTTGCTGGTGGGAATTTTTATGAACATGAGACTGGAGAGCCCCAGGTTTGATGAATTTGAACAGCTTCTCCTCTGGAGAAGTTAAGTCTTATAAAGTGTGTGGCCACGCTGCCCTCTTGGAGACTGAAAATTCTTCTCAAGCATTGCTTAAATAGATCTTCCCATTAAGAGCCATATCCAGAACTCCAATCTTGTAAAAGTTTCCATATGTGAAATGTTACTGAAAGCTCTTCTAAAATTCCCAAATAGCAATTTCTTTTTTAAAAGTTTTATTTTAGTTTTAATTGACACATAATAATTGTATACCAAACAGCAATTTTTAAAAATATGGAGACCCAGGAGTTAAAAACACAAAGTTCTTCCACTGTTCTTTGTAAAATTTCTCATATTGAGAAAATTGTTTTTAAAAAGCAACATGTATGTTGCCATTACAGTGTACTGCATATTTATTAGACAATTGACAAGAAAAACAATTTTTGGCACAAGAATGCCAATTTATTCCTTTTTTGGACACATACACACAAAACATCCCTGCAGGCCAAAAAAAAATTGCAAAATTTAAACGATCATCATCTTATCTCAACATGGGGATACAGCCCCTCCCTTAATAGTTTAGAAAGTACCTCGTATTGCTAGAGACATACATCCAGTCCAAATTTAATAAAATACATTTTAAAACATTACAGGTCTAATATAGAAACAAAAATCACACCATTAGTCAAATGAACAAATGCGAACATTTTCAGCCACTAGACGTAGAAAAAGCATGAATATGTCAATAGCAAGGCATAAGAAAATGGTGAATCAACAACAAGATCTTTCCTTCAATTTTACAAGGAAAACTTGGAGTTGAAGCAGTATTGATACAATGCCCTCAGCCTCCACTTTCTTAAAATGAAAGCAGAGCTACCACCTTGCTATTGAGCAAGATAATCCTACAGCACATTCACAAAAGATCGTTAGGACAGGGTGGAGAGAGTAAGCCTTGTTATACAGTGGATTATATTTTCCCACTCGAAGGGTAGGCAGCTTTGCCAGGTAGATAGGCTCTGATATAGGCCGGGCACCAGATCCTAAAACACAGACCATATGGAACATGTCTGCTTGAAAATCATCACCTTTGGAAGCAGCAAATAGAATTTACAGTAAGAATGAATATGTTCTGCTGCCCAGAACACTGACTACATTCAGCCAGCTAATTCACTTTATAAACCATTCAGGATTCAACAGCTAACACCACCACCAAAACATAATTGGTTCAACATTTGGGTCATCACCACTCTCATAATGTCCCCACTTCTTTTTTTTTTTTTTTTTTGAGACAGAGTTTCACTCTTGTTGCCCAGGCTGGAGTGCAGTGGCACAATCTAGCTCACTGTACCCTCTGCCTTCCGGGTTCAAGTGATTCTCCTGCCTCAGCCTCCCGAGTAGCTGGGATTACAGGCATCCGCCACCATGCCCAGCTAATTTTTTGTATTTTTAGTAGACATGTGGGTTTCACCATGTTGGCCAGGCTGGTCTCGAACTCCTGACCTCAGGTGATCCACCTGCCTCGGCCTCCCAAAGTGCTGGGATTACCGCACCCGGCCAATGTCCCCACTTCTTATCCCCAAATGGTTACTCTTTAGCGTTGTTACATTTAAATCTTTCACACCACATGACAGTGCCTAAACAGGATGCATTTAAAAAACAAAAACAAACCAAACCAGCCTAAAACTACTTCTAGAGAATGCACACCTCCCATTGATTGACACATGCATAACGATTCAGTCAGTCCCAAAGGGGTTACCTACTCAAATTGTCAAGCCGAATTAGAGTAAAACTATGCATTCAGACTTGCTTGCAATCGTATTGCTGCAACTCTGATTCTGCAGTGATTAGCTCTTAAAGATTCACCCCTCAGCAAGTTTTTGCCAATAATCCCAGTTCTCCCAAATTTCTTTCCTTTTGTCCAAAATGACAGCATTGCACCTTTAGTGGTACTATTTTCCTATAAAAATAGGTCTCCCGGCTTTTCTTCTACCACCACACTGATTTACCCCAGTGTACCAGGACTGACTGAGGTCTTACAAACGGTATTGTTCGAGGTCGAGCGTAGAGCAAGGCAAGCTAATCAGGGCTTTCTGGCACGTGGCCTTGCTCCCTGCTCCACACATGCCAGGAGATGGTGAGAAGTGATGCTTCTTCTGTGCGCTATTAATAAGCAAGCCCGAGGCACTCAGGTGCAGATGTGGTGCCCGCTGGCCAGCCAGCCAGCCACCAAGAGTTCTTCACATCTTGGACTCCAGCGAGTCCTCCTTCTCCTAAAAAAGCTTCCGTTTTTTTCCTCCTCTTGGGTCCAGAGTGGCCATGCTGAAGGGTATTCTTTGTGCTCTCCCTGAACAAGTACGAATAAAAGCAGCAGCCAGCCCCTCACCAACATGTCCTGATTTGTATTATCCAAGTGAGGTATTTGCAAAAAAAAAAAAAAAAAAAAGGACATTTTAAAGAAATTAACATCTGCTATCTCTTCACTCCTGCCTATGTTGTGCTTCAGTTACAGAACTTGCTTTCATCCCACTGTCTGCAGGGATTAAGGACGTCTGCACTCATCCTAATGAGAAACAGGCCTCGATCAACAACATTGTAAAACTCTCTCGGAGACCAGTCTCAGCAAACACAGGTGGCGCTGCTGATCAACAGCACATGGAAATGTAAACTTCAATGTATTTACAAGTTTGTTTAAATGACTGAAGAAAAACAGTGCTTTATATTGCTGGGATTTTGAGAAGGCTAGTTCATGAGATTTGGACCATCTAATGAGTTCAAGCAAACACCCTTCACCATCATTTCCCCGCCAGCAGTTTCCAGACAGGGGTGGCAAAATTGTTTTCACCACATTGTGTCTCTTTCCCTAGCACCTTCCTTAGCTATATGGAGTGTGACTCCAGGCCTCTTATCCCCCTTTCCATCTCTCACTCATGATGTCCTGGATAGAGAATTACAAGTCAGTAAAATTTGGGCTGGGAAACACTGGCTGGAGCTACCAAGACACTATGTAACTGTTGTCCATTCACAAAGTATTATCTACACTACATACAGAATACATTTTCCCCTACATTTTAACGGATGCTGGCTGTAGAGCAACTCCCTTTGTTTGGACAAAGAAGGAATCCCATCTCCCTGTGAGGGGGATCCAGAATTTATTAAGAAAAATCGACCTTTTCCACACAGTTTTAGTTTAATAAAAGGAAAAAAAAAACCACCAAGCACATTTCAGGTCGAAAGAGAAGCAAAAAGTTTGTTCTGCAAGTAGTCATGTGAGTTACCTTGATTCCCAGGAAAAGAAATTTTAAATGCTGGTACATTTTTGCAAGTTGCAGCATCACTCAATGTACCTTAAGGACTGGCAAAGCCTTTCCAATAAGGAAGCATCCTGGTTCTAGCTTATTTTAAAACAAAGTGACAGGACACCAACTGTGAATATAAAACAGGTAAAAATAATTCTTTAAAAAGGCATGGAAATATATGTCTTTTCTGACTGGTTTCAGAAATTGCCAGATTATGATATATAAGAAAGAGCTGATAAAATCATACCGAAATCTCATCTAGAAAACTACACTGTTGGGGAGGGAAGAGGAGAGACCTTAAAAAATGTTTATTGCCAAAGTTAAGCTTCTATGAGAAAAGTTTAAAAATCATTTAGATCTAACAAACCACACAGCAGCATAAAATGGGCACTTTTGAAAACTTGGAAAAATACTAAAAACTAATTTTTTTTTTCAAACAGGGGGAAACATGAGTACTTTTACCATGGCAGTGTTATCTCTGTCACTGTGACATGCATTACATCTGTTTATGTCACACATTCACAAAAGTCAACCAAATAAGAGAACTGCCTATTTGAATCTGCAGCCAAATATAGTGCAAATTGCCTGGCAGCATGTTCTTGCACCAGCACAAGTCTGCAGACATCAATAAGATAAAGTAGTAAAACTAATAAAACTCTGTAAAACTTTCAAAAACTAATGCTCGTTAAAGGCATTTACAGTGGCAAAGTCAGAAATCTTCATTAAAAAGTCTATGGACCCACACAATTAAATAGTTACACTGAACTTGAAGTAGATTGTTTGGTTTTTCTCTCCCACTTATGCATACACCCCACTCAATGACTACAGAAAAAAGGAATAATCTTCTCTTCTAAGACTAGAGGGATGCGGTGAACACCACAGCTAGCAAAATATTCCATAGAAATCCTTCTTGTAAAGTCCTTTAGAAAGTTCAGGCTCATTAGCCTTTGCACATTGAGGTAAAAATTCAGTCCAGTGCATCAGAAAAGATAATCTATGAGTATCTATTACTTTAAAAAAATGGCTCAATTTTGTTGACGCATCAGACAGTGCTGCAAAGTATAGATTCAGTGCAACTATTCCGAGCTGCTGGTAGAAGACCACCTGAAGTCAACTTGGCTCCATCTACAGGCGGTAGGCATTTGAAACATTTTGAGGCTGCATGGGGTGCCAAACTGGTTGAGTTCTTTTTCTGAAACTCTCAGGCAAAATACATCGTGTGCTGGGTATCGTGGTGGATTTGCACAGCCTTAGCCAAGGCCTGAGGATCCCGGCCGTTGCTTTGTCCTGACACATGACTGCCTTCAGCACTGTAAAGAAAATAAAACAAAACAAACAAACAAAAAAGAACAGCTGTAACAGAAGACCACTTCAAACTTCACATGTTTCAAATAGCACAAACAGTACTAGATTCTAAGGGATCTTAGGCTCAGGCTTTGGCTTCTTAGAATAATTTGTTATGTCCCTCTAAATATCAGTTGACTCAACTGAACTTTAATGGGCTGCTGCAAGAATTAAATAATAAAATGTCTGCAAAGACACAAATCCTTAATAGTATCTGTGTAAAGATTTCTACTGCCCATTACGCCTGGCCAATTTCTTTAGGCTTCAGTCAAATGTCATTTTTCCCCATAGAAATCTTCTTTGACTTTAAGGTCCGGGTCAGAGCCACCTGGAACATGCTCTCACAGAATCCTATATTTTTCTTTCATGGTACCAAACACAATTGAAATTAAATTTTTACTTCGGTAATTATTTTCCCACCAGGATGTAAACTCCAAGAAAGCGGCAACTTTGTCCCCCTTGCTCACCATTGTATCCTTAGTGTCCAGCATGTAGCAACAGAGTCTCAATAAACCATTAGTTGAATGAATGCATCTATGTACCTGGCAGAGTGATGGAACATAGGAGATTCCCAGCATATGCTACTGTGCCACCAGTCTCTTCTTGTCTTCCCCTCACTAACTATATAACCTTGGGTACGTAATAACTCCTCTGAACTTTGGTATTTTGGAGTAACAACAACTTCTAAACATACTACTTAAGGATACCATCTGATATAAAGGGCTTGACTAGCTCTTCCCTCTTCTGACTTTCTCTTTAAGTGATTATTATCCTTATCGACTAGGCTCAAAATCTTAGCCATCTTTTACTTCATCCTCTCCTCCACCACAAATATTCAATTAACTGTTAAGTCCTATCTGTTCTATCCTACGAATAGCATTTTACATTTAACAAACACAGTCTTGCTCTAATATACTTTTCCAGCCTCATGCCTGCTGTTGCCCTTTAATATCCTCCAGCCAAAGAAAACTTGCTACTGTACAAACATGTCACTTGCTTTCTCTCCTTTGTGTCCGTTGTTCTCTCTGCTCTGAAAATTCTTTTCTATTTTTTATAGAGCCAAATTCTACCCATCCAGCTATGAAATCTTTAAAAGCCTCTCCTCTGGTGTCCCATTGCACTTTTATCTACAGTGACTTGGGCTACTAGTTAGTTGCATATTTGCCTGCTTCGTCTCCCATACTGAAACATAAAATCCCTGTGGACAAGAAACATGTCTTACTCATGTTAGTATTTCTAGCACCTAGCACAATGCTGGGCACATAGTCAATACCTAATAAATATGCTGAATAAATGAAAGCACGTTGCAGTATGGAAGGTACAAAGCCACAGCTGGACATTTTCCATAACAGTGTATTTTCAATCCTTACAGAAATAGACTTGCAGTGGAATGTCTACTATTTAGCAGCTGAATTCAGACTTGGGGAAGAGCCCAGAAACTGCTACACTTCACAGATGGTCATTTGGAAAAGAAAATTAATGTAGAGAGCTTGTTTAGCTATTTAATAGTAGCTTAGGAATAGGTCAAAATATCAGATTCTCTGATTCTCTTGAGATGCCTATTTGAGAGAGAATGGGCTGCATCCCCTCTCCCACACACACATCCAGATTCACTCTGGGGTATTTTCCCAGAATGTACCAAAAGCAAAGTGAACTGGTCAGGCCTTCCAACTTGCATTATGTGGAATCCACAGCCCTGTGACTGCTTTGACTGGAGCCAGGATACTGTGCTGACCACTTCTTGAGGCTACTTAGGACCTCAGCAGAACTGAAATGCATTTTACTCTGTGGGAAAACCACAGGCAGCTCCAAATTAAACTCCTTTAGAGACACAATACAAGTATAAACAAGCCTGAGCACTTCTTGGACCAAAAGACACATTATAAGCTCTCAGAGGCACATGAATTTTATTTGTTCCTTACAATTTAAACCCTGAGAAGAAGTTTAAATCCTTAAAAAAAAATTTCTGTAGTAGCTCATTTTTTTAAACACGCTGCTAAAATATAAAGAGACTTTATTGTGCCTAAGAAACTTGCCTGTCATGATCTTTATCCACCAGATGATACCTTGCCCTAAATGCTACAAGCCGGGCATAATATGCAGGGGCTGGAATAGAGACGGAGCGAGTGCACCTCACATAGGTGTGACACAGCTGGTAAGTCAGCAGCTGGAGTTCATCTGCAGTGAAGCAGTTGTCATCCCACAAGACCTGGTAATGTGAGGGACGGCTGGTTCCCTGGGGAGAGAGTTTTATGATTAATTTTTTTTGAGATGGACTGTTGTTCTGTCACTGAGGCTGGAGTGCAGTGGCACAATCTTAGCTCATTGAAACCTCTGCCTATGGGGTTTGCAATTCTCCTGCCTCAGCCTCCCAAGTAGCTGGGACTAGTGCATGCCACCATGCCCAGCTAATTTTTGTATTTTTTAGTAGAGACAGGTTTCACCACATTGCTCAAGCTGGTCTCAAACTTGTGAAATCAGGTGATCTGTCCACTTCAGCGTCCCAAAGTGCTCAGATTACAGGCAT
Organism: Cebus imitator; assembly: GCF_001604975.1. NCBI lineage: Eukaryota > Metazoa > Chordata > Mammalia > Primates > Cebidae > Cebus > Cebus imitator. The sequence goes on from NW_016107592.1 coordinate 2,321,983, forward strand.
GAGCCACCGCACCTGGCCAGATTAACATATTTCTGACAGGACACAAGAGGAGAAAATAATTGAAACCTATTCCTTAAACTCAGAAATACTTCTGCCTAGCACACCTACAAGCAGATACCTAGACCAAAAGATAACAATTCTAGGATACAAGCATTAACAAAGTTGGGCACAGTGTTAAATAATAAGTCTACTTAAGCTAGTTGCTGAATTTGCAAACATCTCCATATCAAGTCAAAGATCTGAACCAGCCTCCAAATTACCTGAATTCCTGCATGACTACAGAGGTAAAAGTCAAACTCAGATGGATGTGTGATGGTACTATCCACTGTAGTGCCTGCTGGTACATTCCCACTTTTCCCTACCTACAAAAAACAAAAAAGTAATTAGTCATCAAAGTGCCAAACTGTGCTCAGGCCATTTTTTTCTTTTGTGTGTTGATTGGGAGCAAGTTGGTAAATATCTCTTAAATGAAGTGTTGAAAATCACTTTCATTCAAATGTTGAATCTTCTGTAACTTTCCGCCCAACAATTTTAACCTGAAGTATTTTCACAAATATGCTCCAGGATTTCTTCAGGGGATTCAGACAAAAAAAAAAACTTACCCGTGGCTTTGGGCTACAACATTATCATGTACTTACAGATGACACAGCGGTATGTTCACAAAGGGAAAAAAAAACATTTAACATTTAAGATAGATACACTCTCTGAGAAGTTTTATTCCTTACTTGGAATAAAAAAAATTCACAACTTTCAGTAAAAGTAAGTCTAAGGAATCTTTAAACTGATTTACCAGGTTCAACAAAACTAATACTTTTTTCTTTTCTTCCTTTTTTTTTTTTTTTTTTTTTTTTTTTTTTATTTTTTTTTTTTTTTTTTTTTTTTTTTTTTTTTTGAGACAAGGTCTCATTCTGTGACTCAGGCTGGAGGGCACTGGCAGGATCATAGCTTACTGCAACTTTGGACTCCTGGCCTCAAGGGATCCTTCCACCTCAGCCTCCTCGGTAGTTGGGGTTATAGGCACATGCCATCATGTTCGGCTAATGTTTTCTTTGGAGAGACAGGGTCTCATTTTGTTGCCCAGGCTGGTCTCAAACTCCTGGGCTCAAGCAATTCTCCTACCTTGGCCTCCCAAAGTGCTAGGACTACAGGTGTGAGTGACCACAAATGGCAATAACGAATACTTTTTTTTTTTTTTTGAGACAGAGTCTCACATTGTCACTGGGACTGGAGTGTAGTGGTGCGATCTTGTCTCACTGCAACTTCCACCTCCCACCTAGCTTCCCAAATAGCTGGGATTACAGGAGGCCACCACCACGCCCAGCTAATTTTTTTGTATTTTTAGTAGACATGGGGTTTCACTCTGTTGGCCAGGCTGGCCTCAAACTCCTGACCTAGTGATCCCAAGTAGCCTCGGCCTCCCAAGTAGCTGGGATTACAAGCGTGAGGCACTGTGCCCGGCCAATACTTTATTTAAAAAAAAAAAAAAAAAGTCACTGGCAAATGGTTATTAGGAAGAAAGCACTTAAATGAGAACTAAAAAACAGTTTCAGATCTAGGCCCAGACTTGCAACTACATACCATGAACAAAGCTTAATATATTTAAACTTCAATCTAATCATTTATAAAATTAGGTGACACTCTCTTACCCTTTTAAAACTCCAAGAAAAACTCTACAGACAAAATTTGAAAATCAAATTTCTAGGAAGGCACGAGGGGAACTTCAGAAATGCATTACAAGGGAAGGAATTCCATCTTGCTATTTGGTCACCCTCTTCTGCTGTATAGCAGGGTTCAGTATGAACAAGTTTATTTAGCATATAGGCACAAATTTGATGGGAGTTTACTTGGCTCCATTTTAACTATTGTTAAATTGCATTTGTTTCCCAAAGTGTGTTCTTTGGGAAAATTAGTTTTGCAGGATGTATGTAGGTATTTTATGGTGAGACAAATCGGAGAAACATGGGACCAAACTAAAGTTAAGAAGGTTTTTTCTAATGTATGACTTTTCAGAACCTTTATTTTGTCATGTATAATCTTTAAGAGGGATATGGAGTATATAGCACTTTCTTTTTTTTTTTTTTTTTTGAGACGGAGTTTCGCTCTTGTTACCCAGGCTGGAGTGCAATGGCGCGATCTCGGCTCACCACAACCTCCGCCTCCTGGGTTCAGGCAATTCTCCTGCCCCAGCCTCCTGAGTCGCTGGGATTACAGGCACACGCCACCATGCCCAGCTAATTTTTTGTATTTTTAGTAGAGACAGGGTTTCACAATGTTGACCAGGATGGTCTCGATCTCTTGACCTCGTGATCCACCCGCCTCGGCCTCCCAAAGTGCTGGGATTACAGGCTTGAGCCACCGCGCCCGGCTGTATATAGCACTTTCTAAATTTATTTTATCCTTAAAAAAAAAACCAAAAAACAAAAAACTTCTCTGGTTCTACATATGACAGCCTGAAGAGGTGGTGCCTTGGAAAAAAGAAAATCCAGGCCTTTTCAATTCAGCAGTTATTGCTTGAGTACCCATGTGACTGCTAGGCTCTGCAGCAGATGCTGGGATGACAGCCAGTGGCATCAAGATAACTAATAAACTTGCCTTCATGCCTTCGTGAAACTTACATACAATAAACTGTAACACAATGTGACAAGGGAAGATGGGAGGCATTGGGAAAAGCTGATGAGTAGGTGAGCTATGCCTTCTAAGAAGTAGGAGCTGAAAAGGGAAGCTGAGTAAAAAACAGGAAACACTCCAAATACCCCTAAACTCAGAAATAGATAAGCAAACTGTGGCTCATCCATATTATGAAATACTACTCAGCAATAAAAAAGGACAAATTCCTAATATATATACAACTTAGATGAATCTCAAATGCATTATGCTAAGCAAATAAAGCCAGACTCAAAGGCGATGATTCTATTTATATGATGTGGGAAAAGGCAAAACTGTCAGAACGGAACACATATCAGTGGTTGCCAGGGGCTGGGAGTGAAAGAAAGGATAACTACAAAAGGATACATGAGGATTTTTTAGTATAATAGAATTATTATATAGTCAGCCCTTGGTATCCATAGGTTCTGCGTCCAGGAATTCAACCAACTGTGGATATTCTTTAAAAAGGTTTGGATATGCTAATTACCCTGATTTGATCACTATACATTATATGTATGAAAACTCACTATGAAACCCATATATATGTACAAATTATTATGTGTCAATCAAAAAATATAAATATAAATTTTAAAGACCTGACACATATACAAAAAAATTGTTAACATGTTTAAAAATTTAATTTTAATATGAAAAAAATTTAAAACAGTAGAACATAGCATTTACATTGTATTCGGTACTAAAGCAACCTAGAAAAATATTTAAAATAACAATTCAACAGTAAAAACTTATACAAATATTAAAATACAGTAGAAAAACTATTTAAGCCTTTACATTAGGTATTAGGTATTATAAGTAATCTAGAGATGTTTTAAAGCAAGCTTTTCCAACCCGCAGCCCATGGGCTGCATGCGGACCAGGATGGCTTTATTTTTATTTTTATTTTGAGACGGGTTCTCGCTCTGTCACCCAGGCTGGACTGCAATGCACAATCTCAGCTCACTGCAACCTCCACCTCCCGGGTTCAAATAATTATCCTGCCTCAGCCTCCTGAGTAGCTGGGACTACAGGCGCAGGCCACCATGCCCAGCTAATTTTCGTATTTTTAGTAGGGACGGAGTTTCACCATGTTGGCCAGGTAGTCTCCCTCTCCTGACCTTATGATTCACCTACCTGGGCCTCCCAAAGTGCTGGGATTACAGGCGTGAGCCACCACGCCCAGCCCCAGGACGGCTTTAAATGTGGCTCAATACAAATTCATAAACTTGGGCCTGGTGCAGTGGCTTTCATGCCAGTAATCTCAGCACTTTGGGAGGCCAAGATGGGCAGATTACTTGAGGCCAGGCATTCAAGATCAGCCTGGCCAACATGCTGAAACCCCATCTCTACTAAAAATCCAAACGGCAGGCATGGTGGTGGGTGTCTGTAATCCCAGCTACTTGGGAGGTTGAGGCAGGAGAATCACTTGAACCTGGGAGGCAGAAGTTGCAGTGGGCTGAGATCAAGCCATTGCACTTCAGCCTGAGTGACAGAGTGAAACTTGGTCTCAAAAAAAGGAAAAAAAGAAAATTGTAAATTTTCTTAAAACATTATGAGATTTGTTTGTGATTTTTTTTTTAAAGCCCATCAGTTATGGCTAGTGTATTTTATGTGTGGCCCAGGACAATTCTATTTCCAATGTGGTCCAAGGAAGACAAAAGATTGGACACCCCAGTTTTGTTTTGTTTTGTTTTGTTTTGTTTTGTTTTGAGACGGAGTTTCACTCTTGTTACCCAGGCTGGAGTGCAATGGCGCAATCTCGGCTCACCGCAACCTCCGCCTCCCGGGTTCAGGCAATTCTCCTGCCTCAACCTCCTCAGTAGCTGGGATTACAGGCACGCACCACCATGCCCAGCTAATGTTTTGTATTTTTAGCAGAGACGGGGTTTCACCATGTTGACCAGGATGGTCTCGATCTCTTGACCTCATGATCCACCCGCCTCGGCCTCCCAAAGTGCTGGGATTACAGGCTTGAGCCACCGTGCCCGGCTGGACACCCTAGTTTTAAAATATATGGGAAGATGTGCACAAGTTATATGCAATTACTACATCACTTTTTTTTTTTTTTTTTTTAAAGATGTAGTCTTGCTGTGTTGCCCAGGTTTGTCTCAAACTCCTGGGATCAAGTGATCCTACTGTCTCAGCTTCCTAAGCAGCTGGGACTACAGGTATGCAACACCACACCTAGTTTACTGTACCATTTTATATCAGGGACTTGAGTATATGTGGATTTTGGTATCTGCAGGAGATCCTGGAACCAATCCCCCATGGATTCTGAGGGATGACTGTGTATTTTTATTGTGATGGTTAGAGAACTGTATGCATTTGTCAAAACTAGGGCCAGGTATGGTGGCTCTGCCCATGAAACACTAAACAAATATCAGTGTTTAATGGGCAGAAGGAGAAAGAGGAATCAAAAAAGTCTGATCACAGGCCAGGCGCAGTGGCTCATGCCTGATTTCCCAACACTTTGGGAGGCCAAGGCAGGAGGATTGCTCGAGTCCAGGAGCTCAAGACCAATCTGGGAAACAAAGTTAGACCCTGTCCCTAAAAATGTATATATATATATATATATATATATATAATATACATAATATATATATATATTTTAATTAGCCAAGTATGGTGGCACTGGCCTGTAGTCCCAGCTACTCAGGAGTCTGAGATGGGAGGATTGCTTTAGCCCAGGAGGCCGAGGCTGCAGTGAGCCATGATAATATACATCATTGTACTCCAGCCTAAGTGACAGGACAAGACTATCTCAAAAATATGAAAAATAACAACAAAAAGCTTAAGTATGCACTCAACTAAAACTAGATACTAAAAAATTAGGGTGCATTTTACTGTATCTATATTATACCTTAAAAAATAATGAAAACAGTGGATGGAAGGGATGTACTCATTCTAGAGATAAGAATGTAGAGTGGATATGGGAAATGGAAGATGTATAAGGTCATGATGGAAGATAAAATGCAGATGTTGTTTTGGCCACTTTGGGAAAACACTAAACACCACAGGAAAGCATCTGGTAAGCAATGGGGAATACCTGAAGATTTCCAAGCAGTAGAGTAGCACAATAAGATCTGTGTTTTCGCAGCAGGGTAGAGGATGCTCTTGCGAAGGAAGAATGGAGACAAGGAGACTTCCTGGAGTCTCCTGCAATACAAAACAGTTCTGCCTAGAGCGGCAGAACACACAAGAGGAAGAACTGAGACCAGAGAGATTTCAGGGCAGAACACAGAGACTATGTTATAAATGTGTATGAAGGGACCGGAAAAGGGGAAAAGAATTTAAAGACAACTCTGAAGTGTCTAGCTTGGTTGACTTAATATAGGTGATGCCAAGTAATAGAATAAAAGGAAAATTGGGGGAGGAATAGGCTTTGGATGGGGATAAAACAAGAAACAGAAGGTTTAGACATGTTTTGCTTGAAATGCCTGTGGTAGAGCGTATTACTGGCGCCAAATATTCCCATGCCCCTCCCTGGGGGAGGATTATACATCCACACCCAATTATCTCAGGAGTGACTTCCTTTGGCTGATAAAATGAGGCAGGAAATGTGTTACTTCTGGGCCAGCACATGGCTTGTCGTGTATCTTTTCTCCCCTCTGCCAGTATGACTGGCAAGGTTCCAGTTAGATGCTTCTTTGTCAGCCTAGGTTTCAAAGGGAGGACAGCAGGGTCACAGCTGCAGCAGAGCCACAATGAATGTGTAATGTGAGTAAGAAACAAGTCTTTGTAAGCCACTAAGATTTGGGTTTTTGTTGTTGTTGTTAGCACAGCCTGGCCTATCTTGACTGACACAGTGCGTAGAGAATCTATGCAAACATGTGTGGTAGATAACTGCAAGTACAGACCAGGAGCTGAAGAGAGCAACTGGGACTAGAAACACAGATGTAGAAATCTACAAGCAGCCGGGCGCGGTGGCTCAAGCCTGTAATCCCAGCACTTTGGGAGGCCGAGGCGGGTGGATCATGAGGTCAAGAGATCGAGACCATCCTGGTCAACACAGTGAAACCCCGTCTCTACTAAAAATACAAAAACATTAGCTGGGCATGGTGGCACGTGCCTGTAATCCCAGCTACT